>NC_086451.1:106150700-106521909 GCF_028390025.1 Pseudophryne corroboree | reverse complement strand
CATACGTGTAAGTGACATGCACGGTGGCTAGGGAGGCATCCCTTGTTAAATATACAAAGAGCATTAGAGTATAGCAGACCAGGAGGTCATACTGTAGCACAGACCAGGAGGTCTAGAACAGACCAGGAGGTCCAGGTACAGCAGACAAGGAAGTCCGCTATAGAGACAAGTAGCACAACACCAGGAAGGGTGGGTGCGAGACCCATATAGGCCATAAAGCTCAGGCTGAAGGAATTTGCAGCTGCTGAATGTCGATTCCACTGGTCGCTCCGCACATAAGAATTAGTTGCTTATGTGCTGAACGATTGTACCGCACGTAATTGTGTGCATTAGTTAGTAATCTGACCCAGTACCATTTGCGTACGAAAGGGGTCATAAACGCTATTTGTACATTCTAACGTGATTTGTGTAATTTTTTATTTTAAGGGAGGTTCGCCAGTCACTTGGGAACTATCCAGCAACCAATAGTTACTAGAAAGAGTAAGTGCTCTGCGGATCACCCTCACATGTTCCAGTAAATAGCGGTTCAGGTCGCAGGGGCCCTGGGTCGAGTACGCCAGCGCTAAGGCAGTGTGTGGGCGTATTGGTCGGCGTGGGCGAGTGAGTGGGGTACTCGGTAAACCACCACCGTCAGCCTATCTTGAACATCTTGGTTTTTGTAAGGGTTCGCTGAAGACCCTGATATAAAGGTCAGAGGTAGTGCAAGCAACACCTGCAAACTATGGGGGCCAGTTGTTCAGGTAGGGGGCGATCAACCTCGGTTCGGGTTGATTTAGTAAACCGACCAATCGGGTCGGCAAGGTATGTAATGTGTGAAAAATACGGTTCACACACAGAGGTTTTATGTGATGAATGGGAAAGAATGACTGTACATGACGGGGAGAAGTTCCCAAGAGTAGGCAGCTTTAGCCCAGATGTGTTACTAAATCTAAGGAGAAGGATATGTCTCATTAAATCAGCAAAGAGACGGATCAAACATTATGATTATTTGCAGTTATGGCAACAGGAGGGTGAAATACAGAGAGGATTGGCTCAGGTGGCGGGATCTAACCCTATCAGGAAACTGATAGCTACGGCACCGCCGCCACCTTACATAACGGGAGAGAAATTGGTTGCGGAGAATGACGCACTAGGGTGCAATAAACAGGCACTTAGCAACTGTATAAATGTTAAGGATAATGTTAATAAGTTAACTAATGCAAATATTAACCCGTGCAAGTTGTACCCTGTTTTAAACTTTCCCCAGGAGTGTGATCAAGAGGACGAATCGGCAACAATATCGGCGCTCTCTCTAGCAGCCACCATATCAGAAACAGCAGTGGGCACGGCCCAACCCGTAAGATTAGTATCAAAGGCCCCTAGCGGAGGGACAGGTGAGGTCGTATCAACGGGTAAGTACGGCACCATACACTATGCTGAAACCATTTCACCACAAGCTGTAGAATCTATTCAGAAGGATGTTAGTAGACTTAATCCCGTTAGGGTAATAGCAGTGCCAAATGGGAAAACTGACACTACAGGAATCACTCCTGTCAGGAACATTGCCATGTACAGCCCGTTTTCCCGAATGGAATTAAGAACCATAGTGTCTGAATTCCCTGATCCTAGGAAAGATCTAGTTGCTAGTCAGAAATACATCAGAGACTTAGGGAACACTGTAGAGCCCAATAACAAAGACTGGCAGATATTGCTGAGGGCATGTTTACCCTCCAATGTCGACTCAGCTCAATTTTTAGCTGACTGTGGATTGGATCAGGATGTACCCCTTATGGATGTGTACAACCAAGACAATGTAAAAAGAATAAATTTACAATTAAAAGAGTATTTTCCAGCTGTAGTTAAATGGAACAAATTTTTCTCCATTAAACAAAAAGAGTCAGATACAGCTTCAGAATATTTCCACAGGGCATTACTAGAAATGGCTAAATACACAGGCATAGAAGACATTAAAACAAACATAAATCATAGAGAAGTAGCAGTATCTGTGCTAATGGATGGTTTAAATGAAGCATTAAAGACAAGGGTACAGACCACGCAACCATGTTGGCGAGGTCTGTCGGTGGCTACTTTGAGAGAGGCTGCTATTGATCACGATCGAAATATCACCAGACACAGGGAGTCACAAGGTGATAAGTTAATGGCCGTAAGTATACAGGCTTTGACCACAAGGCAACCTTCGTATAATCCTCCGACCCCTGTGGGTAAGTCAAATGTGGTAACTTGTTATTTTTGTCATAGACAGGGACACATGGCACGAGACTGTAGAGCGAAAAATTCACAAAAATCATATCAACCCCCTAGACAACGACATGACACACGAAATTGGGATCAGGGTCCGCAGAAACGGAGTTATGAGCCACATGCAGGGGAAACAAAAAGGTATCCCCCGAACAGAGACTGGCAAGCCTCTGGTAGTTCCCAGTTAACCCCCTCTCAAGTAGTTGCTGCCAGCGGGATTCAGGGAGGTCACCATACCCAATAGGGGTGTGGCCATACCTGTAATCTGCACCCAGTGAAATTGATTGCAAGCCTTGGAAGTGAACCCGAGGTCACAATTGATGTAGCTGGTAAATCATTAAACTTTCTTGTAGATACGGGGGCGGCCAAATCAGTGATAAATTCGACAGTGGGCATGAGAACCATTGGTAAGACAATTCCAGCCATGGGAGTAACGGGAGTAGTCCAGCACTACCCTGTTAGCAAACCAGCCGAGATTACAATAGGGCCTTTACATACCAAGCATTCCTTTTTGCTGGCTGCATAGGCACCGACTAATCTCCTGGGAAGAGATTTATTGTGTAAAATGGGGTGTGTCATTTATTGTACTCCTGAAGGTGTATTCTTAGACATACCTGAGAATAACGCTAAGGAAGTGCGAGACATGTTAGACTCCCCATCAAAATTAATGTCCCACACTGTTATGTTAAATAGGAATCCATCCCAGGTAGAAGAAATGACATCCCAAATACCAGAGTCACTTTGGACTAAAGATGGACAAGACACTGGATTAATGGCAAACGTAGCTCCAGTAGTTGTGCAAGTAAAAGATGGTAGGATAGCTCCAAAAATCCCACAATACCCTCTGAAGCCAGAGGTGGAGTTAGGAGTATATCCCGTAATAGAGCGCTTGCTACAACAGGGCATTTTGGTAAGAACATCCAGCACTGCCAATAGTCCCATCTTCCCTGTGAAAAAGAGTGGGGGGAGGGGTTACCGGCTAGTGCAGGATCTAAGGGGGATTAACAAAATAGTTGAGAGTCAATTCCCCGTAGTGCCAAATCCAGCTGTCATCCTTATGCAGATCCCTCCCACTGCGAAATTTTTCACTGTTATTGACCTCTGCTCCGCTTTCTTTTCGGTACCCCTGCATTCTGACAGCCAATATTTGTTTGCATTTACATACAGAGGAGTCCAATACACATGGACTCGATTACCACAAGGTTTCATAGACAGTCCAAGTATATTTTCCCAGGCTTTGCATGATTGTTTACAGTCTTTCCAACCAGAGAGTGGATCAATATTGATACAGTACGTAGACGATTTACTACTGTGTTCAGATTCATTGGAAGCGTCCCTGAAGGATACGAAACAGCTCCTGTTTCATCTTTCAGACACAGGACACAAGGTTTCCAAAGACAAGTTGCAATTATGCCAAACTAAAGTAAAATATTTAGGACACTGTCTAACACAAGGACTGAGACACCTGACCGCTGATAGAATTCAAGCAATTAGAGACATGACTCTGCCACAAACCCAGCAACTGATCAGAACATTTTTAGGAATGTGTGGGTATTGCCGTAACTGGATCCCAGGATTTTCCATTCTAGCATTACCTTTGCAGGAAATGGTCTCATCAAACAAACCTGATCGGATTTCGCATACAGACGAATCCGAGATGGCATTTGAGAGACTTAAACAGTGCCTAACGCAGGCGCCAGCATTAGGTATGCCAGACTATGGGAAACCCTTTGAGCTGTACGGAACAGAAAGTGCTGGTTGCGCGGCAGGCGTTCTAACCCAAAAGCACGGTGATGCCAGCAGGCCGGTAGCATACTACAGCGCTCAGCTAGATACGGTAGCGCGATCCCTCCCCACATGCTTGCGAAGCGTTGCTGCGATAGCATTGCTAGTGACGAAAAGCGAAGATGTAGTGCTAGGTCACAACCTCACAATCCATACACCACATGCAGTGTCAGCCTTGCTAAATTCTGCCCAAACCAGGCACGTCTCATCAGCGCGGTTTACAAGATGGGAATTGGCACTAATGGCCCCCGTAAACATCACCATAAGGAGATGCAGTGCATTAAATCCTGCAACATATCTCCCAGGTGTGCCTGCACAGGCACAAAGGGTGGAGGATGAGAGCTATGGGGAAGGAGGATTTAATACAAAAGATGACATGCATGATTGTATGGAATATTTGACCCAAAATTTCACGGCAAGGCCTGACATCAGTGACAACCCACTGGAAGATGTAGATCTTACTTTCTACACTGACGGTAGTTGTCACAGACAGTCGGACTCAGGAGATTTGTGTACTGGATACGCAGTCGTAGATGACCAAGGCACCATAGAAGCAGAACCGCTAGGCCCACCTCACTCAGCCCAGGTTGCTAAACTGGTTGCCCTAACCAGAGCATGTGAATTGGCTAAGGGCAAGTCAGCCAATATCTACACCGATTCTAGATACGCCTTCGGGGTAGTCCATGATTTCGGAGCCCTATGGCACCTCAGAAATTTCATGACGGCAGCTGGTACACCGGTAGCGCATGCAGCTCACATCAAAAGGCTTCTAACAGCGATACAGGAACCCGACAGAGTGGCTGTTATCAAGTGTAAAGCACATACATATAGCCAAGACCCAGTATCACTTGGTAACAGCCGAGCAGACGAAGCTGCTAAGCTAGCAGCTGGTACCCCTAGACAGACAGACACCACACAACTGATGGTATTTAATACCATCAACACACAGAAGTTGTGTGAAATGCAAAATTTGTGTTCCACACAGGAAAAGGCAGTCTGGAAGGCAAAAGGATATGGCCAGGAGTCCTCAGGACTCTGGACGGATGGACAAGGAAAACCAGTGGCCCCCAGAGCATATCTTCCATGCTTAGCTGAGGCAGCACACGGGCTGACTCATCTGGGCAAGGAAGGAATGTGCAAGTTGGTAAGAGCATATTGGTGCGCCCCAGGATTTTCATCTCATGCAGGTAAGAGAGCAATGTCATGCCTTACCTGTTTGAGGAAGAATATCGGAAAGGCAATACCAACAGAACCATCTCATATCCCACCTACAGGCGGCCCTTTTCAGGTAATACAGATTGACTTTATACAATTACCCCCTTGTCGAAATTTGAAATATGTACTTGTTTGTATAGATGTATTCTCAAATTGGGTCGAAGCATTTCCTGCGGCCACAAATACCGCTATGTTTACTGCTAAGAAAATTGTGCAGGAATTTGTGTGTAGATACGGTATCCCTAGAATAATTGAAAGTGATAGGGGTACCCATTTTACAGGTGATGTCTTTCAAGGAATGTGTAAGTTGATGGGAATTGATAGTAAGCTGCACACTCCATACCGCCCCCAGGCGAGTGCGAAGGTGGAAAGAGTGAACAGCACTATTAAAAATAAACTGAGTAAAGTTATGGCAGAAACAGGATTGACATGGCCAGAAGCTTTACCCATTTTACTATACAGCATCAGAACCACTCCCAGGTCCCCTCTTAATCTGTCCCCCTTTGAAATCTTGTTTGGTCGACAACCGCATGTTATGATTAACCCTCAGGATGATTTGAAGTGTAACAATGAAGTGACTGTAAAATACCTGGTTAACATGAGTAAACAGCTAAGGAATCAAAATGATAATTTGAAATTAGTGATTCCTGATTTACCAGATAGTAATTGTCATGACATTGAACCTGGGGATTATGTAATGATACGGAATTTTCTACGCTCAGGTTGCCTTATTGACAGATGGGAAGGACCATACCAAGTCTTATTGACTAGCACAACAGCATTGAAGGTTGCCGAGAGAGAGACTTGGGTTCATTCGTCCCATTGTAAGAAGGTTGCTGATCCAGAGAGGTCCCGTGATAAAGAACAGACGGTAGAGGAAGTTGTATCACTGGAGTGTCTGTTTCAGGAGGACTGAGGCGGCACCTGAGCTTTGAAAATCATAAGATCGGAAGCAGTTGTCGATCCCCTGTTCCCTTTTATTGTTTTTCTCCACTTCCCATCCCCTCTCCCTCAATTATTTTTTTCCCCCTTCTCATTCTTCTCCGTTTCCTCCTATAAGATGGACTTGCCCCAAGAGACTGTGATCCGGATTTTCCTGTTGACCATGATGTTGACCAGAGCAGTCTGTTCCGGCGAGAGTACCATGGAGGTCGAGAGAGGTTCTGGAATGGGTTCTGATGACAAAGATGGAGGCGTAGTTTTCCAAGAACAACTTAATCAACAAGTAAAGGCGAGTATCAGAAAACGATCCGATAGCATTGACAATAGAAGGAATTGTGAAGGATTGTTAGCTGAAGAAAACTGTATCTGTAGGCTCTGTGACAGTGTAGTTGAGGATGGGTGTATCAAGAAATGCCAATCCAGTTTTAATATCCACATGGACCGGCATCCATTGAGTGACTATCACTCCTTAGTGGGTAAAGTGTTAAATCAGACAGATTGTTGGGTATGCTCTCAAGTACCTCAAGGCCATAGTAAATCAGGCTTAGTACCATTCCCTTTAACGATAGGGGAGGTACTTGAGCTAAAGGGTGGGAGACCGGTGGACAGGAGGTTTAATATCTCCAGTCCTCCTTGTCACAACTGAGGGCCTGAGCTGACGGGAGGCAGCCTCAGTTGTAGGGGCTGAGATGTACCGGAACCTGGGAGGTTGTATCAGACCCCTGGACATGTAAGTAACATGAATAATAACTGCCCGAAGGCGTGACCACGACAACTTGGATAAAAGTCAATGATGTTTATTATGACAACTCCGCAACACAGCAGCAGTAAAAGAAAACATAAAAGTCAGCAAAGAATAAATACACTTCCTGGGTACTACAGGGTGGCAGGAGCCACAGGGCACTGGTAGTGTGAGATAGTTCTTATAATCTTCTAGATGGAAAGTCCTTACCAGGCCCGACTGTAGCAATGGAGATAACCCAGGATTGTACCAGCTGGTGTTCCAGGAAAAGCTGGGTTGCTGAAGATAAAACGGCTGCTGTGGATACTGGCTGGAACCAGACTGTTGTTAGCACGGAGTGGATACTGGCTGGAACCAGTTAAATAATAAATGAAGCTTGAGAGCGATGCAATATGAATGAAATGTAGAACTTGGGAGCGGAGAAATAATAATACCGGTGGAGAGTGGTAAAGTGTAGAAAGGACACCGGCCCTTTAAGAGAAGCTGTACTCTGCTGGAAGCTGGGCTGGAAGCAGGTAATGTTGTAGCTGGAAACAGATGAATCCACAATGGATCGGAGAGTCAGGCTACACCGCAGGTGGAATGCTGGTGCGGGTCTCTATGGTGGAAGTCTTGAGACAGGAGCTGGAACCTGGAAGACAATCACAGGAGAGAGACAAACAGGAACTAGGTTTGACAACCAAAGCACTGACGCCTTCCTTGCTCAGGCACAGTGTATTTATACCTGCAGCAAGGAAGGGATTGGCTAGGCAATTATGCAGATTAACAATACTGACAACAGATTGGAGTAAATGATCAGCTGACAGAATCCAAGATGGCTGCGCCCATGCAGACACTTGGAGGGAAGTTTGGTTTGTAATCCATGTGGTAATGAAAACAGTAATGGCGGCGCCGGCCACTGGAGACAGGAGGCGCCAGGCTGACAGATGCACATCCAACCACGCGGACACAGCGGAGGCCGCGGCTGACGTAATCGCCACTCAGACACTCTGCATGCAGAAGTTCAGGGACGGCGGCGGAGGCCGCGGGAGACGCCATGCCAGGTGTAATATGGCGTTTACTGTGACAGCGTCCCAGAGTGACAGGAGAGGATACAGGAATGTACACATCAGGATAACAGATGGGATCCGGTCCTGGAGCGCTGAGCCAGCCTTAGGAGGCATCTGATGGGTAAGAAATGGCGTCCAGATACCCGGATCGTGACAGCACCCCCCCCTTTAGGAGTGGCCCCAGGACACTTCTTTGGCTTTTGAGGAAACTTGGAATGGAATCTCCGGACCAAGGCAGGAGCATGGACATCAGAAGCATTGGTCCATGAACGTTCCTCAGGACCATAACCCTTCCAGTCAATAAGATATTGTAGTTGACCGTAACGGTGACGTGAGTCCAGGATCTTGGCCACTTCATACTCAACGCCTCGTTGAGTTTGGACTTTCGGAGTTGGAGGAAGTGAGGAATGAAACCGATTCAAGATCAGCGGTTTCAACAGGGAAACATGGAATGTCCTGGGTATTTTTAAGAAGGGAGGCAACTGGAGTCTGTAAGCAACAGGATTGATGACTTGTTCAATCTTGAAAGGACCGATATAGCGAGGTGCAAACTTCATACTGGGAACTCTCAACCTCAAATTCTTCGTGGATAACCATACCCGATCACCCACCTTGAGAGCAGGAACTGCTCGACGCTTCTTATCCGCAAACTTCTAGTACCTGAACGATGCCTTGAGCAGAGCTGATCGTACGCTCTTCCAGATATTGGCAAACTGATGCAAGGTGATATCCATTGCGGGAACAGAAGTTGCTGGAAGCGGTTGGAACTCAGGGACTTTAGGGTGGAATCCAAAGTTAGTGAAGAATGGTGTTGAAGCAGATGAAGAATGATACTGGTTGTTATGACAGAACTCGGCCCAGGGAAGTAATTGAACCCAGTCATCTTGAGAGGAGGACACATAGATGCGGAGGAAGGCCTCCAAGTCCTGATTCACCCTCTCGGTTTGACCATTGGTCTGAGGATGGTAAGCCGTGGAAAACTTTAGCTTGACTTGAAGGACTTGACATAAACTTCGCCAGAATTTGGCTGTGAATTGAACTCCTCGATCTGAGATAATTTCTTCAGGAAGACCGTGGAGTCGGAAGATCTCTTGTATGAATACTTGAGCCAACTTGGAAGCTGACGGAAGACCGGTGAGAGGAATGAAGTGTGCCATCTTGGTGAACCGGTCAACTACCACCCAGATGGTATTGAACTTGTTGCACATGGGTAAATCTGTAATAAAATCCATCGACAAATGGGTCCAAGGTCGACGGGGAACAGATAGTGGAACCAGTTGCCCCGCAGGCGACTGGCGGGATACCTTATGTTGAGCACACTTTGGGCAAGATGCAATAAACTCCAAGACGTCCTTTTTCAGAGTTGGCCACCAATAGGACCTAGAGATAAACTCCAGGGTTTTTTGGATACCTGTATGTCCGGCAAAACGGGAAGCATGGGCCCAATGCATGAGCTTCTTCCTTAGCATCGGTTTCACAAAACTTTTCCCTGATGGGGGCGTAGAGTCCATGCCTACCGTGGAGAATGCCAACGGATTTATAATAGGATGCTTGTCTGAAGACTCTGACTCATTTTCTTGCTCCCATGAGCGGGAAAGGGCATCGGCCTTGCGATTCTGAGAGCCCGGACAGAACTGGAGTTTAAAGTCGAACCTGGAAAAGAAAAGTGCCCATCTGGCCTGACGAGGGTTGAGAGATTGTGCGCCTTTCAGATATAAAAGGTTCTTGTGGTCTGTAAGTATGGTGATTGAATGAGAAGCTCCCTCCAACAGATACCTCCACTCTTCTAGAGCGAGCTTGATGGCTAGCAACTCCTGGTCGCCAATGGCATAGTTGCGCTCAGCTGGGGAGAACTTCCGGGAGAAGAAACTGCAAGGGTGTAAATGGCCATCTTTAGCCCTCTGAGATAACACCGCTCCTACTCCAACGGAGGAGGCATCCACCTCTAAGATGAAAGGAGAGTCGATGTCAGGCTGTTTCAGAACAGGCGCAGAGATGAACCTTTGTTTTAAAAGATGAAATGCTTGCATGACTTCTTCAGACCACTTGGATGGGTTAGCACCCTTCTTAGTGAAAGCAGTAATAGGTGCCACAATGGTGGAAAAGTCTCGTATAAACTTTCGGTAATAGTTGGCGAACCCCAAGAACCTCTGGACCCCTTTGAGGGTTAAGGGTATCGGACAATTTTGGATTGCTTGTAGTTTCTCAGGATCCATCTCTAGTCCGGAACCGGACACAATGTACCCTAGAAACGGAATGGACTTGACTTCAAAGACGCATTTCTCTAATTTGCAATAGAGATGATTGACACGGAGACGGGACAGAACCTCTTTAACCCAAAAACGATGTTCCTCTAAATCGTTGGCAAAAATGAGGATATCGTCTAGATAGACCATGACATGACGGTATAGAATGTCTCTGAAGATCTCATTGACAAAATGCTGGAAGACAGCTGGAGCATTGCTCAATCCGAAGGGCATGACGAGGTACTCATAATGTCCGTCACGGGTGTTAAAGGCGGTCTTCCACTCGTCACCCTCACGGATCCGGATGAGATTGTATGCACCTCTCAAGTCCAGCTTTGTAAAGATGGTAGCTCCGCTAACTCTGTCAAAGAGCTCAGTAATCAGGGGTAAAGGATAACGGTTCTTGATGGTAATGTCGTTCAAACCTCTGTAGTCGATGCACGGCCGCAGACCACCATCTTTCTTTTTTACAAAAAAGAAGCCTGCGCCGGCTGGGGAAGAAGAATGTCGAATGAACCCCTTTGCTAGGTTCTCTTTAATGTATTCCTCCATAGAATGCGTCTCAGGCAGAGACAACGGATAAGTTCGGCCTCGAGGTGGAACCTTCCCTGGAACGAGATCAATCGGGCAGTCCCATTCTCTATGAGGAGGAAGGATATCAGCAGAAGCTTTACTGAACACATCCGTGAAATCTTGATATGGAGGAGGTGGAACATCAGACGAGCTGGGGGAGGAAGAACAGACAGGCAATACTTTAAACAAACATGTCTCAGCACAGGAGGAACCCCATGCCAGGATTTGCGTAGTCGTCCAATCAATTGTAGGATTGTGAAGACGGAGCCATGGAAGGCCCAGGACCACAGGATGTGTGGCTCTTGGAATCACTAAAAAAGAAATAAGTTCGGAATGAAGAACTCCCACTCTCAGACGAACTGGTAGAGTCCTTAAAGAAATAACTGCATCAAAAATTTTGCTGCCATCCACGGCAGTTAAAGAAATGGACGAAGGAAGTCTCTCGGTGGGTAGGGACCACCGTTTAACATAGGCTTCGGTAATAAAGTTCCCAGCTGCTCCGGAATCAAGGAGGGCAATGACGTTCCGATAACGTTGAGCAACTTGAAGCGAGACTGGGAGATTACAATCTTGAGGAGATGGAGAGGAGATCATTACTCCTAGCCGGCCCTCTCCTTGGCGAGCTAGGATTTGGAGTTTCCCGGACGTTTGGGACAGGCATTAATGGTGTGAGACGGAGCTGCACAATAAAGACAGAGAGACTCGGAGAGACGTCTTCGGCGCTCAGCAGGAGTTAAACGGGAACGGCCAATTTGCATGGGCTCATCTTTAGTTGGTGACAGTTGGCGAGGAGGAGGAGCAGAAGATTTTGGAGCAGATGATCTTCCACGCTCAGTTGCTCTCTCTCTGAAACGTAAATCAACTTTCGTGCAGAGTGAGATTAGCTCATCTAACTTAGAGGGTAAGTCTCTGGTAGCTAACTCATCTTTAATACGCTCAGATAAGCCATGCCAGAATGCAGCATACAGAGCCTCGTCGTTCCATGCCAGTTCGGATGCCAGGATCTGGAACTGTATCAGATATTGTCCTACAGTACGTGACCCCTGGCGTAAACGGAGAATCTCGGATGAAGCTGAGGTTACCCGGCCTGGCTCGTCGAAGATGCGCCTGAATGTTGACACGAAGGCAGTGTAGGAAGATAGCAGGGTGTCGGACCTCTCCCATAACGGCGATGCCCAATCAAGGGCTGAGCCACTGAGAAGAGAAATAATATAGGCAATTTTTGTACGGTCACTGGGAAAATTGCCAGGTTGTAGCTCAAACTGAATCTCACACTGGTTGAGAAATCCCCTGCAGAATCTTGGAGATCTGTCAAATTTTGCTGGCGTTGGAAGATGAAGACGTGGAGCAGAAATGGGTAAGGTGGGTGGGGTTATAGCTGGAGTCACTGTGGTTGACGCACCAGACGCGCCTGATCCACGGAGAGTTGTCTGAATCCCATCCAGCCGAGTAGAGAAATCCTGGAGACAGCGGATGATGTGGCCCTGTGCAGCCTCCTGATGTTCTAGTCGGGCTGCCAGTTCTTGCATCGGCCTGGCCGCTTGATCCTGGTCTCCGGCTGGATTCATTAGGTCAGTGCTTACTGTCACAACTGAGGGCCTGAGCTGACGGGAGGCAGCCTCAGTTGTAGGGGCTGAGATGTACCGGAACCTGGGAGGTTGTATCAGACCCCTGGACATGTAAGTAACATGAATAATAACTGCCCGAAGGCGTGACCACGACAACTTGGATAAAAGTCAATGATGTTTATTATGACAACTCCGCAACACAGCAGCAGTAAAAGAAAACATAAAAGTCAGCAAAGAATAAATACAGTTCCTGGGTACTACAGGGTGGCAGGAGCCACAGGGCACTGGTAGTGTGAGATAGTTCTTATAATCTTCTAGATGGAAAGTCCTTACCAGGCCCGACTGTAGCAATGGAGATAACCCAGGATTGTACCAGCTGGTGTTCCAGGAAAAGCTGGGTTGCTGAAGATAAAACGGCTGCTGTGGATACTGGCTGGAACCAGACTGTTGTTAGCACGGAGTGGATACTGGCTGGAACCAGTTAAATAATAAATGAAGCTTGAGAGCGATGCAATATGAATGAAATGTAGAACTTGGGAGCGGAGAAATAATAATACCGGTGGAGAGTGGTAAAGTGTAGAAAGGACACCGGCCCTTTAAGAGAAGCTGTACTCTGCTGGAAGCTGGGCTGGAAGCAGGTAATGTTGTAGCTGGAAACAGATGAATCCACAATGGATCGGAGAGTCAGGCTACACCGCAGGTGGAATGCTGGTGCGGGTCTCTATGGTGGAAGTCTTGAGACAGGAGCTGGAACCTGGAAGACAATCACAGGAGAGAGACAAACAGGAACTAGGTTTGACAACCAAAGCACTGACGCCTTCCTTGCTCAGGCACAGTGTATTTATACCTGCAGCAAGGAAGGGATTGGCTAGGCAATTATGCAGATTAACAATACTGACAACAGATTGGAGTAAATGATCAGCTGACAGAATCCAAGATGGCTGCGCCCATGCAGACACTTGGAGGGAAGTTTGGTTTGTAATCCATGTGGTAATGAAAACAGTAATGGCGGCGCCGGCCACTGGAGACAGGAGGCGCCAGGCTGACAGATGCACATCCAACCACGCGGACACAGCGGAGGCCGCGGCTGACGTAATCGCCACTCAGACACTCTGCATGCAGAAGTTCAGGGACGGCGGCGGAGGCCGCGGGAGACGCCATGCCAGGTGTAATATGGCGTTTACTGTGACAGCGTCCCAGAGTGACAGGAGAGGATACAGGAATGTACACATCAGGATAACAGATGGGATCCGGTCCTGGAGCGCTGAGCCAGCCTTAGGAGGCATCTGATGGGTAAGAAATGGCGTCCAGATACCCGGATCGTGACAGCACCCCCCCCTTTAGGAGTGGCCCCAGGACACTTCTTTGGCTTTTGAGGAAACTTGGAATGGAATCTCCGGACCAAGGCAGGAGCATGGACATCAGAAGCATTGGTCCATGAACGTTCCTCAGGACCATAACCCTTCCAGTCAATAAGATATTGTAGTTGACCGTAACGGTGACGTGAGTCCAGGATCTTGGCCACTTCATACTCAACGCCTCGTTGAGTTTGGACTTTCGGAGTTGGAGGAAGTGAGGAATGAAACCGATTCAAGATCAGCGGTTTCAACAGGGAAACATGGAATGTCCTGGGTATTTTTAAGAAGGGAGGCAACTGGAGTCTGTAAGCAACAGGATTGATGACTTGTTCAATCTTGAAAGGACCGATATAGCGAGGTGCAAACTTCATACTGGGAACTCTCAACCTCAAATTCTTCGTGGATAACCATACCCGATCACCCACCTTGAGAGCAGGAACTGCTCGACGCTTCTTATCCGCAAACTTCTAGTACCTGAACGATGCCTTGAGCAGAGCTGATCGTACGCTCTTCCAGATATTGGCAAACTGATGCAAGGTGATATCCATTGCGGGAACAGAAGTTGCTGGAAGCGGTTGGAACTCAGGGACTTTAGGGTGGAATCCAAAGTTAGTGAAGAATGGTGTTGAAGCAGATGAAGAATGATACTGGTTGTTATGACAGAACTCGGCCCAGGGAAGTAATTGAACCCAGTCATCTTGAGAGGAGGACACATAGATGCGGAGGAAGGCCTCCAAGTCCTGATTCACCCTCTCGGTTTGACCATTGGTCTGAGGATGGTAAGCCGTGGAAAACTTTAGCTTGACTTGAAGGACTTGACATAAACTTCGCCAGAATTTGGCTGTGAATTGAACTCCTCGATCTGAGATAATTTCTTCAGGAAGACCGTGGAGTCGGAAGATCTCTTGTATGAATACTTGAGCCAACTTGGAAGCTGACGGAAGACCGGTGAGAGGAATGAAGTGTGCCATCTTGGTGAACCGGTCAACTACCACCCAGATGGTATTGAACTTGTTGCACATGGGTAAATCTGTAATAAAATCCATCGACAAATGGGTCCAAGGTCGACGGGGAACAGATAGTGGAACCAGTTGCCCCGCAGGCGACTGGCGGGATACCTTATGTTGAGCACACTTTGGGCAAGATGCAATAAACTCCAAGACGTCCTTTTTCAGAGTTGGCCACCAATAGGACCTAGAGATAAACTCCAGGGTTTTTTGGATACCTGTATGTCCGGCAAAACGGGAAGCATGGGCCCAATGCATGAGCTTCTTCCTTAGCATCGGTTTCACAAAACTTTTCCCTGATGGGGGCGTAGAGTCCATGCCTACCGTGGAGAATGCCAACGGATTTATAATAGGATGCTTGTCTGAAGACTCTGACTCATTTTCTTGCTCCCATGAGCGGGAAAGGGCATCGGCCTTGCGATTCTGAGAGCCCGGACAGAACTGGAGTTTAAAGTCGAACCTGGAAAAGAAAAGTGCCCATCTGGCCTGACGAGGGTTGAGAGATTGTGCGCCTTTCAGATATAAAAGGTTCTTGTGGTCTGTAAGTATGGTGATTGAATGAGAAGCTCCCTCCAACAGATACCTCCACTCTTCTAGAGCGAGCTTGATGGCTAGCAACTCCTGGTCGCCAATGGCATAGTTGCGCTCAGCTGGGGAGAACTTCCGGGAGAAGAAACTGCAAGGGTGTAAATGGCCATCTTTAGCCCTCTGAGATAACACCGCTCCTACTCCAACGGAGGAGGCATCCACCTCTAAGATGAAAGGAGAGTCGATGTCAGGCTGTTTCAGAACAGGCGCAGAGATGAACCTTTGTTTTAAAAGATGAAATGCTTGCATGACTTCTTCAGACCACTTGGATGGGTTAGCACCCTTCTTAGTGAAAGCAGTAATAGGTGCCACAATGGTGGAAAAGTCTCGTATAAACTTTCGGTAATAGTTGGCGAACCCCAAGAACCTCTGGACCCCTTTGAGGGTTAAGGGTATCGGCCAATTTTGGATTGCTTGTAGTTTCTCAGGATCCATCTCTAGTCCGGAACCGGACACAATGTACCCTAGAAACGGAATGGACTTGACTTCAAAGACGCATTTCTCTAATTTGCAATAGAGATGATTGACACGGAGACGGGACAGAACCTCTTTAACCCAAAAACGATGTTCCTCTAAATCGTTGGCAAAAATGAGGATATCGTCTAGATAGACCATGACATGACGGTATAGAATGTCTCTGAAGATCTCATTGACAAAATGCTGGAAGACAGCTGGAGCATTGCTCAATCCGAAGGGCATGACGAGGTACTCATAATGTCCGTCACGGGTGTTAAAGGCGGTCTTCCACTCGTCACCCTCACGGATCCGGATGAGATTGTATGCACCTCTCAAGTCCAGCTTTGTAAAGATGGTAGCTCCGCTAACTCTGTCAAAGAGCTCAGTAATCAGGGGTAAAGGATAACGGTTCTTGATGGTAATGTCGTTCAAACCTCTGTAGTCGATGCACGGCCGCAGACCACCATCTTTCTTTTTTACAAAAAAGAAGCCTGCGCCGGCTGGGGAAGAAGAATGTCGAATGAACCCCTTTGCTAGGTTCTCTTTAATGTATTCCTCCATAGAATGCGTCTCAGGCAGAGACAACGGATAAGTTCGGCCTCGAGGTGGAACCTTCCCTGGAACGAGATCAATCGGGCAGTCCCATTCTCTATGAGGAGGAAGGATATCAGCAGAAGCTTTACTGAACACATCCGTGAAATCTTGATATGGAGGAGGTGGAACATCAGACGACCTGGGGGAGGAAGAACAGACAGGCAATACTTTAAACAAACATGTCTCAGCACAGGAGGAACCCCATGCCAGGATTTGCGTAGTCGTCCAATCAATTGTAGGATTGTGAAGACGGAGCCATGGAAGGCCCAGGACCACAGGATGTGTGGCTCTTGGAATCACTAAAAAAGAAATAAGTTCGGAATGAAGAACTCCCACTCTCAGACGAACTGGTAGAGTCCTTAAAGAAATAACTGCATCAAAAATTTTGCTGCCATCCACGGCAGTTAAAGAAATGGACGAAGGAAGTCTCTCGGTGGGTAGGGACCACCGTTTAACATAGGCTTCGGTAATAAAGTTCCCAGCTGCTCCGGAATCAAGGAGGGCAATGACGTTCCGATAACGTTGAGCAACTTGAAGCGAGACTGGGAGATTACAATCTTGAGGAGATGGAGAGGAGATCATTACTCCTAGCCGGCCCTCTCCTTGGCGAGCTAGGATTTGGAGTTTCCCGGACGTTTGGGACAGGCATTAATGGTGTGAGACGGAGCTGCACAATAAAGACAGAGAGACTCGGAGAGACGTCTTCGGCGCTCAGCAGGAGTTAAACGGGAACGGCCAATTTGCATGGGCTCATCTTTAGTTGGTGACAGTTGGCGAGGAGGAGGAGCAGAAGATTTTGGAGCAGATGATCTTCCACGCTCAGTTGCTCTCTCTCTGAAACGTAAATCAACTTTCGTGCAGAGTGAGATTAGCTCATCTAACTTAGAGGGTAAGTCTCTGGTAGCTAACTCATCTTTAATACGCTCAGATAAGCCATGCCAGAATGCAGCATACAGAGCCTCGTCGTTCCATGCCAGTTCGGATGCCAGGATCTGGAACTGTATCAGATATTGTCCTACAGTACGTGACCCCTGGCGTAAACGGAGAATCTCGGATGAAGCTGAGGTTACCCGGCCTGGCTCGTCGAAGATGCGCCTGAATGTTGACACGAAGGCAGTGTAGGAAGATAGCAGGGTGTCGGACCTCTCCCATAACGGCGATGCCCAATCAAGGGCTGAGCCACTGAGAAGAGAAATAATATAGGCAATTTTTGTACGGTCACTGGGAAAATTGCCAGGTTGTAGCTCAAACTGAATCTCACACTGGTTGAGAAATCCCCTGCAGAATCTTGGAGATCTGTCAAATTTTGCTGGCGTTGGAAGATGAAGACGTGGAGCAGAAATGGGTAAGGTGGGTGGGGTTATAGCTGGAGTCACTGTGGTTGACGCACCAGACGCGCCTGATCCACGGAGAGTTGTCTGAATCCCATCCAGCCGAGTAGAGAAATCCTGGAGACAGCGGATGATGTGGCCCTGTGCAGCCTCCTGATGTTCTAGTCGGGCTGCCAGTTCTTGCATCGGCCTGGCCGCTTGATCCTGGTCTCCGGCTGGATTCATTAGGTCAGTGCTTACTGTCACAACTGAGGGCCTGAGCTGACGGGAGGCAGCCTCAGTTGTAGGGGCTGAGATGTACCGGAACCTGGGAGGTTGTATCAGACCCCTGGACATGTAAGTAACATGAATAATAACTGCCCGAAGGCGTGACCACGACAACTTGGATAAAAGTCAATGATGTTTATTATGACAACTCCGCAACACAGCAGCAGTAAAAGAAAACATAAAAGTCAGCAAAGAATAAATACAGTTCCTGGGTACTACAGGGTGGCAGGAGCCACAGGGCACTGGTAGTGTGAGATAGTTCTTATAATCTTCTAGATGGAAAGTCCTTACCAGGCCCGACTGTAGCAATGGAGATAACCCAGGATTGTACCAGCTGGTGTTCCAGGAAAAGCTGGGTTGCTGAAGATAAAACGGCTGCTGTGGATACTGGCTGGAACCAGACTGTTGTTAGCACGGAGTGGATACTGGCTGGAACCAGTTAAATAATAAATGAAGCTTGAGAGCGATGCAATATGAATGAAATGTAGAACTTGGGAGCGGAGAAATAATAATACCGGTGGAGAGTGGTAAAGTGTAGAAAGGACACCGGCCCTTTAAGAGAAGCTGTACTCTGCTGGAAGCTGGGCTGGAAGCAGGTAATGTTGTAGCTGGAAACAGATGAATCCACAATGGATCGGAGAGTCAGGCTACACCGCAGGTGGAATGCTGGTGCGGGTCTCTATGGTGGAAGTCTTGAGACAGGAGCTGGAACCTGGAAGACAATCACAGGAGAGAGACAAACAGGAACTAGGTTTGACAACCAAAGCACTGACGCCTTCCTTGCTCAGGCACAGTGTATTTATACCTGCAGCAAGGAAGGGATTGGCTAGGCAATTATGCAGATTAACAATACTGACAACAGATTGGAGTAAATGATCAGCTGACAGAATCCAAGATGGCTGCGCCCATGCAGACACTTGGAGGGAAGTTTGGTTTGTAATCCATGTGGTAATGAAAACAGTAATGGCGGCGCCGGCCACTGGAGACAGGAGGCGCCAGGCTGACAGATGCACATCCAACCACGCGGACACAGCGGAGGCCGCAGCTGACGTAATCGCCACTCAGACACTCTGCATGCAGAAGTTCAGGGACGGCGGCGGAGGCCGCGGGAGACGCCATGCCAGGTGTAATATGGCGTTTACTGTGACAGCGTCCCAGAGTGACAGGAGAGGATACAGGAATGTACACATCAGGATAACAGATGGGATCCGGTCCTGGAGCGCTGAGCCAGCCTTAGGAGGCATCTGATGGGTAAGAAATGGCGTCCAGATACCCGGATCGTGACACTCCTAGTTTGAAGCTCCACCAATATCATGTGGATAGATCCCTAGTATGTTTTAACATTTCCAATCCCCGAAAGCCGGGAAATTGGGAAATGTCATGGAATAACCAAACCATGACCTTTTCATACAGAGCCGATAGAATGCCAACAGATACAGAGCTTATACGCCACATAGCTGATAGGGAAAAATATTTCCGATATAGGTATACCCTAGGAAATAGGATCATGAGAGTTGGAGAGGTATCACCAGGATACTGTGCACATATCATACAAACAGATACGTGTACTAGACAGATGGGAGAATTAGGGTTAGGAGATTTCACATGGAAGATGTGTAATATGGTTATGTCCTACTCCGTCCCATATGTTCTCCCCGATGATGCATATTTCATATGCGGGAGGAAGGCGTATAAGTGGCTTGCCCCAAACTCTGAAGGATTGTGTTATATTGGAAAAGTACTGCCTGAGGTAATGACTGTATCACATACCAAAATGAAAGATATACACCGTGGTGCCCAAGCTCCTTATACTCACACTCATTACGAGCACGTCGTTAAAAGGCACCTGATAGAAAGGACAGAGCATCCGGCCTCTGACCTGATCCATGAATCTACCGGGATTCAATTCCTAATCGCGTTAGATATCACTCGCACCGCCAGAGTAGTGTTGAACTATAGATATATATCTGCGCTTGCAAATTTATTAGACAATATCACTGAAATGTATGACGACACTTTTAGGTATACTGGAAGGGAGCTTCAAGCTTATAAAACAGAACTGGTTCAGCATAGGATGATTATCAATTATCTCACAGCAGTGACAGGTGGATATTGTGTCACACTGGCAACGCAGTACGGCGTGAAATGCTGCACTTATATTACGAATAGTACCGAGGATCCGGTCGAGGTCATAGACCAAAAGATGGACGATATTCTCCAATTAAAGTGGGAATTTCGCAGGAGACACAATCTCACCCTTGCTGCTGTGGGTAATGAGCTGACTGGTTGGGTTTCATGGTTGAACCCGCGAAATTGGTTCTCTGGTTTAGGAGAATGGGCTCAAGGAGTCATAATGGATGTAGGGAAGTTTCTCCTATGTATCTTGGGTGTCGTCATAACGATTGGCTTGATATTTAGATGCGTTCAGGCTTTAACGAAGTGCAAACGTAGTACCAGGGTAATGAGTCTAAGGAGTGAAGAAATTGTAATTCCAATGGATTTGATTTATGACCCAACGATAGAGACAATGATGTGATGAAAATGCGATTATACGGTCCGTTTCTTTCACCTGTTTCTCCGTTTTCTCCAAGGTAAAAAGACCCACTTGGACGAGAAATTTGACGATCCTGTATACAGACAACAGATTGATTAAAGAAGAAGTTTTGACAACCTTGTACACAGATAATTGATGAACTATGCCATAGACCCCCAGTTTCCCTAGAAATTTTAAATTTACGCTAGCCCAACACCTTTGTAAGTCTATGGACATTGACAAAGCTTTTTGCTCGCACTTTTTGGCAAAAGCCCAAAGAAGACTGCATTCAACAGACACCAGACAAGACTTCAACCGACAAATGTTCCTTAACCTGACATAGAATACCACTGCATTTACCATAATTGTTTCTTATCTTCATCTCTACAACCTTCAGGTAATGACACACATAGTCGATAGGGAATACAGGCACAGATATCAGCAATCACATATCCCCCCATTCATGTATCATCAACTAAAATGTGCTCCCCCATTTTTGGTGCAACCAAAAGCCGAAAAGAGCTCGGTAAAGTTTGACAGCCCATCCACAGACCCGTACCACGGGATAAGAAGGAATTCAAATGTATACTTCGCAATACCTCGAAGCTTGATTTACAACACGTACGGCACGATGATACATGACTCCCCAAACATGGATTCATACACACATGCTTCTGCTATCTCACTAGGTCATACCCTTTTCTCACCTTCTCCTCTTCTCCCCTACCCAACCATGGAAATGTATTTACACATGACATATCTTTTTCTCTTTTTGAAATGTTTTAGGAAGTGGCAGTTATTGGTGACTGCCAAAGGGTGGACTGTCAAAGTCAGAAAAATATCGTGATGCACACTACCATATTTGCACCTCATACATGTCCGCGCTGCGCATGCGTGCGCTCTCCCGTGCGTACGCATACCCGCTGTTACGTGCACCCGCAGGTGCACGGTATGCGCATTTACGGTAGAGTTTATGTGCGCCTAGCGTGCGACTCGATCGTTACATATTTTAACCATATAATGTATTTTGTAGATTATGGTCCCTTTGATAGAATCTGAAAGTTTAGTTAATGTAGCATGTTCATGAACAAAGAGATCCCTCTTTGTTTGATACGAAGGGTCAAACAAGGGTTATACAGTGGTGTTTAGTATCCATCGGAAGAGTATTTAATTAGCAATATTCCGGTGTTGGTTTGAAGCGGATTAATCGCTCGTGCGAATAGTTATGGACATAAGAAGTTTATGGACTTTTACTATTATTTGCACTTTATTATCCATGCGGCGGGAAACCTAGTTTCCCACCCACCTGAGCAGTTGGAAATAGTCACAGCCCACCTGTATGAATCAACCTATGACCTTTTGTTATAATGCGAAGACGAATTCCTGTGTCCAATGAACAATGAGATTGTAGGGACCATTGTACTGTATTGTGTGTAGTGTATAAAAGGACAAGCCGATCTGATCCAGCTCTCTATTCTCTTCAACGGTTCTCATTGCTGATAATCGGGAGCTGGATATCCAGAGGCGCATGCGATTGTTTCCCTTGAGCGTAAGTTTTCTCCGCAATCATATTGTCTTTCTTGTTATTGTGAGCCATATATCTCTCTCTCTCTCTCTTCTCCTCTTTCTCTCTCTTTCTCTTAAGTGTTATTGTACTGCTATTGTATTTCATGTGTAGTTATCTGGTTAGGTAGTCTATGTTATATTGGTAGTGTATGACTTGTATTGTTTTATTCTTTTTGAACATTCATTCATTTCCTTAAAAGGCGTTAGACCCTTAGACCGGTATAGTGTGTGTGTTCATTATATTGCAGTAGGTAATAGGAGCGTCTCTATCGCTCAAACAGCTTTAGTAAAAACAAGGTTACACTGTGTTGCATTTTCACCTTATCACTGCACAAGGGTTTACTGCATAATACATTGGCCCTCATTCCGAGTTGTTCGCTCGGTATTTTTCATCGCATCGCAGTGAAAATCCGCTTAGTACGCATGCGCAATGTTCGCACTGCGACTGCGCCAAGTAACTTTACTATGAAGAAAGTAATTTTACTCACGGCTTTTTCTTCGCTCCGGCGATCGTAATGTGATTGACAGGAAATGGGTGTTACTGGGCGGAAACACGGCGTTTCAGGGGCGTGTGGCTGAAAACACTAGAGTGGCCGGAGAAACGGTGGGAGTGCCTGGGCGAACGCTGGGTGTGTTTGTGACGTCAACCAGGAACGACAAGCACTGAAAAGATCGCACAGGCAGAGTAAGTCTGGAGCTACTCTGAAACTGCTAAGTAGTTAGTAATCGCAATATTGCGAATACATCGGTCGCAATTTTAAGAAGCTAAGATTCACTCCCAGTAGGCGGCGGCTTAGCGTGTGTAACTCTGCTAAATTCGCCTTGCGACCGATCAACTCGGAATGAGGGCCATTGTTTTATGGTATAGATATAAAGGTTTTACACTGTGAGCGTCAGCGCCGCTTGTGATCTCCTCGTGGTCCCGAGCGTCCGCTACGCTAATAGCGTATCATTACGTTAGTCGGCAGCCAATAGCGTGCCTGCCTGTGATATCTTGGCCGTGAGCGAACGGGACGCTTGAGCGTCTCGACTACGGCTAAGCGATTGTTACGCAACGTGCGTACCCTTACGGTATTCCGTACGCCAATAGCGTACTGTGTTCTTTGACCTCTTAAAGGGTTTTAAGTAAAATAAATATTTAGCTTTAACAGCAGCTAGGCTGCTACTTACATTTTTTCTGCTGAGGAACGGCTCCTGTACTCCAGTCCCTCCTCAGAAACTGCAGGAGAAGGAGGGGGTTTAGCATACTGGGGAGAGGAATCCTGAGGTATCGCGGCCGGCGACAGTAGCAATTGTCCCCACCCCTGATGTCCGCCATGTAAAGGGAGAAAGGGAGAGCGTGGGATTGCTGCAGCTGCCCATCACTCTCGCTTTATGCTGCAATCTGATTGTGCAGAGGCTGCTGCTGCTCCCGTCCCTAAGAGTGAGAGCTTGGGGCTGAGGGCGCTAGACGGCGGATGCTCTGCAGCAGAGTACACAGGGGAGTAGGAGCGGGAGGAGCGTCCGTAAGTGGACCACATGAGGGAATAGGCAGCCAGTCGGGGTGTCTGTAGATTGTGCGCACACAGGGCAAATGCTCACACTTAGTTATGGCCCTGGCCGTTGTAGAGATCAGTGAGGAAGGGTGTAGGGAACAGTGAGTGAGGGAAGCAAAGAGAGTGGGTGTAGGGAAAAGAGAGAGTGGGTGTAAGGAGCAGCGAGGGCGAGTGTAGGCAGCAGTGAGGGAAGCAGAGAGTGTGGGTGTATGGAGCAGAGAGAGTGGGGGAGTGAGGGAAGCAGAGAGAGTGAATGTAGGGAGCAGAGAGAGAGAGTGGGTGTAGGGAGCAGAGAGAGTGGGTGTAGGGAGCAGAGAGAGAGAGAGAGGGTGTAGGGAGCAGAGAGAGAGAGAGAGAGTGGGTGTATGGAGCAGAGAGAGAGAGAGTGGGTGTAGGGAGCAGAGAGAGAGAGAGAGAGAGAGAGAGTGGGTGTAGGGAGCAGAGAGAGAGAGAGAGAGAGAGAGAGAGAGTGGGTGTAGGGAGCAGAGAGAGAGAGAGAGAGAGAGAGAGAGAGAGAGAGAGGGTGTAGGGAGCAGAGAGAGAGAGAGAGAGAGAGAGAGAGAGAGTGGGTGTAGGGAGCAGAGAGAGAGAAAGAGAGAGAGAGAGAGAGAGAGTGTGGGTGTAGGGAGCAGAGAGAGAGAATGGGTGTAGGGAGCAGAGAGAGAGGGTGGGTGTAGGGAGCAGAGAAAGAGATGGTGTAGGGAGCAGAGAGAGAGAGAGAGAGAGGGTGTAGGGAGCAGAGAGAGAAAGAGTGGGTGTAGGGAGCAGAGAGAGAGGGAGAGTGGGTGTAGGGAGCAGCGAGAGAGTGGGTGTAGGGAGCAGCGAGGGAGAGTGAGGGGAGCAGAGAGTGTGTGTAGGGAGCAGTGAGGGTGGGTGTATGGAGCAGTGAGGGTGAGCGAGTGAGGGAAGCAGAGAGTGGGTGTAGGGAGCAGAGAGAGAGAGGGTGTAGGGAGCAGAGGGAGAGAGAGAGAGAGAGAGAGAGAGAGGAGGAGGGTGTAGGGAGCAGAAAGAGAGAGAGATAGAGAGAGAGAGGGGGGGTGTATAGGGAGCAGAGAGAGAGAGAGAGAGAGAGAGAGATAGAGAGAGGGGGTGTAGGGAGCAGAGAGAGAGAGAGAGAGAGAGAGAGGGAGGGGGTGTAGGGAGCAGAGAGAGAGAGAGAGGGTGTAGGGAGAAGAGAGAGAGAGAGAGAGAGAGGGTGTAGGGAGCAGAGAGAGAGAGAGAGAGAGGGGGTGTAGGGAGCAGAGAGAGAGAGGGTGGGTGTAGGGAGCAGAGAGAGAGGGTGGGTGTAGGGAGCAGAGAGAGAGGGTGTAGGGAACAGAGAGAGAGAGCGTGTAGGGAGCAGAGAGAGAGAGAGAGAGAGAGAGTGGGTGTAGGGAGCAGAGAGAGAGAGAGTGGGTGTATGGAGCAGAGGGAGAGAGAGTGGGTGTAGGGAGCAGAGGGAGAGTGGGTGTAGGGAGCAGAGAGAGAGAGAGAGAGTGGTTGTAGGGAGGAGAGAGAGAGAGGGTGTAGGGAGCAGAGAGAGAGAGAGAGAGAGAGAGAGAGAGAGGGTGTAGGGAGCAGAGAGAGAGTGGGTGTAAGGAGCAGAGAGAGAGAGAGAGAGAGGGTGGGTGTAGGGATCAGAGAGAGAGGGTGGGTGTAGGGAGCAGAGAGAGAGGGTGGGTGTAGGGAGCAGAGAGAGAGGGTGGGTGTAGGGAGCAGAAAGAGAGGGTGTAGGGAGCAGAGAGAGAGGGTGTAGGGAGCAGAGAGAGAGAGAGGGTGTAGGGAGCAGAGAGAGAGAGAGAGAGAGAGAGAGAGAGAGAGAGAGAGAGTGGGTGTAGGGAGCAGAGAGAGACAGAGAAAGAGAGAGAGAGAGAGTGTGGGTGTAGGGAGGAGAGAGAGAGAGAGAGGGTGTAGGGAGGAGAGAGAGAGAGAGGGTGTATGGAGCAGAGGGAGAGAGGGTGTATGGAGCAGAGGGAGAGAGGGTGTAGGGAGCAGAGAGAGAGAGAGAGAGAGAGAGAGAGAGAGAGGGGGAGGGTGTAGGGAGCAGAGAGAGAGAGAGGGGGGGTGTAGGGAGCAGAGAGAGAGAGAGAGAGAGAGTGTAGGGAGCAGAGAGAGAGAGAGTAGGGAGCAGAGAGAGAGAGGAGAGAGAGAGAGAGAGAGAGAGGGGAGGGTGTAGGGAGCAGAAAGAGAGAGAGAGTGGGTGTAGGGAGCAGAGAGAGAGAGAGAGAGAGAGAGGAGGGTGTAGGGAGCAGAGAGAGAGAGAGAGAGAGAGAGAGAGGGGGGTGTAGGGAGCAGAGAGAGAGAGAGAGAGAGAGAGAGAGAGTGTAGGGAGCAGAGAGAGAGAGAGAGAGAGAGTAGGGAGCAGAGAGAGAGATCAGAGAGAGAGAGGGGGTGTAGGGAGCAGAGAGAGAGAGGGTGTAGGGAGCAGAGAGAGAGAGGGTGTAGGGAGCAGAGAGAGAGAGAGAGAGAGTAGGGAGCAGAGAGAGAGAGAGGGTGTAGGGAGCAGAGAGAGAGAGAGAGAGAGAGTGGGTGGGTGTAGGGAGGAGAGAGAGAGAGTGGATGTAGGGAGGAGAGAGAGTGGGTGTAGGGAGGAGAGAGAGAGAGAGAGAGAGAGAGGGTGTAGTGAGCAGAGAGAGGGCGGGTGTAGGGAGCAGAGAGAGAGGGTGGGTGTAGGGAGCAGAGAGAGAGGGTGTAGGGAGCAGAGAGAGAGAGAGAGAGAGAGAGAGAGAGAGAGGGTGTAGGGAGCAGAGAGAGGGTGTAGGGAGCAGAGAGAGGGAGAGAGAGAGTGGGTGTAGGGAGCAGAGAGAGAGAGAGAGAGAGAGAGTGTGGGTGTAGGGAGGAGAGAGAGAGTGGGTGTAGGGAGGAGAGAGAGAGAGGGTGTAGGGAGGAGAGAGAGAGTGGGTGTAGGGAGGAGAGAGAGAGAGAGGGTGTATGGAGCAGAGGGAGAGTGGGTGTAGGGAGCAGAGAGAGAGAGAGTGTGTAGGGAGCAGAGAGAGAGAGAGAGAGAGAGAGAGAGAGAGTGTAGGGAGCAGAGAGAGAGAGAGAGAGAGAGAGAGAGAGAGTGTAGGGAGCAGAGAGAGAGAGTGTAGGGAGCAGAGAGAGAGAGAGAGTGGGTGTAGGGAGCAGAGAGAGAGAGGGTGGGTGTAGGGAACAGAGAGAGAGAGGGTGGGTGTAGGGAGCAGAGAGAGGGTGTAGGGAGCAGAGAGAGAGGGTGTAGGGAGCAGAGAGAGAGAGAGAGAGAGAGAGAGAGAGAGAGAGAGAGTGGGTGTAGGGAGCAGAGAGAGAGAGAGAGAGAGAGAGAGGGTGTAGGGAGCAGAGAGAGAGAGAGAGTGGGTGTAGGGAGCAGAGAGAGAGAGAGAGAGAGAGAGAGAGAGAGAGAGAGAGTGGGTGTAGGGAGCAGAGAGAGTGAGAGAGTGGGTGTAGGGAGAAGAGAGAGAGAGAGTGGGTGCAGGGAGCAGAGAGAGAGTGGGTGCAGGGAGCAGAGAGAGAGAGAGAGAGAGAGAGAGAGAGAGAGAGAGAGAGTGGGTGCAGGGAGCAGAGAGAGAGAGAGAGAGAGAGAGAGAGAGAGTAGGTATAGGGAGCAGAGAGAGAGAAAGAGTGGGTGTAGGGAGCAGAGAGAGAAAGAGTGGGTGTAGGGAGCAGAGAGAGAGAGAGAGAGAGAGAGAGAGAGAGGGTGTAGGGAGCAGAGAGAGAGAGAGTGGGTGTAGGGAGCAGAGAGAGGGTGGGTGTAGGGAGCAGAGAGAGAGAGCGGGAGTAGGGAGCAGAGAGAGAGGGTGTAGGGAGCAGAGAGAGAGAGAGAGGGAGGGGGGTGTAGGGAGCAGAGAGCGAAAGAGTGGGTGTAGGGAGCAGAGAGCGAGTGGGTGTAGGGAGCAGTGAGGGAGAGTTAGGGGAGCACAGAGTGTGTGTAGGGAGCAGTGAAGGTGGGTGTATGGAGCAATGAGGGTGAGCGAGTGAGGGAAGCAGAGAGTGGGTGTAGGGAGCAAAGAGAGAGAGAGTGGGTGTAGGGAGCAGAGAGAGAGAGAGGGTGTAGGGAGCAGAGAGAGAGTGGGTGTAGGAAGCAGAGAGAGAGAGAGAGAGTGGGTGTAGGGAGCAGAGAGAGAGAGAGAGAGTGGGTGTAGGGAGCAGAGAGAGAGAGAGAGTGTAGGGAGCAGAGAGAGAGAGAGAGTGGGTGTAGGGAGCAGAGAGAGAGAGTGGGTGTAGGGAGCAGAGAGAGAGAGAGAGTGGGTGTAGGGAGCAGAGAGAGAGAGAGAGTGGGTGTAGGAGCAGAGAGAAAGAGTGGGTGTAGGAGCAGAGAGAGAGTGGGTGTAGGAGCAGAGAGAGAGTGGGTGTAGGGAGCAGTGAGGGAGAGTGAGGGGAGCAGAGTGTGTGTGTAGGGAGCAGTGAGGGTGGGTGTATGGAGCAGTGAGGGTGAGCGAGTAAGGGAAGCAGAGAGTGGGTGTAGGGAGCAGAGAGAGTGGGTGCAGGGAGCAGAGAGAGTGGGTGAGTGAGGGAATCAGATAGAGTGGGTGTAGGGAGCAGGGAGAGTGGGTGTAGGGAGCAGGGAGAGTGGGTATAGGGAGCAGGAAGAGTGGGTATAGGGAACAGGAAGAGTGGGTGAGTGAGGGAAGCAGAAAGAGAGTGTGTGTGTGTGTGTGTGTAGGGAGCAATGCGGGTGGGTGTAGGGAGCAGTGATGGTGGGGGAGTGAGGAAAGCAGAGAGAGTGGGTGTGGGGAGCAGTGAGGGTGGGTGAGTGAGGGGAGCAGAGAGAGTAGGTGTAGGTAGCAGTGAGGGTGGGTGTATGGAGCAGTGAGGGTGAGTGAGAGAAGAGAGTGGGTGTAGGGAGCATTGAGAGAGTGGGTGTAGGGAGCAGTGAGGGAGAGTGAGGGGAGCAGAGAGTGTGTGTAGGGAGCAGTGAGGGTGGGTGTATGGAGCAGTGAGGGTGAGCGAGTGAGGGAAGCAGAGAGTGGGTGTAGGGAGCAGAGAGAGTGGGTGTAGGGAGCAGAGAGAGTGGGTGCAGGGAGCAGAGAGAGTGGGTGCAGGGAGCAGAGAGAGTGGGTGCAGGGAGCAGAGAGAGTGGGTGTAGGGAGCAGGGAGAGTGGGTGTGGGGAGCAGAGGGAGTGGGTATAGGGAGCAGAGAGAGAGAGTGGGTATAGGGAGCAGAGAGAGAGAGTGGGTATAGGGAGCAGAGAGAGAGTGGGTATAGGGAGCAGAGAGAGTGGGTATAGGGAGCAGAGAGAGTGGGTATAGGGAGCAGAGAGAGTGGGTGAGGGAAGCACAGAGAGTGTGTGTAGGGAGCAATGAGGGTGGGTGTAGGGAGCAGTGATAATGGGTGAGTGAGGGGGAGCAAAGAGAGTGGGTGTAGGGAGCATTGAGGGTGGGTGAGTGAGGGGAGCAGAGAGAGTAGGTGTAGGAAGTAGTGATGAGCGGGTTCGGTTTCTCGGAAACCGAACCCCCCCGAACTTCACGCTTTTTACACGGGTCCGAGGCAGACTCGGATCTTCCCGCTTTGCTCGGTTAACCCGAGCGCGCCCGAACGTCATTATCCCGCTGTCGGATTCTCGCGAGGCTCGGATTCTATCGCGAGACTCGGATTCTATATAAGGAGCCGCGCGTTGCCGCCATTTTCACACGTGCATTGAGATTGATAGGGAGAGGACGTGGCTGGCGTCCTCTCCGTTTAGAGTAGACTAGAGAGTAGTAGAGAGTGACACTTGATTTACTAATTTTGGGGAGCATATTAGGAGTACTACTTGCTGATAGTGTGACCAGTGACCACCAGTTTAATTAATCCGTTCTCTGCCTGAAAAAAAACGATACACAGTGTGACACAGTCACATACCATATCTGTGCTCAGCCTCAGTGTGCCCTCAGTGTGCTGCATCATCTATGTAATACTGTATATCTGACTGTGCTGAGTGCTCACTGCTCACACAGCTTAATTGTGGGGGAGACTGGGGAGCAGTTATAGCAGGAGTACATATTTTTAACAGTGCACACTTTTGCTGCCAGAGTGCCACTGCCAGTGCCAGTGCGACTGACCAGTGACCACTGACCACCAGTATATTGTGATTGTCTGCCTGAAAAAGTTAAACACTCGTCGTGTGGTGTTTTTTTTAATTCTATAAACGCATTCTGCTGACAGTGTCCAGCAGGTCCGTCATTATATAATATATACCTGTCCGGCTGCAGTAGTGATATATATATATTTTTTATATCATTATCATCCAGTCTATATTAGCACTGCAGCAGACGCAGTACGGTAGTCCACGGCTGTAGCTACCTCTGTGTCGGCAGTCGCTCGTCCATCCATAATTGTATACCACCTACCCGTGGTTTTTTTTTTTTCTATCTTCTTGATACTAGTAGCTTACTTTAGGAGTCTGCAGTGCTGAGCTGACAGTGTCCAGCAGGTCCGTCATTATATAATATATACCTGTCCGGCTGCAGTAGTGATATATATATATATTTTATATCTCATTATCATCCAGTCTATATTAGCAGCAGACGCAGTACGGTAGTCCACGGCTGTAGCTACCTCTGTGTCGGCAGTCGCTCGTCCATCCATAATTGTATACCACCTACCTGTGGTGTTTTTTCTTTTTTCTATCTTCTTGATACTAGTAGCTTACTTTAGGAGTCTGCAGTGCTGAGCTGACAGTGTCCAGCAGGTCCGTCATTATATAATATATACCTGTCCGGCTGCAGTAGCGATATATATATATATTTTATATCATTATCATCCAGTCTATATTAGCAGCAGACGCAGTACGGTAGTCCACGGCTGTAGCTACCTCTGTGTCGGCAGTCGCTCGTCCATCCATAATTGTATACCACCTACCCGTGGTGTTTTTTTCTTTTTCTATCTTCTTGATACTAGTAGCTTACTTTAGGAGTCTGCAGTGCTGAGCTGACAGTGTCCAGCAGGTCCGTCATTATATAATATATACCTGTCCGGCTGCAGTAGTGATATATATATATTTTATATCTCATTATCATCCAGTCTATATTAGCAGCAGATGCAGTACGGTAGTCCACGGCTGTAGCTACCTCTGTGTCGGCAGTCGCTCGTCCATCCATAATTGTATACCACCTACCCGTGGTGTTTTTTTCTTTTTTCTATCTTCTTGATACTAGTAGCTTACTTTAGGAGTCTGCAGTGCTGAGCTGACAGTGTCCAGCAGGTCCATCATTATATAATATATACCTTTCCGGCTGCAGTAGTGATATATATATATATATTTTTTATATCATTATCATCCAGTCTATATTAGCAGCAGATGCAGTACGGTAGTCCACGGCTGTAGCTACCTCTGTGTCGGCAGTCGCTCGTCAATCCATAAGTATACTAGTATCCATCCATCTCCATTGTTTACCTGAGGTGCCTTTTAGTTGTGCCTATTAAAATATGGAGAACAAAAATGTTGAGGTTCCAAAAATAGGGAAAGATCAAGATCGACTTCCACCTCGTGCTGAAGCTGCTGCCACTAGTCATGGCTGAGACGATGAAATGCCAGCAACGTCGTCTGCCAAGGCCGATGCCCAATGTCATAGTACAGAGCATGTAAAATCCAAAACACCAAATATCAGTAAAAAAAAAGACTAAAAAATCTAAAATAAAATCGTCGGAGGAGAAGCGTAAACTTGCCAATATGCCATTTACCTCACGGAGTGGCAAGGAACGGCTGAGGCCCTGGCCTATGTTCATGGCTAGTGGTTCAGCTTCACATGAGGATGGAAGCACTCAGCCTCTCGCTAGAAAAATGAAAAGACTCAAGCTGGCAAAAGCACAGCAAAGAACTGTGCGTTCTTCGAAATCACAAATCCACAAGGAGAGTCCAATTGTGTCGTTTGCGATGCCTGACCTTCCCAACACTGGACGAGAAGAGCATGCGCCTTCCACCATTTGCACGCCCCCTGCAAGTGCTGGAAGGAGCACCCGCAGTCCAGTTCCTGATAGTCAGATTGAAGATGTCAGTGTTGAAGTACACCAGAATGAGGAGGATATGGGTGTTGCTGGCGCTGGGGAGGAAATTGACCAGGAGGATTCTGATGGTGAGGTGGTTTGTTTAAGTCAGGCACCCGGGGAGACACCTGTTGTCCGTGGGAGGAATAGGGCCATTGACATGCCTGGTAAAAATACCAAAAAAATCAGCTCTTCGGTGTGGAAGTATTTCAACAGAAATGCGGACAACATTTGTCAAGCCGTGTGTTGCCTTTGTCAAGCTGTAATAAGTAGGGGTAAGGACGTTAACCACCTCGGAACATCCTCCCTTATACGTCACCTGCAGCGCATTCATCATAAGTCAGTGACAAGTTCAAAAACTTTGGGCGACAGCGGAAGCAGTCCACTGACCAGTAAATCCCTTCCTCTTGTAACCAAGCTCACGCAAACCACCCCACCAACTCCCTCAGTGTCAATTTCCTCCTTCCCCAGGAATGCCAATAGTCCTGCAGGCCATGTCACTGGAAATTCTGACGAGTCCTCTCCTGCCTGGGATTCCTCCGATGCATCCTTGCGTGTAACGCCTACTGCTGCTGGCGCTGCTGTTGTTGCTGCTGGGAGTCGATGGTCATCCCAGAGGGGAAGTCGTACTCGTAAGACCACTTTTACTACTTCCACCAAGCAATTGACTGTCCAACAGTCCTTTGCGAGGAAGATGAAATATCACAGCAGTCATCCTGCTGCAAAGCGGATAACTGAGGCCTTGGCATCCTGGGCGGTGAGAAACGTGGTTCCGGTATCCATCATTACTGCAGAGGCAACTAGAGACTTGTTGGAGGTACTGTGTCCCCGGTACCAAATACCATCTAGGTTCCATTTCTCTAGGCAGGCGATACCGAAAATGTACACAGACCTCAGAAAAAGACTCACCAGTGTCCTAAAAAATGCAGTTGTACCCAATGTCCACTTAACCACGGACATGTGGACAAGTGGAGCAGGGCAGGCTCAGGACTATATGACTGTGACAGCCCACTGGGTAGATGTATGGACTCCCGCCGCAAGAACAGCAGCGGCGGCACCAGTAGCAGCATCTCGCAAACGCCAACTCTTTCCTAGGCAGGCTACGCTTTGTATCACCGCTTTCCAGAATACGCACACAGCTAAAAACCTCTTACGGCAACTGAGGAAGATCATCGCAGAATGGCTTACCCCAATTGGACTCTCCTGTGGATTTGTGGCATCGGACAACGCCAGCAATATTGTGTGTGCATTAAATATGGGCAAATTCCAGCACGTCCCATGTTTTGCACATACCTTGAATTTGGTGGTGCAGAATTACTTAAAAAACGAGAGGGGCGTGCAAGAGATGCTGTCGGTGGCCAGAAGAATTGCGGGACACTTTCGGCGTACAGGCACCACGTACAGAAGACTGGAGCACCACCAAAAACGCCTGAACCTGCCCTGCCATCATCTGAAGCAAGAAGTGGTAACGAGGTGGAATTCAACCCTCTATATGCTTCAGAGGTTTGAGGAGCAGCAAAAGGCCATTCAAGCCTATACAACTGAGCACGATATAGGAGGTGGAATGCACCTGTCTCAAGCGCGGTGGAGAATGATTTCAACGTTGTGCAAGGTTCTGCAACCTTTTGAACTTGCGACACACGTGAAGTCAGTTCAGACACTGCCAGCCTGAGTCAGGTCATTCCCCTCATCAGGCTTTTGCAGAAGAAGCTGGAGACATTGAAGGAGGAGCTAACACAGAGCGATTCCGCTAGGCATGTGGGACTTGTGGATGGAGCCCTTAATTCGCTTAACAAGGATTCACGGGTGGTCAATCTGTTGAAATCAGAGCACTACATTTTGGCCACCGTGCTCGATCCTAGATTTAAAACCTACCTTGTATCTCTCTTTCCGGCAGACACAAGTCTGCTGGGGTTCAAAGAACTGCTGGTGACAAAATTGTCAAGTCAAGCGGAACGCGACCTGTCAACATCTCCTCCTTCACATTCTCCCGCAACTGGGGGTGCGAGGAAAAGGCTCAGAATTCCGAGCCCACCCGCTGGCGGTGATGCAGGGCAGTCTGGAGCGACTGCTGATGCTGACATCTGGTCCGGACTGAAGGACCCGACAACGATTACGGACATGTCGTCTACTGTCACTGCATATGATTCTCTCCCCATTGAAAGAATGGTGGAGGATTATATGAGTGACCGCATCCAAGTAGGCACGTCAGACAGTCCGTACTTATACTGGCAGGAAAAAGAGGCAATTTGGAGGCCCTTGCACAAACTGGCTTTATTCTACCTAAGTTGCCCTCCCACAAGTGTGTACTCCGAAAGAGTATTTAGTGCCGCCGCTCACCTTGTCAGCAATCGGCGTACGAGGTTACATCCAGAAAATGTGGAGAAGATGATGTTCATTAAAATGAATTATAATCAATTCCTCCGTGGAGACATTGACCAGCAGCAATTGCCTCCACAAAGTACACAGGGAGCTGAGATGGTGGATTCCAGTGGGGACGAATTGATAATCTGTGAGGAGGGGGATGTACACGGTGATATATCGGAGGATGATGATGAGGTGGACATCTTGCCTCTGTAGAGCCAGTTTGTGCAAGGAGAGATTAATTGCTTCTTTTTTGGTGGGGGTCCAAACCAACCCGTCATTTCAGTCACAGTCGTGTGGCAGACCCTGTCACTGAAATGATGGGTTGGTTAAAGTGTGCATGTCCTGTTTATACAACATAAGGGTGGGTGGGAGGGCCCAAGGACAATTCCATCTTGCACCTCTTTTTTCTTTCATTTTTATTTGCGTCATGTGCTGTTTGGGGAGTGTTTTTTGGAAGGGCCATCCTGCGTGACACTGCAGTGCCACTCCTAGATGGGCCAGGTGTTTGTGTCGGCCACTAGGGTCGCTTAGCTTACTCACACAGCTACCTCATTGCGCCTCTTTTTTTCTTTGCGTCATGTGCTGTTTGGGGAGTGTTTTTTGGAAGGGCCATCCTGCGTGACACTGCAGTGCCACTCCTAGATGGGCCAGGTGTTTGTGTCGGCCACTAGGGTCGCTTATCTTACTCACACAGCTACCTCATTGCGCCTCTTTTTTTCTTTGCGTCATGTGCTGTTTGGGGAGTGTTTTTTGGAAGGGCTATCCTGCGTGACACTGCAGTGCCACTCCTAGATGGGCCAGGTGTTTGTGTCGGCCACTAGGGTCGCTTAGCTTACTCACACAGCTACCTCATTGCGCCTCTTTTTTTCTTTGCGTCATGTGCTGTTTGGGGAGTGTTTTTTGGAAGGGCCATCCTGCGTGACACTGCAGTGCCACTCCTAGATGAGCCAGGTGTTTGTGTCGGCCACTAGGGTCGCTTAGCTTACTTACACAGCTACCTCATTGCGCCTCTTTTTTTCTTTGCGTCATGTGCTGTTTGGGGAGTGTTTTTTGGAAGGGCCATCCTGCGTGACACTGCAGTGCCACTCCTAGATGGGCCAGGTGTTTGTGTCGGCCACTAGGGTCGCTTAGCTTACTCACACAGCTACCTCATTGCGCCTCTTTTTTTCTTTGCGTCATGTGCTGTTTGGGGAGTGTTTTTTGGAAGGGACATCCTGCGTGACACTGCAGTGCCACTCCTAGATGGGCCAGGTGTTTGTGTCGGCCACTTGGGTCGCTTAGCTTAGCCATCCAGCGACCTCGGTGCAAATTTTAGGACTAAAAATAATATTGTGAGGTGTGAGGTGTTCAGAATAGACTGAAAATGAGTGGAAATTATGGTTATTGAGGTTAATAATACTTTGGGATCAAAATGACCCCCAAATTCTATGATTTAAGCTGTTTTTTAGGGTTTTTTGAAAAAAACACCCGAATCCAAAACACACCCGAATCCGACAAAAAAAATTCAGTGAGGTTTTGCCAAAACGCGTTCGAACCCAAAACACGGCCGCGGAACCGAACCCAAAACCAAAACACAAAACCCGAAAAATTTCCGGTGCTCATCACTAGTAGGAAGCAGTGAGGGTGGGTGTATGGAGCAGTGAGGGTGGGTGAGTGAGTGAGAGAAGAAGAGAGTGGGTGTAGGGAGCAGAGAGAGAGAGAGAGAGAGAGAGAGAGAGAGAGTGTGTAGGGAGCAGAGAGAGAGAGAGGGTGTAGGGAGCAGAGAGAGAGAGAGAGAGAGAGGGTGTAGGGAGCAGAGAGAGAGAGAGAGAGAGAGAGAGAGAGAGAGTGGGTGTAGGGAGCAGTGAGGGTGGGTGAGTGAGGGGAGCAGAGAGAGTAGGTGTAGGAAGCAGTGAGGGTGGGTGTATGGAGCAGTGAGGGTGGGTGAGTGAGAGAAGAAGAGAGTGGGTGTAGGGAGCAGAGAGAGAGAGAGAGAGAGAGAGAGAGAGAGAGAGTGGGTGTAGGGAGCAGAGAGAGTGGGTGTAGGGAGCAGAGAGAGAGAGAGAGAGAGAGAGAGAGAGAGAGAGAGAGAGAGGGTGTAGGGAGGAGAGAGAGAGAGAGAGAGAGAGAGAGAGAGAGAGAGAGAGAGAGGTTGTAGGGAGCAGAGAGAGTGAGAGAGAGGGTGTAGGTAGCAGAGAGAGAGAGAGAGAGAGAGAGAGAGAGAGAGAGATGGTGTAGGGAGCAGAGAGGGAGAGAGAGAGAGAGAGAGGGAGAGAGAGAGAGTGGGTGTAGGGAGGAGAGAGAGAGAGAGAGTGGGTGTAGGGAGCAGAGAGAGAGAGAGTGGGTGTAGGGAGCAGAGAGAGAGAGAGAGAGAGAGAGAGAGGGTGTAGGGAGCAGAGAGAGAGAGAGAGAGAGAGAGAGAAAGGGGGGGTGTAGGGAGCAGAGAGAGAGAGAGAGAGGGTGCAGGGAGCAGAGAGAGAGAGAGGGTGTAGGAAGCAGAGAGAGAGAGAGAGAGGGTGTAGGGAGCAGAGAGAGAGAGAGATAGAGAGAGAGAGAGAGAGTGAGGGAATGGGTGTAGGAAGCAGAGAGAGAGAGAGAGAGAGAGAGAGAGAGAGATAGTGGGTGTTGGGAGCAGAGAGAGAGAGAGAGAGAGAGAGAGAGAGAGAGAGAGAGAGAGAGAGAGAGTGGGTGTAGGGAGCAGAGAGAGAGGGTGTAGGGAGCAGAGAGAGAGTGAGAGTGGGTGTAGGGAGCAGAGAGAGAGAGAGAGAGAGAGTGGGTGTAGGGAGCAGTGAGGGTGAATGAGTGAGGGAAGCAGTGACAATGTGTGAGTGAGGGGAGCAGAGAGAGTGGGTGTAGGGAGCAGTGAGGGTTGGTGTAGGGATCAGTGAGGGTGGGTGAGTGAGGGGAGCAGAGAGAGTGGGTGTAGGAAGCACTGAGAATGGGTGAGTGAGCAGAGCAGAGAGAGTGGGTGTAGGGAGCAGTGAGGCAGAGTGTAGGGAGCAGTGAGGGTGGGAAAGTGAGGGGTGCAGATAGAGTGGGTGTAGGGAGCAGTAACAGTGGGTGAGTGAGGGGAGCAGAGTAGGTGTAGGGAGCAGAGTGGGTGTAGGGAGCAGCGAGGGTGGGTAAGTAAGGAGAGCTGAGAGAGTGGGTGTAGGGAGCAGTGAGGGTGAGTGTAGGGAGCAGTGAGGGTGAGTGAGGGGAGCAGAGAGAGTGGGTTTAGGGAGCATTGAGAAAGGGAGAGGAGCAGAGAGAGTGGGTGTAGGGATCAGTGAGGGTGAGAGTAGAGAGCAGTGAGGGTGGATGAGGGGAGCAGAGACAGTGGGCGTGGGGATCAGCGAGGGTGGGTTATGCTGCTTTCACATCGCAAAACCTGCTTTTGAAATGGTATTTGAAACGGTTCTTAAAACGGGTCTGAGCAGTTAAACCCCTTTCACATCTCATGTTGTAACCAGTAAATTACCATTTCATTACCGTTTTGGTACCTTTCACACTGAACCCGTTTCACCCATAGAAAACAGTGGTTGTTATTATAAATGGACTTTTCTGGCCCACACATTATTAATAATTATTAATTAATTCATTATTAATAATTTGGATAGTCGTACGATGGAACCCAGCAGCTTGAAGCATTTTTGCTATGTTTTTATATATGAGGGTATCCTTGACGGTCCCAGTTATTTGGCAGCAGATTTCCTCATCCCCTCTGATCCTAAAGCAGCTCCCTCACCTCTTCATCACTCCAATTAGACATTTTATAATGGCTTTGCAGTCTAAACGTTTATAAAGCCACTCTCACATGTGTCTCCTGTGTTTTCCAAGCTGTTTCCTGGTTGTGGCTGCTGACATCACACATGGAGACAGCCTATGACCTGCTGGGGCTTGCAAATACCGTTTCAGACCCTTTCACACTGCACAGTGAAATGGGACTGAAACGGGTAGGACCCTTCTTTTTTACCGTTTCAAAATACAGGTATTTTGAAAACGGTAAATTGAAGGGGACCCTTTCACATCGCAGCTTGACCCGTTTAGGAAGCCAGTTAAAACGGCAAAATACCGGGTACAAGCTTCAGTGTGAAAGGGGTATAAGTGAGGGAAACAGAGAGAGTAGGTGTAATGATCAGTGAGGGTGAGAGTAGGGAGTAGTGAGGGGAGCAAAGAGTGGGTGTAAGGAACAGTAAGGGACATCAGTGTGGACCATACTTGCCGATATTCTGGCTGCTCTCTGCGGGAGAGAGCAGCCAGGTCGGCTCAGCAGGGGGGCAGGGGCAGGCTCTGACGTGGGGAGGAGGTGGACTGGAGGCGGAGCGGAGGCGGAGCAGGGGCGGGCCGGGGGCGGAGTTACATGGCACATCGTTTAAGCCACGCCCACCGCTCTGTAATGCCGCGATCCCCGGCATTACACTGCAGGGGGCGTGGCTATGATGACGCGATTCAGCAAGAATCGCGTCATCAACTGCCCGGACCGCCCACTTTACACAGTAAGTGGGCGGACGGGCAAGGTGACAGCTCGTTCCGGGAGACTTGCCTGCTCTTCCGTGGGGCCGGGAGGGTCACCCGATTTTCGGGAGCCTCCCGGCCATTCCGGGAGAGTAGGCAAGTATGGTGTGGACTGTGGAGGTGCTGAGCAAAGTGTGTGTTCCTACTGCCAGTTGTAACCTCCCCCCGTGCTGCCTACTGCTCCTGCGCTGTACTATTCCTCTGGCAGGCTCCTAGTCATGTGTGTGCCACTGTCGAGTGCAAGGCAGAGCTCCGGAGTCTCACAGCGCCGTCAGCCCTGGTCGACCTTTAAAAATGTACCAGTGATTAATAAGTACACCATACTTGCCTACATTGTATGTCTCCTCTCCAGTAGAAGCCCGGAGAGGAGACGCTGCAGTAGTCTTCGGGGAGCGGGGCCAGATGGTGACATCACCAAGCCCCGCCCCCACATCGGCAAATGCCGGAGCTAAAATGACGAAATTTGCGTCATTTTAACCCCTTCCCCACCCGACGGACCCGCGAAAACGGGAGATTATCTCTCCATCCTGCTCGCATCACTAAGGTGCGAGCAGGATGCTGGAGACCTGCCCACTCTTCCGGGGGTGCGAGGGGCTACCTCAAGAAACGGGAGCCTCCAGCAGCTTCCGGGAGAGTAGGTAAGTATGAAGTACACCTGTGCACATGCTAGGGGACCTTGAAAACGGAAACTGTTTGGGATCCTAAGGACAGTGTTTGAGAACATATAATCTTATGAACAGGTTCTCAAACTCGGTCCTCAGGACCCCACACAGTACATGTTTTGCAGGTCTCCTCACAGAATCACAAGTGATATAATTAGCTCCACCTGTGGACCTTTTAAAATGTGTCTGAGTAATTAATACACCTGTGCACCTGCTGGGTTACCTGCAAAACATGCACTGTGTGGGGTCCTGAGGACCGAGTTTGAGAACCAATGATCTAGTGCACAGATTCTCAAACTCGGTCCTCAGGACCCCACATAGTGCATGTTTTGCAGGTCTCCTCACAGAATCGCAAGTGAAATAATTAGCTCCACCTGTGGACCTTTTAAAATGTGTCAGTGAGTAGTTAACACACCTGTGTTCCTGCTGGGTTACCTGCAAAACATGCACTGTTTGGTGTCGTGAGGACCGAGTTTGAGAACCTATCATCTAGTGCAGTGCCGTAACTAGGCATTTTAGCGCTGTGTGCAAGAAACGGCATTGGCGCCCCCCCATGCAAGATAGGGGCAGTGCGCGCCGTAGGCACGCATAAAATATATAGGGGCGTGGCTTCACAGGGAAGGGGCGTGACCACAAAATAATACCAATTCATACTACGGTGCACAGTAGTCTCCATTATCAAATTATGCTGCACAGTAGCACCACTACACCAGGTAGAGCCCCTTTTACACATTACGCTGCACAGTCCCCCTTTTTACACATTACGGCAGACAGCGCCCCCTTTTTACACATTACGGCAGACAGCGTCCCCCTTTTTACACATTACGGCAGACAGCGTCCCCCTTTTTACAAATTACGGCAGACAGCGTCCCCTTTGTTGGTATGCTGTCCGCCGGGATCCCAGCCGCCGACATACCATAATATATATGTATATAGGCACCCCCCTCCATTAAACAGTTCCTCCCTTAAACATTTAATGATTTTTAATGTACTGAGCACAGCAGGAATCCCCCCTTCCCCCCACGGTTGAAGCTAGATCCAAGTACGTCAGAAGGTCCCTTCTCCCACTCCGATATAGAATCAACCTTTCCCCCCACCCCCCACACACAAACATCACCCTGCACCTTGTGTCCGGAGCAGAGCTGAGGCTACTGCTGTGCTGCAGCAGCATCCTGAACCTTCGTGACTGCCCCCTGCGATCCCTTACTGAAGCTCCATGGCAGCGCTGTGGCACTGGCAGGGCAGCAGCGGGAATCGGTACTCATAACCTTGTGTGCGCCAGTAACCCAGCCGCCTGTTACCCGCCGCCTACCGCTGACATCTCCCCCCACAAACAGTCCGATGCGGTACCGCGGCTTTCTTCAGTAATGTCAACGACCTCATGGCCTGCCCGGAGGTGACAGCCCCCAGCCACACACAGCAGGATGGATGTTCCAGTTGCGTGACGTGCGGAGCAGAGAGAGTGAAGGGAGGGCGGGAGATCACACACACTCCATGGTCTCCTCCCCTAACACTGCCATTGGTTAACGACACTGACTGACACAGGACAGCGCTGCTGATTGGTCAGAGCGCTTCCTGTGGGACACAAGGGATTTTTCTTTTTTGGGTCTCCAAGGTCAATTACCGGGTAACGTATTTGCGAACATTGAATTTTGTTGGTGGCTGGATGCGCCCCAGCTCATACTGCGCTGTGTGCAAGGCACACAGCGCACCTACCTAGTTACGGCACGGATCTAGTGCATAGGTTCAGGGCCGTTTCTGGCGCTCTGAGCGCCCCGGGCGGCAATAGGGGGCGTGGCTTTGTACAGGGGGCGTGGTCATTTACGCCCCCTGTACAGACTGAAATGATGTGCGGTGCGCGATGACGTCATCGCGCACCGCACAGTAAAGGACCTCTCCACGAAGGGAAACTAGACGCGCACGCGTCTAGTTTCCCTTCACAGAGGCAGCAGGCGGGCAGCGGGGAGCACACAGCAGCAGCGGATCTTGCCCTGGTGCGGCGCCCTGCGCCCTCCGGATGGCGGCGCCCCGGGCAAAAGTCCTGCTTGCCTGTGGCAAGATTCGCTACTGCATAGGTTCTTAAACTCTGTCCCCAGCACTAGAGATGAGCGGGTTCGGTTCCTCGGAATCCGAACCCGCCCGAACTTCATGTTTTTTTTCACGGGTCCGAGCGACTCGGATCTTCCCGCCTTGCTCGGTTAACCCGAGCGCGCCCGAACGTCATCATGACGCTGTCGGATTCTCGCGAGACTCGGATTCTATATAAGGAGCCGCGCGTCGCCGCCATTTTCACACGTGCATTGAGATTGATAGGGAGAGGACGTGGCTGGCGTCCTCTCCATTTAGATTAGAAGAGAGAGAGTGAGATTGATTTGAGACAGAGACACTTGATTTACTGGAGCTTAGGAGTACTGTAGAGAGTGCAGAGTTTAGTAGTGACTGACCACAGTGACCACCAGACAGTGCAGTTTTATTTAATATAATCCGTTCTCTGCCTGAAAAAAACGATACACAGTGACTCAGTCACATACCATATCTGTGTGCACTGCTCAGCCCAGTGTGCTGCATCATCTATGTATATATCTGACTGTGCTCACACAGCTTATAATTGTGGGGAGACTGGGGAGCAGTGCCAGTTATAGGTTATAGCAGGAGCCAGGAGTACATATTATTAAAATTAAACAGTGCACACTTTTGCTGCAGGAGTGCCACTGCCAGTGTGACTGACCAGTGACCTGACCACACTGACCACCAGTATAGTTAGTAGTATACTATATTGTGATTGCCTGAAAAAGTTAAACACTCGTCGTGTGACTTGTGTGGTGTTTTTTTTTTTATTCTATAAAAAACTCATTCTGCTGACAGTGTCCAGCAGGTCCGTCATTATATAATATATACCTGTCCGGCTGCAGTAGTGATATATATATATTTTTTATATCATTATTTATCATCCAGTCGCAGCAGACACAGTACGGTAGTTCACGGCTGTAGCTACCTCTGTGTCGGCACTCGGCAGTCCATCCATAATTGTATACCACCTACCCGTGGTTTTTTTTTCTTTCTTCTTTATACATACATACTACATCTCTTTATCAACCAGTCTATATTAGCAGCAGACACAGTACAGTAGTCCACGGCTGTAGCTACCTCTGTGTCGGCACTCGGCAGTCCATCCATAATTGTATACCACCTACCCGTGGTTTTTTTTTCTTTCTTCTTTATACATACATACTACATCTCTTTATCAACCAGTCTATATTAGCAGCAGACACAGTACAGTACGGTAGTCCACGGCTGTAGCTACCTCTGTGTCGGCACTCGGCAGTCCGTCCATAATTGTATACCACCTACCCGTGGTTTTTTTTTCTTTCTTCTTTATACATACATACTACATCTCTTTATCAACCAGTCTATATTAGCAGCAGACACAGTACAGTAGTCCACGGCTGTAGCTACCTCTGTGTCGGCACTCAGCAGTCCATCCATAATTGTATACCACCTACCCGTGGTTTTTTTTCTTTCTTCTTTATACATACATACTACATCTCTTTATCAACCAGTCTATATTAGCAGCAGACACAGTACAGTACGGTAGTCCACGGCTGTAGCTACCTCTGTGTCGGCACTCGGCAGTCCGTCCATAATTGTATACCACCTACCCATGGTTTTTTTTTTCTTTCTTCTTTATACATACTACATCTCATTATCATCCAGTCTATATTAGCAGCAGACACAGTACAGTACGGTAGTCCACGGCTGTAGCTACCTCTGTGTCGGCACTCGGCAGTCCGTCCATAATTGTATACCACCTACCCGTGGTTTTTTTTTTCTTTCTTCTTTATACATACTACATCTCATTATCAACCAGTCTATATTAGCAGCAGACACAGTACGGTAGTCCACGGCTGTAGCTACCTCTGTGTCAGCACTCGGCAGTCCGTCCATAATTGTATACCACCTACCCGTGGTTTTTTTTTCTTTCTTCTTTATACATACTACATCTCATTATCAACCAGTCTATATTAGCAGCAGACACAGTACGGTAGTCCACGGCTGTAGCTACCTCTGTGTCGGCACTCGGCAGTCCATCCATAATTGTATACCACCTACCCGTGGTTTTTTTTTTCTTTCTTCTTTATACATACATACTACATCTCATTATCATCCAGTCTATATTAGCAGCAGACACAGTACAGTACAATAGTCCACGGCTGTAGCTACCTAAGTGTCGGCACTCGGCAGTCCATCCATAATTGTGTATACTAGTATCCATCCATCTCCATTGTTTACCTGAGGTGCCTTTTAGTTGTGCCTATTAAAATATGGAGAACAAAAATGTTGAGGTTCCAAAATTAGGGAAAGATCAAGATCCACTTCCACCTCGTGCTGAAGCTGCTGCCACTAGTCATGGCCGAGACGATGAAATGCCAGCAACGTCGTCTGCCAAGGCCGATGCCCAATGTCATAGTACAGAGCATGTCAAATCCAAAACACCAAATATCAGTAAAAAAAGGACTCCAAAACCTAAAATAAAATTGTCGTCGGAGAAGCGTAAACTTGCCAATATGCCATTTACCACACGGAGTGGCAAGGAACGGCTGAGGCCCTGGCCTATGTTCATGGCTAGTGGTTCAGCTTCACATGAGGATGGAAGCACTCAGCCTCTCGCTAGAAAACTGAAAAGACTCAAGCTGGCAAAAGCACCGCAAAGAACTGTGCGTTCTTCGAAATCCCAAATCCACAAGGAGAGTCCAATTGTGTCGGTTGCGATGCCTGACCTTCCCAACACTGGACGTGAAGAGCATGCGCCTTCCACCATTTGCACGCCCCCTGCAAGTGCTGGAAGGAGCACCCGCAGTCCAGTTCCTGATAGTCAGATTGAAGATGTCAGTGTTGAAGTACACCAGGATGAGGAGGATATGGGTGTTGCTGGCGCTGGGGAGGAAATTGACCAGGAGGATTCTGATGGTGAGGTGGTTTGTTTAAGTCAGGCACCCGGGGAGACACCTGTTGTCCGTGGGAGGAATATGGCCGTTGACATGCCTGGTGAAAATACCAAAAAAATCAGCTCTTCGGTGTGGAAGTATTTCAACAGAAATGCGGACAACATTTGTCAAGCCGTGTGTTCCCTTTGTCAAGCTGTAATAAGTAGGGGTAAGGACGTTAACCACCTCGGAACATCCTCCCTTATACGTCACCTGCAGCGCATTCATAATAAGTCAGTGACAAGTTCAAAAACTTTGGGCGACAGCGGAAGCAGTCCACTGACCAGTAAATCCCTTCCTCTTGTAACCAAGCTCACGCAAACCACCCCACCAACTCCCTCAGTGTCAATTTCCTCCTTCCCCAGGAATGCCAATAGTCCTGCAGGCCATGTCACTGGCAATTCTGACGAGTCCTCTCCTGCCTGGGATTCCTCCAATGCATCCTTGCGTGTAACGCCTACTGCTGCTGGCGCTGCTGTTGTTGCTGCTGGGAGTCGATGGTCATCCCAGAGGGGAAGTCGTAAGCCCACTTGTACTACTTCCAGTAAGCAATTGACTGTCCAACAGTCCTTTGCGAGGAAGATGAAATATCACAGCAGTCATCCTGCTGCAAAGCGGATAACTGAGGCCTTGACAACTATGTTGGTGTTAGACGTGCGTCCGGTATCCGCCGTTAGTTCACAGGGAACTAGACAATTTATTGAGGCAGTGTGCCCCCGTTACCAAATACCATCTAGGTTCCACTTCTGTAGGCAGGCGATACCGAGAATGTACACGGACGTCAGAAAAAGACTCACCAGTGTCCTAAAAAATGCAGTTGTACCCAATGTCCACTTAACCACGGACATGTGGACAAGTGGAGCAGGGCAGGGTCAGGACTATATGACTGTGACAGCCCACTGGGTAGATGTATGGACTCCCGCCGCAAGAACAGCAGCGGCGGCACCAGTAGCAGCATCTCGCAAACGCCAACTCTTTCCTAGGCAGGCTACGCTTTGTATCACCGCTTTCCAGAATACGCACACAGCTAAAAACCTCTTACGGCAACTGAGGAAGATCATCGCAGAATGGCTTACCCCAATTGGACTCTCCTGTGGATTTGTGGCATCGGACAACGCCAGCAATATTGTGTGTGCATTAAATATGGGCAAATTCCAGCACGTCCCATGTTTTGCACATACCTTGAATTTGGTGGTGCAGAATTTTTTAAAAAACGACAGGGGCGTGCAAGAGATGCTGTCGGTGGCCAGAAGAATTGCGGGACACTTTCGGCGTACAGGCACCACGTACAGAAGACTGGAGCACCACCAAAAACTACTGAACCTGCCCTGCCATCATCTGAAGCAAGAAGTGGTAACGAGGTGGAATTCAACCCTCTATATGCTTCAGAGGTTGGAGGAGCAGCAAAAGGCCATTCAAGCCTATACAATTGAGCACGATATAGGAGGTGGAATGCACCTGTCTCAAGTGCAGTGGAGAATGATTTCAACGTTGTGCAAGGTTCTGATGCCCTTTGAACTTGCCACACGTGAAGTCAGTTCAGACACTGCCAGCCTGAGTCAGGTCATTCCCCTCATCAGGCTTTGCAGAAGAAGCTGGAGACATTGAAGGAGGAGCTAACACGGAGCGATTCCGCTAGGCATGTGGGACTTGTGGATGGAGCCCTTAATTCGCTTAACAAGGATTCACGGGTGGTCAATCTGTTGAAATCAGAGCACTACATTTTGGCCACCGTGCTCGATCCTAGATTTAAAACCTACCTTGGATCTCTCTTTCCGGCAGACACAAGTCTGCTGGGGTTGAAAGACCTGCTGGTGAGAAAATTGTCAAGTCAAGCGGAACGCGACCTGTCAACATCTCCTCCTTCACATTCTCCCGCAACTGGGGGTGCGAGGAAAAGGCTCAGAATTCCGAGCCCACCCGCTGGCGGTGATGCAGGGCAGTCTGGAGCGACTGCTGATGCTGACATCTGGTCCGGACTGAAGGACCTGACAACGATTACGGACATGTCGTCTACTGTCACTGCATATGATTCTCTCAACATTGAAAGAATGGTGGAGGATTATATGAGTGACCGCATCCAAGTAGGCACGTCACACAGTCCGTACTTATACTGGCAGGAAAAAGAGGCAATTTGGAGGCCCTTGCACAAACTGGCTTTATTCTACCTAAGTTGCCCTCCCACAAGTGTGTACTCCGAAAGAGTGTTTAGTGCCGCCGCTCACCTTGTCAGCAATCGGCGTACGAGGTTACATCCAGAAAATGTGGAGAAGATGATGTTCATTAAAATGAATTATAATCAATTCCTCCGCGGAGACATTGACCAGCAGCAATTGCCTCCACAAAGTACACAGGGAGCTGAGATGGTGGATTCCAGTGGGGACGAATTGATAATCTGTGAGGAGGGGATGTACACGGTGATATATCGGAGGATGATGATGAGGTGGACATCTTGCCTCTGTAGAGCCAGTTTGTGCAAGGAGAGATTAATTGCTTCTTTTTTTGGGGGGGTCCAAACCAACCCGTCATATCAGTCACAGTCGTGTGGCAGACCCTGTCACTGAAATGATGGGTTGGTTAAAGTGTGCATGTCCTGTTTATACAACATAAGGGTGGGTGGGAGGGCCCAAGGACAATTCCATCTTGCACCTCTTTTTTCTTTTATTTTTCTTTGCGTCATGTGCTGTTTGGGGAGGGTTTTTTGGAAGGGCCATCCTGCGTGACACTGCAGTGCCACTCCTAGATGGGCCCGGTGTTTGTGTCGGCCACTAGGGTCGCTTATCTTACTCACACAGTCAGCTACCTCATTGCGCCTCTTTTTTTCTTTGCGTCATGTGCTGTTTGGGGAGGGTTTTTTGGAAGGGCCATCCTGCGTGACACTGCAGTGCCACTCCTAGATGGGCCCGGTGTTTGTGTCGGCCACTAGGGTCGCTTATCTTACTCACACAGTCAGCTACCTCATTGCGCCTCTTTTTTTCTTTGCGTCATGTGCTGTTTGGGGAGGGTTTTTTGGAAGGGCCATCCTGCGTGACACTGCAGTGCCACTCCTAGATGGGCCCGGTGTTTGTGTCGGCCACTAGGGTCGCTTATCTTACTCACACAGTCAGCTACCTCATTGCGCCTCTTTTTTTCTTTGCGTCATGTGCTGTTTGGGGAGGGTTTTTTGGAAGGGACATCCTGCGTGACACTGCAGTGCCACTCCTAGATGGGCCCGGTGTTTGTGTCGGCCACTAGGGTCGCTTATCTTACTCACACAGTCAGCTACCTCATTGCGCCTCTTTTTTTCTTTGCATCATGTGCTGTTTGGGGAGGGTTTTTTGGAAGGGACATCCTGCGTGACACTGCAGTGCCACTCCTAGATGGGCCCGGTGTTTGTGTCGGCCACTAGGGTCGCTTATCTTACTCACACAGCGACCTCGGTGCAAATTTTAGGACTAAAAATAATATTGTGAGGTGTGAGGTATTCAGAATAGACTGAAAATGAGTGTAAATTATGGTTTTTGAGGTTAATAATACTTTGGGATCAAAATGACCCCCAAATTCTATGATTTAAGCTGTTTTTTAGGGTTTTTTGAAAAAAACACCCGAATCCAAAACACACCCGAATCCGACAAAAAAAATTCGGTGAGGTTTTGCCAAAACGCGGTCGAACCCAAAACACGGCCGCGGAACCGAACCCAAAACCCGAAAAATTTCCGGCGCTCATCTCTACCCAGCACCCCAAACTAGGGCATGAGTAAGCAGAGTGTAAACAAACTCAAGGGCTAGTCAAAGCACATACTGTACGTTTGCCTATAGCAGAGGTAACAAATGATAACTAGCTTAGATTTTCCTCAATATTAGATATATTTAAAAATAAAGACATTTTGGGGTTTTAAAGCCCCTTTAACGCACTGCACTGCTAAAGAAAGGGAATTGGCACTGAAAAGGTACTCAGTGTGCACTTTTGTTTCACAATACTAGTGTCCATAGTGCATTTGAATATGTAAAGAGCATTTTCTTAAGTTCATAAAACTGTTTGAATGTTCCCATTTATTTGTGCTCCTTTGAGCTTGAGGACAGCCTTCATTATGGTCCAACACAGCAATCATGTTTGTAACTAGTGACATACACACATCATTGAAGCTAGCTAGCTATATAAAAGGAAGTAATCTGTTCACATATTCATTTAATAGTTAAAAATAAATAAACTGTGATAACTTTGCTGCAGCAAATTAATAATAATATAACATAATTTAAGGAATGTCTCAATGCATACCTAAGGAACGGCTGGGGAGGGAAATGAAATATTGCAGCACTGCCAAGTTCTGTTTACATTTTTCTGTGAGAATGTTACATGCCATTTCACTTCTTATAGATGTGACTCGGCAGGATACTGTAGTTGCTCTTACACAAAAATATAGGTGAAACTATGGGAACTGACCTGAGAAATAAAAATGTCCCAGCTTTTTGAGAGAGCTTCTCATACAGTAGTTAATAAACTTTGTCATTCATACATAAATAAATAAATATATATACACACACACACACACACACACACGTCACTAAACTACTATTAATGTTCCACATATTTCATGCAATACTTGTTAAAGATGATCACTTCATGTCAAAGTTTACCCTTTCTGGCCACTCTTGCGCTCAATATAAACTATGATTTTTGCGGGGTAAAATGTCTTACCTGTTCTTCAGCCAAGTACATCCCAAGTACTAGCAGCAGCCAACAATGGAATCACCTGACAGAAGTTAGATAATTGGATAGGGAGGGTTTGGTCACAAAACACAATTTAAATAAATAATAAATATGTATTGTGCTCTACCATAACTAGTAAATGCATGTAAGGAACTGAAAAGTGTTCAATAGCAGTGTAACTACAGTGCACAATAAAAAAAGATATGATACCTTGCACTCACTGAAGACATCATTAATTGTATTTGCTGTACTCAAGCCACGACCTGTATTAAAAACAAGGACTATGGGGGTCATTCCGAGTTGAACGCTCGCTAGCTAGTTTTAGCAGCAGTGCAAAGGCTATGCCGCCGCCCACTGGGGAGTGTATTTTAGCTTAGCAGAAGTGCGAACGCTTGTGCAGCCGAGCTCTGCAAAAAACGTTTGTGCAGTTTCAGAGTAGCTCTGAACCTACTCAGCGTTTGCGATCACTTCAGCCTATTTATGTCCGTGTTTGACGTCATACATCCGCCCAGCGAATGCCCAGTCACGCCTGCGTTTTTGCAAACACTCCCTGAAAATGATCAGTTGACACCCAGAAACGCCCCTTTCCTGTCAATCTTCTTGCGGCCGTCAGTGCGACTGAAAACTTCGCTAGAACCTGTGCACAACCACAACGAGCTTTGTACCCGTACGATGCGCGTGCGCATTGCGGCCCATATGCATGCGCAGAAATGCCAATTTTTAGCCGCTGCGAACAATGGCAGCTAGCGATCAACTCGGAATGACCCCCTATAAGTCATATATAATAGTAATAGCTAGAATTGATTGCAAAAACCTGCTAGTTGTTACATAGAAGTAGTTGAGCATTAGGCCAGTATTGTTACTTTTGCCTATTAGCAGTGGATTTTGAAAACCCTCGATGTTTACAGATTTACCTGCTAGATTGAAAAAATGTAAGCACAACGGAATATGTTGCGCTATATAAGAAACTGTTAATAAATAAATAAAAGAGCAATAATATTTGAGTGCAAAGCAGGCCTGATTTTGCATTTACTATTATTGCTCTTTTAAATATGGCAGGTAAAATCTGCAAAAATCGAGGGTTTTCAAAATCCACTGCTTAGTAAATATACCCACAAAAGCAGTATACTGTAGGCCAGGCATTCCCAACCACGGTCCTCAAGGCACACCAACAGTGCAGGTTTTAGTGATATCCAGGCTTCAGCACAGGTAACGTAATTAGTAGCTCAGTTATTTTGATTTAACCATCTGTGCTGCAGCCTGGATATCACTAAAACCTGCACTGTTGGTGTGCCTTGAGGGCCGTGGTTGGGAATGCCTGCTGTAGGCATTGGGTATGTGTGACCGGCGGGCTCACAATACTGACGATAAGATCCCGGCTGTCGGATGGCCGGCGGGGGGAGCCGAAGCCCATTGCAGGCTCTCTGCGCTCGCCACGCAGTGGGCTCGGTGCCTCGCTGCGCTCGCCACAGGTTCTATTCCCACTCTATGGGTGTCGTGGACACCCACGAGTGTGAATAGTCCCTGTTGGTCGGCATGCTGGCCATCGGGATTTTCAGATGTCGGGATCCCAGCGTTGGTATTGTGTCACATAAACATAACCTTACTGTAGATGACACACAAATGGTAAATACCATGGGAGAACGAAAATAAGTAGTTGAGGTTAGTAAATGAGAGAATCGCAGATAGGGGCTGATTATGATTTGGGCGCATGTATTAGTGATCCGAGCTGCATTCTGGGATGCAGCATCGAATCATCTGCAACACCATCGACTAGCTACGTCACCCCTGGGGTCATGTAATCAGCCACCGTAGGTCCTACCATGAGGTACCTGCCACTTACAGTCTGAACCTGTACTGCACATGCGGACATCTCATTTCCAAGCATAGACTATTAGCAGATACAGCAGGGGTACCCAACCACGGTTCTCAAAGCACACTATGGGGGCTATTCTAATGTTTGAGAGGCGGGGAATACTGATGGGCATCTATTAGAGCTATTGAAATGTTGCTCTGGTCAGATGCCCATTACCCGCAGCAGTCACATTTCAGCTCGCACCTCCGGAGGCTGTTTGGGCGACCAAACAGAACTTTTCCCCAACACGCCCATTAGTTTAGACAAGTTTTGCCACTTTACACGGCTAAACCCTGTCTAACTTGGCGCTTTGAGTGTGATAATTAAAAGGTGCCTAGAACAATTGAATAGCACCAATAGGCACCCTTTAATTATCGCCGAAAAACTAACATGGTGACAATTAATGCCTGTTATTTTGATTCAAGCATGGCAATCACTAAAACCTGGACTGTCAGTGTGCATTGAGGACCGAGGTTGGGCAAACACTGAACTAGAGCACAGGTACTCAAACTCGATCCTCAGGACCCCACACAGTGCATGTTTTGCAGGTCTCCTCATAGAATCCCAAGTCAAATAATTAGCTCCACCTGTGAACCTTTTAAAATGTGTCTGTAAGTAATTAATACACCTGTGCTCCTGCTGGGTTACCTGCAAAACATGCCCTGTGTGGGGTACTGAGGACCGAGTTTGAGAACCCCTGAACTAGAGCAACCATTCTGTCTGTGACATACAGAAAATGTAAGATATTTGTGATTTAACTTAAAACATAATTTCTGTTTAATTCCTGCTTACAGTTAACTTTGAGCTTTTTTCACATGTTACGGATGTAACATCAGAGTAATGGTATCCACAATTTTACCTTAATACAGACAAAAGCTATGAGATAAAGCCTCCAGAAAGTATTGTGTCATTAGATTCTTACCACTTGACTCACAGCTTCCAATGAAAGTCTCTGCCAGCCTAGTTTCTAGATCTGAGACTCCCAGCCCCATGTCGATGAATCAGAGAAAACTGATTTGCTTGCTTCAACATTTAGTTCAACGCAATAAAAAGCAAAGTTATGTTTTTAATTCCGTGGCCTTGGTGTTACAAAGGTGGGCACGTTGTCTAAGATTTATGTCTGCTGATATATATTTTAAATATTGCTACGCTATTATATTAAAATCCTGCATATGACCCATCAGATGTGTTGAATGCAGACCTCCCAAGTTTTCAAAAGTGCAGATGGTGACCATTGGTTCCGGTATGAATGGTCGACCATGTTATTGTCGACAGTAATTAGGTCGACCACTATTGGTCGACATTGACATGGTCGACATTGACACATGGTCAACACATGAAAATGGTCGACACATGAAAGGTCGACACGTGAAAAGGTCGACATGAGTTTTTTAACTTTTTTTGGTGTTGTTTTTTGCGTAAAGTGACTGGGAACCCCAATTAGTGCACCGCGTCCCCTCGCATGGCTCGCTTAGCTCGCCATGCTTCGGGCATGGTGCCTTCGCTCCGCTACCGCTTCGCTCGGCACAGATTACCGTTCCAATCGTAGTCCACGTTGATCGTAAAGTATGGAAAAGTTCCCCAAAAGAAAAAAAAGTAAAAAAAAACGCATGTCGACCTTTTCATGCGTCGACCATTTTCATGTGTCGACCATGTGTCCATGTCGACAATGTCAACGTCGACCAATAGTGGTCGACCTAATGACTGTCGACCATAACATGGTCGACCATGTGAACGGATACCGTGACCATTGCATAGGGGGTGTGACATCCTGAGAAATGCCGTACTCACAAGCGACACCTCGCTTTCATCATGCTGGGGGCATTCCAGTTCAGGTTTACAATGACTATCCACAAATGGTTTAATCAAAACGAATAAGGTACTAATTACATCACCGGTTCAAAAGCATGGGATATACTTAACCACTTAACTGACGATTTATTTTGCCAAAAAAACGCTCTGAAATTGTCTTTTTTTTTTCAGGAGTGAATTAGGTAAAGACCATGAATTTAACCCTATCCAAAATGGTTTTAGTAAAAATTTTTTTAAATTGTTCTCTCTCCAAACATCGACCGGGACCATCGCGACCATCAGGGCTTTCATTTTGAAAGCCGGGGCAGCCTCCAGGTATACAGGGGGTGGGGCTTGGGAGGGTTAATTTACACCATTATCTGAAGCCGCTGTAGGGGGGGATCCTGCCGTTCTGACCGTTCAGCAGTGATCGGCAGCACGGCAGACACAGAGAGAGAGTGCAGGGAGGCAGAGGGACAGCAGCAGCGGAGGGAAGTTTCCCTTCCCTGCCGCTGCTAACACTGTTTAGCTGACTGGTCGCATCCTGTGCGACCAGGTCAGATAAAGCACTTGAAGTCATCGTCGCATCTGATGCGACCATGCCAGGCATGTGGTTTAACATGAACTGTTAGGGTGACTTAAGGACCAAGTTTGGGAATTATTGTGCTAATATATTCTTAGCGCCCCCAATGTTTACATTTATATTCAGTAAAAATCATATTTATTATTATTATTATTATTAATATTATTATCATCCTTTATTTATATCGTGCCACAAGGGATCCACAGCGCCGAACTACAGAGTACAGTACATACAGTGGCGTAACTAGAATTTTTTTCTCCCCCTAGCCAAAACATTCTCTGGCGCCCCCCCCATAATTGCCACTAGCAAAGTGAAGAATCTGCGCGCACCGCAAAAAGGGGGCATGGCCTTGCTGAAATGGGTGTGGCTTTGCATGAAGGGGCATGGCATTGCAGGAAAAGACCACCTTATACCCCAGTTTTGCAACCTGCACGCCCAGGCGTTGGTCACCACAGGAAAAATAATAATCCTGATCATGCCCCTTACATTATTTGTCATTTTTCCTCCTTATAGTAATGCCCAGAATACATTATGCCACATACTACAATGGCCCTTAGACATTATGCCACACACAATAATGCCCATGACACAATATGCCACACACCGTAATGCCCCCGACACATTATGCCACACCGTAATACCTGTGACACATTATGCCCTACTGTAAGGCTTCTAATTAATTTTAAATTACCTGCTAATTGCCAGGAGTTTCATGCTCTTGGTTCCATGCACGGTGCCAAGGGTTTTCATGCTCAGGGTGTCATGCTCGTTGCCAGGGGTTTCATGTGCTAGGTGTTATGCTTGTTGCCAGAGGTATCATGTGCTTGGTGTCAAGCTCATTGCCAGGGGTTAATAGTCGTTGCCTGGGGTTTCATGCACTGGGTGTCATGCTTGTTGCTAGGGGGTAATGCTTGTTGCCAGGGATTTCATGAGCTGGGTGTTGTGCTTGTTACCAGGGGGTAATGATTGTTGCTAGGGCTGTGCTCCCAGTGCCACATATGCCCCAGTGCCAGATATTCTCCCACAGTGCCAGATAAAAATATGTCCCCATAGTGCCAGAAACACATATGCCCCCCCAGAACCAGATACACAAATGTCCCCAGTGTCCCATATGCCCCCCCCAGTGCCAGCTACACATATACCCCCAGTTCCAAATATGCCCCCCCAGTGCCAGGGACACACCCTCCCCCGCTGCTGTGAGTCCGGGAAGGAGCTGGAGGGCACAGTGTGCGCCTCTCCTGGCTGTGTCCGTACTGTGTCTCCAGCGGCGTGTCTGTCAAATGAAGTGCCAGTTCGTGAGCCAATCAGAGCTCGCGGACTGGCAGCTGCTGGTCCGCGAGCTCTGATTGGCTCATGAACCAGCACTTCATTTAATAGATACGCCGCCGGAGACCCAGGAGGGACACACAGGAGAGGGGTGCCCTGTCCCCTTCGGCAGCAGCAATCGGTGGCGGCGCCGCCACCGCAGCCCTGCGCATCCAAGCCACCGCAGTGGCTGCGGGGGCAGGAGTTACATAAATGAAAAATCAGAACGGAACAATAGTAACTTACAGCTGAAGAGAATATAGGACATGTACAGGTTAAATAACACTGACATAAGTGTCAGAGTGGCAGAAAACATGAGGGTTGAGGGTCCTGCTCGTGAGAGCTTACAACTTTGACTTGTATATTTCACTGCGGCTCCTACTTACCAAACGTAGGGTGGCTGCCACTATCCCATGCCCAGAGAGGAGACAGTCAGCCCCTGGTCCCAGCACCTGTGCAATGGATCTGGCACGAACCGGGACTGGCGCATGCGCAGATGCTGCAGTGTGACTGCGCATATGTAAACCCCCGACTTCTATGAACTACACCGTCTGCAGCTCATAGATGCTGACTAGGGCTGATGAGGCAGGGAGTTGCTTCCTACAGGTTGCCAGCTCTCCGCTTATTGCAGCCTGGTCGGACAGTCCCGGAGGGAGGAAAAAACCTCCCAATGGGACTGCCTTGCGTGTCTGTGACTGACAGGTAGGACTTCCAATAGGAAGTCTCTGCTAGTCACAGTGAAGCCAGTGCAGTCACGGACTGCATCTGGCTTCACTGACACTGAGCTGGGTGGCGGATTTTACCTGGAGGGGGCTGCAGTGAAAACCGCCACCGATGGAAACTATTCATCAAGGTGAATAGGTCCATCTGTTACACATAGGAAAACAGTTTCCTCATATATTACGTAATGTCCCCTCATCAAGCTAATTTTTCTGAGACTGACTGCAGGAACTAACTTATTCTTCATAAAACGTTAGCTCACCGAGACCTGTTCCATCCTATTGGAAGTAGAGATGTGCGGTGGGCACTTTTTGTGTTTTGGTTTGTCAAAGTCAGAAAAATATCACGATGCACACTGCCATATTTGCACCTCATACAGGTCCGCGCTGCGCATGCGTGCACTCTCCCGTGCGTGCGCATACTCGCTGTTGCGGGCACCCGCGGGCGCGCAGTATGTGCATTTACGGTAGAGTTCATGTGTTCGTAGCGTGCGACTCAAACGTTACATATTTTCACTATATAATGTATTTTGTAGATTATGGTCCCTTTGATAGAATCTGAAAGTTTAGTTAATGTAGCATGTTCATGGACAGAGAAATCCCTCTTTGTTTGGTACGAAGGGTCAGACAGGAGTAATACAGTGGTGTTTAGTATCCATCGTAAGAGTATTTAATTAGCAATATTCCGGTGTTGGTTTGAAGCGGATTAATCGCTCATGCGAATAGTTATGGACATAAGAAGTTTATGTCCATTTACTATTATTTGCACTTACTTATCCATGCGGCGGGAATCCCAGTTCCCCACCCACCTGAGCAGTTGGAAATCGTCACAGCCCACCTGTATGAATCAACCTATGACCTTTTGTTATAATGCGAGGAGGAATTCCTGTGTCCAATGAACGGTGAGATTGTAGGGACCATTGAATTGTATTGTGTGTGGGGCATAAATAGACAAGCCGATCACATCCAGCTCACTCTTCAACGGTTCTCATTGCTGAAAATCGGGAGCTGGATGTCCAGAGGCGCATGCGATCGTTCCCCTTGTGCGTAAGTTTTCGCCGCAATCATATTGTCTTTCTTGTTATTATGGGCCATATCTCTCTCTCTCTCTCTTCTCCTCTTTCTTTCATTTTCCCTTAAAACGTAATAGTATTGTATTGTATTTCCTGTGTAGTTACCTGGTTAGTTAGTCTATGTTATATTGTAGTGTATGACTTGTATTGTATTAATTCTTTTGCAAGTATAACATTCATAATATATATATAAGGCGTTGGACCCTAAGCCCAGGTATCTGTGTATTTCTTATAGTGTTAAGTATTCTCAGAGCGTCGGTGACGCTCAAACAGCTTTTAAGTTAATAAGGTTACACGGTGCTGCATCTACACTCAATCTCTGCACCAAGGTTTACTGCATAATACACTGTTTTATGGTATAGTTACAAAGGTTTAACATTGTGAGCGTCTGCGCCGCTGGTGATCTCCTCGTGGTCTCGAGCGTTCGCATCGCTATAGCAAATCATTACGTTAGTCGGCAGCCAATAGTGTGCCTGCCTGTGATCTCTTGGCCGTGAGCGAACGTGACGCTTGAGCGTCTCGACCTCGGCTAAGCGATTGCTACGCAACGTGCGTACCCTTACGGTACTCCATACGTCAATAGCGTACAGTGTTCTTAGGCCTCTTAAAGGGTTTTAAATAAGATAAATATTTAGCTTTATCAATTGGCGGCTCGTCCTGTCCTTCACATATCTCTGCTAGGTAATTTCAGCAGACATTATCCAGCAGCAAAGGGCGGGAGGTCATATTCCTCGTAGTGCTGTTTGGATAAGTGTCTGCTTCGCTTAGTAAAGGGTGCTGAAGGAATCCGGAACCGGAGGTAAGAACAACACGCTAGTGTCTTTTAAAACTGTTTATTTCTGTCTTGCGTACGCACGCACGCACATATCTGCATTTCTTTTTCATTCGTGTATTTTCATATATCACTCTCCTGTTTGCCATTCTATAATTGATAAAACGTGCTAAGAGAGATTTGTCGCTATTTCATAGTTAAAGTGTAAAACCCACACGCAACTCTACCTAAGGTATAAGGAGAGATTGGTGTGTTGCGCGGTAGACGATCGAGAATCATCTACATTGATAAACGTGTTAGTTGTGTTACGGTGGATATTTGCTTTGCGTACACGTGTCTCTAACAAAGGGTGAGACTCGCGTACGCAACTCAAAGGCCGACGCACGCAGCGTAAATTACGCAACGGAGCGTCTGGGTACGCCCACGTAACTCAAGCCACACGATAGTGTTGATTTTCAACAGGCGATAAATAGCGCAACAGGCGATAAATAGCGCAACAGGCGATAAATAGCGCAATAGGCGGTAAGTAGCGCAAGTCTATTTTAGTGTCCGAAATTTAGATTAACAGATCCTTCTCCAAATTCACAACACATCTGGTCTAAAGAAAATTTCTGCGCAGAAATAGAAATAGAAACAAAAGTGTACATGTGGTGAGTGAGTGTTTTGTATATATAAGTTTATACAATTTTCCAGGTTGAACCACAAGAAGTCGAGTTCTCGCAGAGGTACATGCATGTAAGTGTCGTACATGGTGGCGAGGGAGGCATCCCTTGTTAAATATAAAATTTGAGCAGTAGAGTATAGTAGACCAGGAGGTCATACTACAGACCAGGAGGTCCAGGTACAGCAGACTAAGAAGTCTGCCATAAATAAGAGAAAAGGGCACAACCCAGGGGGTTGGTGCAAAACCCATATAGGCCAATAAAGCTCTGGCTGAAGGAATTCGCAGCCAAAATTTTCGATTCCACTGGTCGCTCAGTACATAAGATTAGTTGCTTATGTGCTGAACGATTGTACCGCACGTAATTGTGTACATTAGTTAATCTGACCAGTACCGTTTGTGTACATAAAACTATTTGTACACTCTGATGTGATTTGTGTAATTTTTTATTTTCTGAAGGGAAGTTCGCTGGTCACTCAGGAATTGTCCAACAACCAATAGTTACTGGAAAGAGTAAGTGTTCTGCGGATATCCCTCGCATGTTCCAGTAAATAGAGGTTCATAGGGGCCCTGGGTCGAGTACGCCAGCGCTAAGGCAGTGTGTGGGTCGTATTGGTCGGCGTGGGCGAGTGAGTGGGGTACTCGGTAAACCGCCACCGTCAGCCTATCGTGAACATTTTGGTTTTTGTAAGGGTTCGCTGAAGACCCTGATTGAAGGTCAGAGGTGGTGAAAGCAACGCCTGCAAGTTATGGGGGCCAATTGTTCAGGAAGGGGGCGATCAACCTCGGTTCGGGTTGATTCAGTAAACCGACCAGTCGGGTCGGCAAGGTACGTAATGTGTGAAAAATATGGTTCACATACAGAGGTTTTATGTGATGAATGGGAGAGAATGACAGTGCATGACGGGGAGAAGTTCCCAAGAGTAGGTAGCTTTAGCCCAGAAGTGTTGCAAAATTTAAGGAGGAGGATATGTCTCATTAAATCAACAAAGAGACGAATCCAACATTATGATTATTTGCAGTTATGGCAACAGGAGGGTGAAATACAGAGAGGATTGGCTCTGGCGGCGGGATCTAATCCTATCAAGAAATTGATAGCGACGGCCCCGCCGCCACCATACATATCAGGAGAGAAATTGGTTGCGGAGAATGACGCATTAGGGTGTAACAAACAAACACTTAGCAACTGTGTAAATGTTAATAAGTTAACTAATGCAAGTATTAACCCGTGCAAGTTGTACCCTGTTTTGAACTTTCCCCAGGAGTGTGATCAAGAGGACGAATCGGCAACAATATCAGCGCTCTCTCTAGCAGCCACCATAGCAGAGACAACAGTAGGCACGGCTCCACCCACGAGATTAGTAACAAAAGCCCCTAGCGGAGGGATAGGTGAGGTCGTATCTACAGGTAAGTACGGCACCATACACTACGCTGAAACCATTTCACCACAGGCTGTAGAACCTACACAGAGTGATGTTAGTAGACTTAATCCTGTTAGGGTAATAGCAGTGCCAAATGGGAAAACTGACACGACAGGAATCACACCTGTTAGGAACATTGCCATGTACAGCCCATTTTCCCGAATGGAATTAAGAACCATAGTGTCAGAATTCCCTGACCCTAGGAAAGACTTAGTTGCTAGCCAGAAATACATCAGAGACCTAGGGAACACTTTAGAGCCCAATAACAAAGACTGGCAGGTATTGCTGAGGGCATGTTTACCCTCCAATGTCGACGCAGCTCAATTTTTAGCTGACTGTGGATTAGATCAGGATGTACCTCTTACAGATGTGTACAACAAAGATAACGTAAAAAGAATAAGTTTACAGTTAAAGGAGTATTTTCCAGCGGTAGTTAAGTGGAACAAGATTTTCTCCATTAGACAGAAAGAGTCAGAAACTGCTGCAGAATATTTTCACAGGGCATTACTAGAAATGGCAAAATACACAGGTATAGAGGACATTAAAACAAACATAAACCATCGAGAAGTAGCTGTATCTGTACTGATGGATGGTTTAAAAGAGACACTAAAGACAAGAGTACAGACCACGCAACCATGTTGGCGAGGTCTGTCGGTGGCTACTTTGAGAGAGGCTGCTATTGATCACGACCGGAATATCACCCGACACAGGGAGTCACAAGGTGATAAGTTAATGGCCGTAAGTATACAGGCCCTGACCACAAGGCAGCCTTTGTATAAATCACCAAACCCTGTGGGTAAGTCAAATGTGGTAACTTGTTTTTCATGTCATAGACAGGGACACATGGCACGAGACTGTAGAGTGAAACATTCACAAAATTCATATCAACCCCCTAGACAACGACACGACACACGACATTGGGAGCAGGGTCCGCAGAAACGGAGTTATGAGCCACATGCAGGGGAAACAAAAAGATACCCCCCGAACAGAGACTGGCAAGCCTCTGGCAGTTCCCATTTGACCCCTTCACAAGTAGTTGCTGCCAGCGGGATTCAGGGAGGTCACCATACCCAATAGGGGTGTGGCCATACCTGGAATCTGCAGCCAGTAAAATTGATTGCAAATCTTGGAAGTGAACCCGAAATTGCAATCAATGTAGCTGGTAAATCATTAAACTTTCTTGTAGATACAGGGGCGGCCAAATCAGTGATAAATTCGACAGTGGGCATGAGAACCACTGGTAAGACAATTCCAGCCATAGGGGTAACGGGAGTAGTCCAGCACTACCCTGTTAGCAAACCAGCCGAGATTACAGTAGGGCCTTTACATACCAAGCATTCCTTCTTGCTGGCTGCATCGGCACCGACTAATCTCCTGGGAAGAGACTTATTGTGTAAAATGGGGTGCGTCATTTATTGTACTCCTGAAGGTGTATTCTTGGACATACCTGAGAATCACGCTCAGGAAGTGCAAGACATGTTAGACTCCCCATCAAAATTAATGTCACATACCATAATGACAAATAGGACTCCATCCCAAGTAGAAGAAATGACATCCCAGATACCAGAGTCACTTTGGACTAAAGACGGACAAGACACTGGATTGATGGCAAACGTAGATCCAGTAGTTGTACAAGTAAAAGATGGTAGAATAGCTCCAAAAATCCCACAGTACCCTCTGAAGCCAGAGGTGGAGTTAGGAGTTTACCCAGTAATAGAGCGCTTGCTACAACAGGGCATTCTGGTAAGAACGTCCAGCACTGCCAATAGTCCCATCTTCCCTGTGAAAAAGAGTGGGGGGAGGGGTTACCGGCTAGTGCAGGATCTAAGGGGGATTAACAAAATAGTTGAGAGTCAGTTCCCCGTAGTGCCAAATCCAGCTGTCATCCTTATGCAAATCCCTCCCACTGCGAAATTTTTCACTGTTATTGACCTCTGCTCCGCTTTCTTTTCGGTACCTCTGCACCCTGACAGCCAATATTTGTTTGCATTCACATACAGAGGAGTCCAATACACATGGACTCGATTACCACAAGGTTTCATAGACAGTCCAAGTATATTTTCCCAGGCTTTGCACGATTGTTTACAGTCTTTCCAACCAGAGAGTGGATCAGTATTAATACAGTACGTGGATGATCTACTACTGTGTTCTGATTCATTGGAAGCATCCCTGAAGGATACGAAACAGCTCCTGTTTCATCTTTCAGACACAGGACACAAGGTTTCCAAAGACAAGTTGCAATTATGCCAAACTAAGGTAAAATATTTGGGAGACTGTTTAACACAAGGACTGAGACACCTGACCGCTGATAGAATTCAAGCAATTAGAGACATGACTCTGCCACAAACCCAGCAACAGATCAGAACATTTTTAGGAATGTGTGGGTATTGCCGTAACTGGATCCCAGGGTTTTCCATTCTAGCGTTACCTTTGCAGGAGATGGTTTCCTCAAACAAACCTGATCGGATTTCGCATACAGACGAGTCCGAGATGGCATTTGAGAGACTTAAACAGTGCCTAACGCAGGCACCAGCATTAGGTATGCCAGACTATGGGAAACCCTTTGAGCTGTACGGAACAGAAAGTGCTGGTTGCGCGGCAGGCGTCTTAACCCAAAAGCACGGTGATGCCAGCAGGCCAGTAGCATACTACAGCGCTCAGCTAGACACGGTAGCGTGATCCCTCCCCACATGCTTGCGAAGCGTTGCTGCGATAGCATTGCTAGTAACGAAAAGCGAAGATGTAGTGCTAGGTCACAACCTCACAATTCATACACCACATGCAGTGTCAGCCTTGCTAAATTCTGCCCAAACCAGGCACGTCTCATCAGCGCGGTTTACAAGATGGGAATTGGCACTAATGGCCCCCGTAAACATCACCATAAGGAGATGCAGTGCATTAAATCCTGCAACATATCTCCCAGGTGTGCCTGGACAGGCACAAAGGGTGGAGGATGAGAGTGGTGGGGAAGGAGAATTTAATACAAAGGAGGACACACATGATTGTATGGAATATTTGACCCAAAATTTTAACGCAAGGCCTGACATCAGTGACAACCCACTGGAAGATGTAGATCTAACCTTCTACACGGACGGTAGTTGTCACAGACAGTCAGACTCAGGAGACTTGTGTACTGGATACGCAGTCGTAGATGACCAAGGCACCATAGAAGCAGAACCGCTAGGCCCACCTCACTCAGCCCAGGTTGCTGAACTGGTCGCCCTAACCAGAGCATGTGAATTGGCTAAGGGCAAATCAGCCAATATCTACACCGATTCTAGATACGCATTCGGGGTAGTCCATGATTTCGGAGCCCTATGGCGCCTCAGAAATTTCATGACGGCAGCTGGTACACCGGTAGCGCATGCAGCTCACATCAAAAGGCTTCTAACAGCGATACAGGAACCCAACAGAGTGGCTGTTATCAAGTGTAAAGCACACACATATAGCCAAGACCCAGTATCACTTGGTAACAGTCGAGCAGACGAAGCAGCTAAGTTAGCAGCTGGGATCTCCAGACAGACAGACACCACACAACTGATGGTATTTAATACCATCAACACACAGAAGCTGTGTGAGATGCAAAATTTGTGTTCCACACAGGAAAAGGCAGTCTGGAAGGCGAAGGGATATGGCCAGGAGTCCTCAGGACTCTGGACGGATGGACAAGGTAAACCGGTGGCCCCCAGAGCATATCTTCCATGTTTAGCTGAGGCAGCTCACGGGCTGACTCATCTGGGCAAGGAAGGAATGTGCAAGTTGGTAAGAGCATATTGGTGCGCCCCAGGATTTTCATCTCATGCAAGTAAGAGAGCAATGTCATGCCTTACATGTCTGAGAAAGAATATCGGAAAGGCAATACCAACAGAACCATCTCATATCCCACCTACAGGCGGCCCTTTCCAGGTAATACAGATTGACTTTATTCAATTACCCCCTTGCCGAAATTTGAAATATGTACTTGTTTGTATAGATGTGTTCTCAAATTGGGTCGAAGCATTTCCTGCGGCCACAAATACCGCTATGTTTACTGCTAAGAAAATTGTGCAGGAATTTGTATGTAGATATGGTATCCCTAGAATAATTGAAAGTGATAGGGGTACCCATTTTACAGGTGATGTCTTTCAAGGAATGTGTAAGTTGATGGGAATTGATAGCAAGCTGCACACTCCATACCGTCCACAGGCGAGCGCGAAGGTGGAAAGAGTGAACAGCACTATTAAAAATAAACTGAGCAAAGTTATGGCAGAGACAGGATTGACATGGCCAGAAGCTTTACCCATTGTACTGTACAGCATCAGAACCACTCCCAGGTCCCCTCTTAATCTGTCTCCCTTTGAAGTCTTGTTTGGTCGACAACCGCATGTTATGATTAACCCTCAGGATGATTTGAAGTGTAACAATGAAGTGACTGTAAAGTACTTGATTAACATGAGTAAACAGCTAAGGAATCAAAATGATAATTTGAAGTTGGTGATTCCTGATTTACCAGATAGTAATTGTCATGACATTGAACCTGGGGATTATGTAATGATACGGAATTTTCTATGCTCAGGTTGCCTTATTGACAGATGGGAAGGACCATACCAAGTCTTATTGACTAGCACTACAGCATTGAAAGTTGCCGAGAGAGAGACTTGGGTTCATTCGTCCCATTGTAAGAAGGTTGCTGATCCAGAGAGGTCCCGTGATAAGGAACAGACGGTAGAGGAAGTTGTATCACTGGAGTGTCTGTTCCAGGAGGACTGAGGCGGCACCTGAGCATCGAGAATCACAAGATCAAAAGCAGTTGTCGATCCCCGTTTCCCTTTTATTGTTTTTCTCCACTTCCCATCCCCTCTCCCTCAAATTATTTTTTCCCCCTTCTCATTCTTCTCCGTTTCCTCCTAAGATGGACTTGCCTCAAGAGACTGTGATCCGGATTTTCCTGTTGACCATGATGTTGACCAGAGCAGTCTGTTCCGGCGAGAGTACCATGGAAGTCGAGAGAGGTTCTGGAATGGGTTCTGATGACAGAGATGGAGGCGTAGTTTTCCGAGAACAACATAATCAACAATCAAAGGCGAGTATCAGAAAACGATCCGATAGCATTGACAATAGAAGGAATTGTGAAGGATTGTTAGCTGAAGAAAACTGTATCTGTAGGCTCTGTGACAATGTAGTTGAGGATGGATGCATCAAGAAATGCCAATCCAGTTTTAATATCCACATGGACCGGCATCCCTTGAGTGACTATCACTCCTTAGTGGGTAGTGTGCTAAATCAAACAGATTGTTGGGTATGCTCTCAAGTACCTCAAGGTCATAGCAAATCAGGACTAGTACCATTTCCTTTAACGATAGGGGAGGTACTTGAGCTAAGTGGTGGGAGGCCGGTGGACAGGAGGTTTAATATCTCCAGTCCTCCTAGTTTGAAGCTCCACCAATATCATGTGGATAGATCCCTCATATGTTTTAACATTTCCAATCCCCGAAAGCCGGGAAATTGGGAAGTGTCATGGAGTAACCAAACCATGACCTTTTCATATAGAGCAGATAGAATGCCGACAGATACAGAGCTTATACGCCACATAGCCAGTAGAGGAAAATCTTTCCGATATAGGTATACCCTAGGAAATAGGATTACGAGAGTTGGAGAGGTATCACCAGGATACTGTGCACATATCGTACAAGCTGATACGTGTACTAGACAGATGGGAGAATTAGGGTTAGGAGATTTCACATGGAAGATGTGTAATATGGTTATGTCCTACTCCGTCCCATATGTTCTCCCCGATGATGCATATTTCATATGCGGGAGGAAGGCGTATAAGTGGCTTGCCCCAAACTCTGAAGGATTGTGTTATATTGGAAAAGTATTGCCTGAAGTAATGACTGTATCACATGCCAAAATGAAAGATATACACCGTGTTGCCCAAGCTCCTTATACTCACACCCATTACGAGCACGTAGTTAAACGGCACCTGATAGAAAGAACAGAGCATCCGGCCTCTGACATGATCCATGAATCCACCGGGATTCAGTTTCTAATCGCGTTAGACATCACTCGCACCGCTAGAGGAGTGTTGAATTATAAATACATATCTGCGCTCGCAAATTTGTTAGACAATATCACAGAAATGTATGATGACACGTTTAGGTATACTGGAAGAGAACTTCAAGCTTATAAAACAGAACTGGTTCAGCATAGAATGATTCTCAATTATCTCACGGCAGTGACAGGTGGATATTGTGTCACACTGGCAACGCAGTACGGCGTGAAATGTTGCACATATATTACAAATAGTACCGAGGACCCGGTCGTGGTCATAGACCAAAAGATGGACGATATTCTCCAACTGAAGTGGGAATTTCGCAGGAGACACAATCTCACTCTTGCTGCTGTAGGTAATGAGCTGACTGGTTGGGTGTCATGGTTGAACCCGCGAAATTGGTTCTCTGGTTTAGGAGAATGGGCTCAAGGAGTCATAATGGATGTTGGGAAGTTTCTCCTATGTATCTTAGGTGTTATCATAACGATTGGCTTGATATTTAGATGCGGTCAGGCTTTAACGAAGTGTAAACGAAGTACCAGGGTGATGAGTTTAAGGAGTGAGGAAATTGTAATTCCAATGGATTTGATTTATGACCCAAATGTAGAAACAATGATGTGATGAAAATGCGATTTCTACGGTCCGTTTCTTTCACCTGTTTTTCCGTTTTCTCCAAGGTAAAAAGACCCACTTGGACGAGGAATTTGATGATCCTGTATACAGACAACTGATGGATTAAAGAAGAAGTGTTGACAACCTTATACACAGATATTTGATGAACTTTGCCATAGACCCCCAGTTTCCCTAGAAATTTTAAAATTACGCTAGCCCAACATTTTTGTAAGTCTATGGACATTGACAAAGCTTTTTGCCCACACGCCTTTTGGCAAAAGCACAAAGAAGACTGCATTCAACAGACACCGAACAAGACTTCAACCGACAAATGTTCATTTACCTGACATAGAATACCACTGCATTTACCGTAATTATGTCTTTTCTTCATCTCTACAACCTTCAGGTAATTACACACATAGTCGATAGGGAATACAGGCACAGATATCAGCAATCACATATTCCCCCATCCATGTATCATCAACTAAAATGTGCTCCCCATTTTGTTACAACCACAGCCGAAAAGAGCTCGGTAAAGTTTGACAGCCCATCCACAGACCCGTACCACGGGATAAGAAGGAATTCAAATGTATACTTCGCAATGCCTCGAAGCTTGATTTAAAACACGTACGGCACGATGATACATGACCCCCAAACACGGATTCATACACACATGCTTCTGCTATCTCACTAGGTCATACCCTTTTCCTACCTTCTCCTCTCCTCCCCTACCCAACCATGTAAATGTATTAACCCCTGACATATATTTTTCTCTTTTTTGAAATGTTTTAGGAAGTGGCGGTTATTGTTGACTGCCAAAGGGTGGACTGTCAAAGTCAGAAAAATATCACGATGCACACTGCCATATTTGCACCTCATACAGGTCCGCGCTGCGCATGCGTGCACTCTCCCGTGCGTGCGCATACTCGCTGTTGCGGGCACCCGCGGGCGCGCAGTATGTGCATTTACGGTAGAGTTCATGTGTTCGTAGCGTGCGACTCAAACGTTACATATTTTCACTATATAATGTATTTTGTAGATTATGGTCCCTTTGATAGAATCTGAAAGTTTAGTTAATGTAGCATGTTCATGGACAAAGAAATCCCTCTTTGTTTGATACGAAGGGTCAGACAGGAGTAATACAGTGGTGTTTAGTATCCATCGGAAGAGTATTTAATTAGCAATATTCCGGTGTTGGTTTGAAGCGGATTAATCGCTCGTGCGAATAGTTATGGACATAAGAAGTTTATGTCCATTTACTATTATTTGCACTTACTTATCCATGCGGCGGGAAACCCAGTTCCCCACCCACCTGAGCAGTTGGAAATCGTCACAGCCCACCTGTATGAATCAACCTATGACCTTTTGTTATAATGCGAGGAGGAATTCCTGTGTCCAATGAACGGTGAGATTGTAGGGACCATTGAATTGTATTGTGTGTGGGGCATAAATAGACAAGCCGATCACATCCAGCTCACTCTTCAACGGTTCTCATTGCTGAAAATCGGGAGCTGGATGTCCAGAGGCGCTTGCGATCGTTCCCCTTGTGCGTAAGTTTTCTCCGCAATCATATTGTCTTTCTTGTTGTTATGGGCCATATCTCTCTCTCTCTCTCTTCTCCTCTTTCTTTCATTTTCCCTTAAAACGTAATAGTATTGTATTGTATTTCCTGTGTAGTTACCTGGTTAGTTAGTCTATGTTATATTGTAGTGTATGACTTGTATTGTATTAATTCTTTTGCAAGTATAACATTCATAATATATATATAAGGCGTTGGACCCTAAGCCCTGGTATCTGTGTATTTCTTATAGTGTTAAGTATTCTCAGAGCGTCGGTGACGCTCAAACAGCTTTTAAGTTAATAAGGTTACACGGTGCTGCATCTACACTCAATCTCTGCACCAAGGTTTACTGCATAATACACTGTTTTATGGTATAGTTACAAAGGTTTAACATTGTGAGCGTCTGCGCCGCTGGTGATCTCCTCGTGGTCTCGAGCGTTCGCATCGCTATAGCAAATCATTACGTTAGTCGGCAGCCAATAGTGTGCCTGCCTGTGATCTCTTGGCCGTGAGCGAACGTGACGCTTGAGCGTCTCGACCTCGGCTAAGCGATTGCTACGCAACGTGCGTACCCTTACAGTACTCCATACGTCAATAACGTACAGTGTTCTTAGGCCTCTTAAAGGGTTTTAAATAAGATAAATATTTAGCTTTATCAGGTTTTGGATCTGGGTACCCGCTCGTGTTTTGGATCTGAATTGGTTTTGCCAAAACCACCCTTTCGGGTTTTGGTTTTGGATGATTTTTGAAAAAACCATAAAAACAGCTAAAATCACAGATTTTGGGGGTAATTTTGATCCTACGGTATTATTAACCTCAATAACATTAATTTCCACTCATTTCCAGTCTATTCTGAACACCTCACACCTCACAATATTGTTTTTAGGCCAAAAGGTTGCACCCAGGTCACTGGAAGATTAAGCTAAGCGACACAAGTGGGCGGCACAAACACATGGCCCATCTAGGAGTTGCACTGCAGTGTCAGACAGGATGGCACTTTTAAAAACTAGGCCCCAAACAGCACATCATGCAAAGTAGAAAAAGAGGTGCAATGAGGTAGCTGGGTGACTAAGATAAGCGACACGAGTGGGCGGCACAAACACCTGGCCCATCTAGGAGTAGCACTGCAGTGTCGGACAGGATGGCACTTTTAAAAACTAGGCCCCAAATAGCACATGATGCAAAGAAAAAAAAGAGTTGCACCAAGGTCTCTGGGTGACTAAGCTAAGCAACACAAGTGTGTGGCACAAACACCTGGCTCATCTAGGAGTGGCACTGCAGTTGCAGACAGGATGGCAGTTTTAAAATGTAGGCCCCAAACAGCACATCATGCAAAGAAGAAAAAAAGGTGCAATGTGGTATCTGGATGACTAAGCTGAGCGACACAAGTGTGCGGCACAAACACCTGGCCCACCTAGGAGTGGCACTGCAGTGTGAGACAGGATGGCACTTTTAAAAACTAGGTCCCAAACAGCACATCATGTATAGAAGAATAAGAGGTGCAATGAGTTCGCTGGATGACTAAGATAAGCGGCCCAAGTGGGCGGCACAAACATCTGCCCCATCTAGGAGTGGCACTGCAGTGTCAGACAGGATGGCACTTTTAAAAACTAGGCCCCAAACAGCGCATCATGCAAAGAAGAAAAAGAGGTGCAATGATGTGCAATGAGTGGCACCAGTGGCTGAATGTCGAAAGTGGCCCGCAATTTTTCGGGCCACCGACAGCATCTCCTGTATGCCCCTGTCATTTTTCAAAAAATTCTGCACCACCAAATTAATTGTATGTGCAAAACATGGGACGTGCTTGAATGTGCCCAGATGTAATGCACACACAATATTGATGGACTTATACGGCAGTACCCCTGGACTTATACGGCAGCACCACTGGACTGGACTTATACGGCAGTACCCCTGGACTTATTCGGCAGTACCGCTGGACTTATACGGCAGCACCACTGGACTGGAATTATATGGCAGTACCCCTGGACTTATACGGCAGTACCCCATGACTTATACAGCAGTACCTCTGGACTTATACAGCACCACCACTGGACTTATACAGCACCACCCCTGGACTTACATGGCAGCACCACTGGACTTATATGGCAGCACCACTGTTTTGAACTTATACGGCAGCACCACTTCAGATCTGATCGTGGCAGCAAATTTGGTAGCAGTTGGGCAAAACCATGTGCACTGCGAAGGAGGGGGGGGGGGCAGATATAACATGTGCAGAGAGAGTTAGATTTGGGTGAGGTGTATTGAAACTGAAATCTAAATGGCAGTGTAAAAATAAAGCAGGAAGTATTTACTCTGCACAGAAACAATATAACCCACCCAAATCTAAAGGGCCCCATACACTAGAAAGATAATGCCTAATTTAATCGAATTTCGGGCATTCGGGACGATATATCGGGTGAAATAGGGCATTTTGGAGGTATTTCCAATCCAATCCGCGTTCCCGTGAGTGTTGTGTCGTATCCCCTAGGTCGCTAGTGCTGCACTTGTGATATATCGTAATCGCCTGGAATCGTATGGAAAAAGGTGTGTTTTTTTTTGTACCTGTGACATATCGCCTGCAATATATCATAGGAAGTTTGACTGGCATTCTCAGGACACTCCCATCAGTGGCAGCAGCATCAGCAATCGGAGAGCTACCGTTTTGATTGGATTTCACATTGCCCCAAGTATGTATTTCCACACTGGCCACCAATCACTGTCCACCTAACACACTGTCCACCAATGTAATCACACTGACCACCAATGTAATGACACTGACCACCAATGCATACCTCCCAATATGACCCTCTCCAGGAGGGACAGAGTTGTCTGCTCCTGGACTTCCCTCTTAATATATAATTGCCATCACCCGTGCTGAAACACTTTTCTTATCCATTAACTTGTTCAAAACAGGTGCCGGCAATCATACATTAAGAGGAAAGTCCAGAAGCAGAGCATTGTGTCCCTCCTGGAGAGGGTCAGGTTGGGAGGTATGCCAATGTCATGACACTGACCACCAATGTAATAACACTGACCACCAATGTAATCACACTGACCACCAATGTATTATAAATCATTGTTCACATTTTATTTATTTCTGTGTGCCCAAAATAATATTAACCCCAAAATGGCAATGTGTTTTCACCACCACTGTACCCTCATGCTGTACCTTGTGTTTCTTTGGCACCACATTCATTTTAACCCCCAAATGGCAATGTGTTTTCACCGCCACTGTATCCCAATGCTGTACCTTGTTTCTTTGTCCCCAAAGTCATTTTAACCCCCACATGGCCATGTGTTTTCACCAACACTGTACCCCAATGCTGCACCTTGTGTTTCTATGGCACCACAGTCATTTTAACCCCCAACTGGCCATGTGTTTTCACCGCCGCTGTACCTTGTGTTTCTTTGTCCCAAAGTAATTTTAACCCCCAAATAGCCATGTGTTTTCACCGCCACTGTACCCCCGTGCTGTACCATTGATGTGTAATGAGGAAAGTATTTACAATTTTTTATTTTAAAAACAAATATTATACAAATTTAAACACCATTTAACCAAAAAAACATTTAATCATATAACCATATAACCATATACCTTAAGTAAAATCATTTGTAAAACAAAAAATATAACAGTTTGTGCACCACTTTTTTTTCATTAGAGATATGTCTCTTGATCAAGACATAGACTTCATCACCGGCCTACTAGAAATGTACCGTGGATTTGAGTGTTTATGGAAGATCAAAGCCAAGGGCTATTCTGACCAAGTGCGGAGGAATGCGGCCTTGGAGGAGCTAGTGGAGTACTGCAGGCCCTTTGTATCCGGTGCTGACAAAGAATGGGTCAAGAAAAAGATACAGAACATGCGTACTGGGGTGGTCATTCCGAGTTGATCGCTAGCTGCATTAGTTCGCTGTGCAGCGATGAGGCAAAAAAACAGCACTTCTGCGCATGCGTATGCGGCGCAATGCGCACGCGTGACGTACTATTACAATGAACGGGATGCAGTCAGGATGCCGCCGGACGGAATCCCGGCGGTCAAAATACCGACGCCGGAATCCCGACCGCCACAATCCCGACATATTCTCCCTCCGTGGGTGTCCATGACACCCATAGAGGGATAATATAATAGTGTGCCGAGCGTAGCGAGGCACCGTGCCCGCAGCGTGGCGAGCGAAGCGAGCCCGCAAGGGGCTTCGTTCCGCTCACCACCCCTGTCGGGATTGTGTGGTCGGGATTCCGGCGTCGGTATTTCGACCGCCGGGATTCCGACCGGCGGCATTTAGTACTGATCCCCAACGAACGATGTAGTTTCACACAGGGTCTAGCAAAGCTTTTCAGTCGCACTGGGGGCCGCAGAGTGACTGACATGAAGTGGGAGTTTCTGGGTGTCAACTGACCGTTCTCAGGGAGTGTTCGAAAAAACGCAGGTGTGCCAGGAAAAATGCAGGCGTAGCTGGGCAAACGCATGGCGTGTTTGTGACGTCAAAACAGGAACTGAATAGTCTGAAGTGATCGCAAGCGCTGAGTAGGTTTAGAGCTACTCTAAAACTGCACAAAAATACTTTGTAGCCGCTCTGCGATCCTTTCGTTCGCACTTCTGCTAAGCTAAAATACACTCCCAGTGGGAGGCGGCATAGCGTTTGCACGGCTGCTAAAAACTGCTAGCGAGAGATCAACTCAGAATGACCACCTGTGTTCCTGAAAGAACACAAAAACATGGAACAGTCCAAAATGTCTGGAGCAGGTTGTTCCCAGATTTACAAGACCTCGCTCTGGTACTACCCCATGCTGGAGTTTAGTGGCATAACTAGACATTTCACCGCTGTGTTCAAGAAACAGCATCGGTGACCCCCGGGTTTGTCTTCTGTGGTGCCTGCACGCCCTTGGTCTCCACTGCCAGGTCTTCTGTGGCCACAAGTAAAATGGGGACTCCTCCATCATTTTGTGCACCTCTGCCACGGCTCCTGAGCAGCTTGATCCTTCCCTCGGTCTCCTCAGTGCAGGCACTCCTGAGGACACTCCAGCAACAGATAGGGGTCTTCTCCGGTTTAGATGCAGTTGGCTCCTGGGTCCTCAGCGCTGCTGCCACTCCAACGCGCCGCCTGCAATCTGGAAAATGCAGACTCTACTCACTGGCTCCCAAACTCTCACTGCCGACGGTTCCTTTCTGCTTGGGTGGCGGTTGGGGAAGGTAGCTCCCTGGATGCTCTGATCCTCTTGAGGTGAGCACGACTGTGAGGATACTGGGTTCAAAATCACTCAGTCATGGTGGTAGATGAAAAACCAACAGTGGTTTATTGAACAGAATTGGTTATAAACAGCTCAGCACACTTCTGTGATCCAATTCGACACGACAATTCCCTCCTGGAACTCCCGGCAGAACATTACTTCTTAACCAGTCTCCTGCCACTCTCTGACCTTCTCTCCCAGATCTCTCTCACCTCCCCTGTTTGCTACTATCAAAACCTTTGTCTTTCCTACAATAAGGCGACACCCCCAGAACAGTTTCAGAGCAAACCTACTTTCACATGCCCAGGCATGTCCCCTAGGCCACAATAGATGTTAACTAAATTAACCTTACTTAATCTGATTGTGTGGCCTGGAATCCATTGTGTGGGAAAGAATGAGGGAGTTGTATGGCCTGACATCTGAGACTGGCTGTATCTACCCAACAGCAAACACACAGGTTATCTGAGCAGTCACATGGGGGGGAACATTATTTTACAAACTATAACACAATAACCAATACATTCATATATATACATCGAAAACATAACTGTACCCTTGTAACAATAACATCATACAATATAATACAATATTGCCTAGTACATAGCCAAATACAAATCAACAATCAGTGTAGTCCATGGGTCAGACCAGGGCTAGGGAAGTAGCTGCGTGTCTTTTACCACTGTGTGACACAATGCGCCGGCTGTGTTGTCACATTTCCTCCCTCTACTTCCAAGCCCGGTGTCCTGGGTGGCTTAAGCTTGCTGAGAGTAATGGTATTCTCCTGTACCCAGGGTATTGGTAGCGAGGGATCTCCCGGGCTTGCTCGGCGCTGGGTCTGGTTCCTGCTGACGGGAGAGGCCATCTGCGTTCCCATGATCTCTGCCCTTTTTGTGAGAGATAGAGAAATTGTATAGTTGTAGGGCTAAGCTCCATCTCAACAGTCGTCCATTGTCTCCAGCAGTGCGCTGTAACCAACTAAGGGGACTGTGGTCTGTTACCACTGAGAACTCGCGCCCGTACACATATGCCTGCAATTTCTTGAGTGCCCAGACTATGGCCAGGCACTCCTTTTCAATAGTGGCATAGGCTATCTCAAGGTCCATAAGTTTTCGGGAGAGAAAGGCAACTGGGTGTTCACAACCATCCTCCCCTACTTGGCTCAACACAGCTCCTATTCCACAACACGGGCATCTGGTTGCACAATGAACTGCCGGCGGAAGTCGGGGGCTGCTAACACTGGGGATTGGGACAAAATGTCCTTCAGCTGGGAAAAAGCCTGCTCACACTCTGGGCTCCAGTCAATTTGTCGGGTGTACTTTTTGTCGTTAGGTCAGTCAGGGGTTTGGCAATGGTGCTGTACTGGGGCACAAATTTATAGTAGTACCCTGCTGTTCCAAGGAAGGCACGTACCTGTTTTTGGTTAGTGGGCCGAGGCCATTTCAGGATGGCCTCAATTTTCGCTGGCTCTGGACGAATATGGCCTTTACCAACCCTATGCCCGAGGTACAACACCTCTGCCATCCCCATCTGACATTTGTCAGGTCTGATTGTTAACCCTGCCTTGCTGATCCATGCCAACACCTGGGCCACATGCTGCAGATTCTCCTCCCATGTCTGACTAAAAATGGCTATGTCGTCAAGGTATGCCTGGGCAAAGTCCTGACAGTAGGTGATCTATGGTACGCTGAAAGGTGGCTGGGGCATTCTTCATCCCAAAGGGCATGGCAGTAAATTCAAAGAGCCCAAATGGGGTGCTGAATGCAGACCTCTCCTGTGCCTCCCTGGTAAGGGGTATCTGCCAGTATCCTTTGCTAAGATCCAGAGGGGATACATAGCATGCCATTCCCAACCTATCTGACAGCTCATCTCCCCGGGGCATGGGGTATGCGTCTGTCACTGTCACCTCGTTCAGCCTCCTATAGTCCACGCAGAAGCGGGTACTGCCATCTTTCTTGGGCACTAGGACTACGCTGGCAGCCCAGGGACTATGGGACGGTACAATAACACCAAGCGCCAGCATTTCATTGACCTCCCTTTTGATCATATCAATCACCCTGGGGTTCACCCGATAAGCGGGTTGCCTAGTGGGCCGAGCCTCCCCGGTGTTGACATAATGGGCCACTACATGAGTGCACCCTGGTCTGCTTGTGAATAGTGGCCTCTCACCTCCAATACCTCCCTCATCTGTAGGGCCTGGGTTTCGGTTAACTGCGAGCCTATGGGCACCGCCTCCACTCCTAGGTCCCTCTTGGTGGCTGCTAGAATGTCAGGGATGGGGTCAGTCTCTGGGTCATCCATAGGTGGGCAGCAGATTGCCACCGCCCCTATCTCCCTGGTGACATATTTCTTTAACCTATTTATGTGGTAGGTACCCACCCGCTTCCCTGTTTGGTCTAGGGCAATAATGTAATCTACCCGGCCCTGCCGATCCACTACAGTATAAGGCCCTGCCCAGGTCGCCTGTAACTTATGTCACAACGACCTTCGCACGGTCCTGGCAACACTTCTTCTTCCACCTACGAACTCGGCAGCGCTGTCTTCGGTAAACAGCGCTGCAACACAAATAGGGCTGCCAATCAGGGTCAATGTGCACAATGCACCCTCAGCTAAAGTGCGCTATGTGCAAAGCACACTTCACACACACATAGTTATTGCCCTGGTGTGGTGTAGCCTTAGACACAGTGTGAGAGTGTGTGTGTGGTGTAGCCTTAGACACAGTGTGAGAGTGTATGTGTGTGGTGTAGCCTTAGACACAATGTGAGTGTGTGTGTGTTGTGTAGCCTTAGACACAGTGTGAGATTGTGTGTGTGGTGTAGCCTTAGACACAGTGAGAGAGGGTGTGTGTGGTGTAGCCTTAGACACAGTGTGAGAGTGTGTGTGTATGGTGTAGCCTTAGACACAGTGTGAGAGTATGTGTGTGGTGTAACCTTAGACACAGTGTGAGTGTATGTGTATGTGTGTGTGTTCTGGTGATGGAAAAGCACCAATATCCACTAATGTCAGTGTGCCATTACCGCAGAGGGAAGACGGCTGCTCTCACCCAAGCAGAGCTGGCACTAACCAGTTTGATGCCCTAAGCAAAATTTTGGCTGGTGCCACCCAGCATCGACGCTAGTTCTGCATATGACCCGGCACCCTTCACCCAGCAGTACAGATCACAGCAGCAGCCAGCAACACCCATTACCTCTCGGAAAGGGGAGAGAGTGATAGAGAAAGATCGGGGTAAAAGAGTGAAAAAGAGAGTAGGGGGGAGTGAAAGAGAGAGGGGGCAGAAAGAGAGAGAGAGACACAGACAGACAGCAGAGTAGAGAAAGCAGGGTGAGAGAGGAAAGAGGGAGAGAGAGAGGAGGAGAGATAAAGAGGGGGAGTGAGAGAGGGTTGAGAGAGGGGGAGCAGAGTAAGAGAGAGGAGAGGGAGAGAGAGAGAGAGAGAGAGAGAGAGAGAGAGAGAAAGAGGTGAGACAGGGGCGAGAGAAAAGAATGAAAGAGGGAGAGGGGCCGGGGAAGTGAGAGCAGGGCAGAGAGAGAGAGAGAAAGAAAGAGAAAGCATGAAAAAAGTGCAAAATAAAGGGAGGAAGAAAGAGGTGAGAGAAAGGGAGCTGGGGGAGAGCGGGCAGTGGAGATAGGCAGAGGAGACCGAGAGAGCAAAAAAGGAAAGAAAGAAAGATAGAAAGAAAAAGAAAGAAAGAGGGTTGAGAGAGAGGGGGTGGGCAGGGGGTGAGAGGGAGGGGCAAAAAGAAAGAAATAGGTGAGACAAAACAGGGGTGAGAGTGAGAGAGGAGAGAGAGAAAGGGGGAGAGGGAGAAATGGGAGAGGGAGAGAGTGAGATAGACAGCAGGGAAGAGAAAGCAGTGTGATAGAGGAGAGAAAGAGAGAGATGCAGGAGGGAGAGAAAGATAGAGAGGAGAGAGATAAAAAAGAAGCAGAGAGGGGGAGTGAAAGAGAGGGTTGATAGAGTGGGGGAGCAGAGTGAGGGAGATGAGAGAGAGTGAGGGAGATGATAGAGGGAAAGAGAGAATGAAGAAGAGAGTGCAAAAGAAAGAGAGAGAGACAGGGAGAAAGGGTTCGAGAGAGAGAGAGAAATAAAGAGGGAGAAGTGAGACAAAAAGTGAGAGAGTTGAGAGAGAGAAGTAGGGACAGAGAGAGAGAGAAAGAGAGGGAGAATGAAAGATAAGGTTCAGTGAGAGGGGGTGAGAGAGAGAGGGTTGAAAGAGGGAGAGGGGACAAGAGAAAAGAGAGAGGGGAGACAGAGTGGGGGTGAGAGAGAGGGGGCTGAGGGGAGAGAGACCAGGGGAGAGAAAGGGGGAGAGAGGTGAAAAAGAGGAGAGAGAGAGAGAGCACTGTGTACCTCGCTCTGTCTCCCTACCACCGATACAAGTGTCACTGTATGTCATTGTCCTCTTAAGTACAAGCGGCACTGTGTACCTCGGGCAGCGTCGGGTCCCCCTTCTCATCAGTGTCGGTAGCAGCGGGTCCTCCTTTCAGCGCTGGCAGCAGCAGGTCCACTCTTCTGGTTTTTGTGGGATCGTGACAGCGGTAGAGGAAGAAAAGGTGAGAGGAGGGGCTGGATTGGCTGGACCGCCTCCTCCTGCTAGTACTGCGCTGACAGTGCTGCTGCATGCCCCTTCATTGCACCACACTGCCGCTGGTCCGTTTAAAGAAAAAAAAGTGGCAGAAACGACGTGAGGTGGGAACGTTCCCGTGTGCCTCCAGTCACCACACACACACACACACACACACACACACACACACACACACACACACACACACACCCTGTTCCCCCCATTAAAAACACACACACACACACACACACACACACACACACACACACACACACACACACACACACACCCTGGCGTCTCCAATCACTATACATACACACACAGCCTGCTATCCCTCAGTCACCACAGACAAAGCCTTTTAACCCCCATACCACCCCCACACACACATAGCCTGTCCCTTACAGTCAACACACACACACAGCCTGTTACCCTCCAGTCACCACACACATGCACAGCCTGATACCCCCCAAGTCACTACACACACACACACACACACACACACACACACACACACACACACAGAGCCTGTTACCCCCCAGTCACTACACACACACACACACACACACACACACACACACACACACACACACACACACACACACACACACAACCTGTCCCCTACAGTCACCACACAGAAGCCTGTTACCACCCAGTCACCACACACACACACACACAGCCTGTCCCCTACAGTCACTGTAATACCCTTGAACTGCAAGGGCCTGCAAGCACAAAGCAACTGTGGCACTACAGGTGCCAGCATGACTGTGTCATAAAGGTAAAAGGGTTGCTGGAGCTTCATAGAACTGAGCCAGCAGCCTACAGCTTGCAGCACAGAAGGGGTTACAGATCAGCCTGAAAAAAGCAAAGGCAGGGCTCACCAATTTGCAGCTCAGGGAGGGAAATCCCAGATGGAATGTCTCCCTGGGAATAAAAGGTTACAAAAGGCTGTCATGCAGCAGCAGCATGGTCTTTGCAGTCCAGAAGCCTGGAGTATTAGCTAGCAGAAGCACGTGTGTTAGCGGAGAGAAGCGTGGTGTGTGTGAGATGGAAAGATGTAGCCCCAGTGAGGGCTCCTCACATGTTTATGTGGGGAGAGATGCCAGAAGCAGCAAGGCACCTGACCGAGGGAGAGACCGCAGTGTGAGAGCAGCAGTACTCAGAATCCAGTGAAAGGGTGATGCCAGGAGAAGAGTGTGTTACAGGTGTCTCAAGAGAGGATGTATCTGGGTGAGTGGTCGGAAGCCACACGGCAAGATTAGAAGCCATTCATGGACAAGAGTCCTCACTATGACAGAGAGAGAGAGACGATAACCTGCTATGTGTAGCACTACTGGTCACAGAATGCCCTGGTATGTAATGCTGTTCGCCATATTCATGCAGCTGCAATTAAGTGATGCGCTGGAGGTGCCCTGATGTGGGATCGAATGTAACTATTAAGCTTTGTGCTGGAGGAGTGTTAAGAAGTTATTCCTGCTATATCCCTGCTTTATGTTAAATAAACTTTATTCTGTTTTATGAGATGGCATGGCGCCCAATTCTTAATGCGCTGCACCGATACCTGTAGTCCACTCCCACAATGCAACTGTAATTAAACACCTGATTATTCAGGGGACCCTCTGGTATCTGTGCCTGAACCCATGACCAGCCGGAGCAGAGTAAGTGTGATGCACCATACACAGTGACGGCAGTTTTGCATACCTAGTACCAGTGGGGTTTTACATCACCACACACACACACAGCCTGTTACCCCCAGTCATCGCACACAGCATGTTCCCTACCTTCCCCCCCATGTACACACACACACACACACACACACACACACACACACACACACACACACACACACACACACACACACACACACACACACACACACCTCCTCCCCCTACATATTACCTCCAGGTCCCACATTGTGTGTGGCCCATCCCTGCCTGCTACCAAACAACCACAGAGGCCAAGGCAAAGTCGGAGGCGGGGCCTAACCACGGCCCTCCGTGGCCACGCCCCTTTCATAAAAACAAAACACTAGCTTGCAGTAGGGGCACCTGGGCTGGAGGCAGAGGCTGATCTTTCTCGGCTCGGGAGATGAGGAGGCGTTGGAGTCAGGATCTGCTGCCCAGCACCAGCGGCCTCTACTCCCAAACTCTGCTGCTGTGATGCTGCCTGTCTGGCTGCCTGTGAGCACGGGCGGCCCGGGTGCAGACCGAGGAGGGGAGGGAGCAGATATTTGCTGCGGCCTGGAGGTGGGGTTATTACACTTTACAGTGAAGTCTGTGGCTGTGTGCCGCACAAGCCACGCCCAGTCCTGCTTAAACCATTAGTTTCCGGTTTCTTAATGTGTGTATGAATCAGTGTACCTGCGCAAAAGCACAACCGCCACCTGGGAGAATAATAAAAAGATAGCCAAGCACCACGGTGCTCGCAGTGTCGAACAGCACAATGCGCTCCCACCGCAAGTGCGCTGTGTGCTAGGCACACTCAGCACACACCTAGTTATGGCACTGCTGGAGTTTGTCCTGGACCAGGAGGCTACCCGGACAGGTTTCACCTCCCTCCCTCGGACTGCCACACCAGAGCCTGAAGACGATGACCTATCTTTGTCTGCATTTGCAAGCATATTTTTTTTATACGTTTTTAAGCTTTTGCAAGTTCCATCATCAGTCCAACACAGTACACTAATTAAATGTGGGTCTCCTGCCAATCGACTGCACCCACCGCGTTAAAATAGGCCAGGTACTCGTCCCTGACCTGTTTTGCCCATAGACTTGCCCTAAAATGGAGTGGAGATGGTTCCACAGAGGGAAATTGTGAAGTCTTGTCTGGGTGTTCAGGGTCTGGGTCTCCTGGCGCTTCTCTGGGCAGTGTCCTATGATGGTTGGCTTTGCTGTGCAAATAGTTATGCAGGATACAGCACGCAGTCACCACCCAATCTATCTTCTCCACCTGCAAATTGATAGCCGTTAGGTATATGCGGAAGCTCCCGGGAGAGTTCAAGGGAAAACGTCTCTGACTTCAGCCTCAGACATATCGCTGTAATGTATGGGGGCCTTAACTCTCTCTGCAAATGTTATATCTGCCACATCTGCAGTGCACATGGGGGGTAATTCCAAGTTGATCGCAGCAGGATTTTTTTTTAGCAGTTGGGCAAAACCATGTGCACTGCAGGGGAGGCAGATTTAACATGTGCAGAGAGAGTTAGATTTGGGTGTGGTGTGTTCAATCTGCAATCTAATTTGCAGTGTAAAAATAAAGCAGCCAGTATTTACCCTGCACAGAAATAAAATAACCCACCCAAATCTAACTCTTTCTGCACATGTTATATCTGCCTCCCCTGCAATGCACATGGTTTTGCCCAACTGCTAAAAAAAGTCCTGCTGCGATCAACTTGGAATTACCCCCTTGGTTTTGCCCAACTGCTAACAAATTTCCTGCTACGATCAGGTCTGAATTACCCCCACTGCCTGACAGCAGGGGCTGGCTGGCTGGCAGGCAACTTTTGGTTTTCTACCAGTGCACAGCAATAACACAATGGATGTGGCAAAAAAAAAAATATCAAAAGCTGTAGGCGTAGTTCAATTGTGTAATGAAATATATAAAAATCATTATGTCTAAGAACTATAATCAAAGTGAAATTATAGTGACTGCTTTAAAATATAGGAAGCAATATACAAAAACCACCTTCAATGCCTACCTCTCACAGCACCCCCTTCAATGTTAGCCTTACAGCACCCCCTTCAATACCCACCTCTCACAGCACCCCCCCCCCTGCAATGCCCAACTCTTTCACAGCATTCACCCTGCAAAGCCCACCTCTCACAGCACCCCCCTTCAATGCCCAATTCTCACAGCAGCCCCCCTGCAATACCCACCTCACAGCACCCCCCCCCCCCCCACCCTTCAATGTCCACCTCTCACAGCAGGATGTAGTCATGTGACCGGCGGTCAGGAGACCAACGGTCACATGACCTCCCCCTAGATCCCGATCTCTCCTAATCCCGACGGTCAGCATGCCGACCAACAGGGACTATTCCCACTAATGGGTGTCCACGACACGTCGCCACCAAGCCCACAAGGGGCTTGCTGCACTCGCCATTTTGCTACCATGATCCTGGCGTCAGCATGCTGACTGGTGGTTTCCTGACTGCCGGTCAAGCATACCACACCCCTCACAGCACCCCAATCCTCAATATATCCACCTCACAGCACCACATAGGCTTACTGCCCTGTCACATATTATCCATGGTCTCAGAAAAGCTCAGCTGCCTGCACTTACCTTATACAGAATTATTATTCTTTCCACATTTTATACAAGCTAGACAAAGAGAGAGAGAGTTACTACAAGGAACACCTATGCACTCAGTGGGGGTGTAATGCTGCTTGTGGGACATATATACACTAAGGGGGTTCGCAGGGGCAAACGCAGGATTTAGTGAGGGGGGTTTCTGTGAGATGGGGTGTCTATGTATATGTGCATGTATATATAAATATATATATGTACACACACACACACACACACACACACACACACACACACGTACATATTTACACACACACACACACATATATATATATATATATATATATATATATATGAGGGTTTGTCAGTCAGAGAATCACAACCTAGTCTGTAAAGATACTCCCTGTCGAGCTCGCACCTTGCAAAAGGTGAGGGGATATCTAGATTCCACCTTACAAACGTGTTGGCTGTGTACTCTTTTAGTTGCATTTTATTGACACAATTTTATACTTTGAACTGTGTATACGTTATTAAAATAACTTTTTACTAATTGGCCTGTTGGCCTCTTGTTTGGGTGACTATTTGGTGAGGGGTGTCTGTTACAGGTCCCCAGATTTAAATACCCCCCAGTCTACATTCCGACGAAAATAACGCTGGAAGAACTGTGTAATTACATTCCACTTTAGCGCACTTGGGAATTTGTGTTTATTCATATATATATACACACACATATATATGTATATACATTCATACATATATACACTAACACACACATACATACATACATACATACATACATACACAAGCACACGTACATACATAACCACAAATATATACATACACACATTGTTTTCTCCACCAGGGGCTGGGAGCAGATGGGCAGCAGTGTGAGGATGGAGAGAGCTGCTGTGGCTGAGCATGCGCAGCCAGCAGCTCCCCGCCGGGCATTCTGTAAGAAGAGACCTACTACTGTACATATAGTGCAGTAGCTCTCCGTTGCGATCACGGCTTTTAGCTGAGACGGAGACAGCTGTGTCTCCGTCTCAAAAATAGAAAATTCAGCTCATCAGGGGGGGTTTCCAGGTACTCGGAAACCCCCCTGCGTGCACCACTGGGTCCATGTACTAAGACTCCACTTACCATGGGGATAAATCAGCTCCTGCTTCGCGTACCATTACTATGAAGCCGTAGGAGGCTACTGCAATTGTTACCAAGACCAGTCCTTCCTAGAAGAGAGAATGGTAAGTCACTCCCTTGGCGGTGAAAGGCAACACAGACTGTGGACTCACCCTCTCTCCCGTTGAGCTGCAGCAACCAGTGACACTTTGTTTTTCTTCAAAACTTTATTGGAACTGGTTACTGGGCATAGAGGTCACTACCTAGAAGTTCCTGTTTCTCACAATGGTCTTCAAGTGAGAAGAGGCAGATAGCGGCAGCTGGAGGTGAGTGACGGTAAGTGCCATTTCTTATTAGTAACACCTGGGTTACTTAGTACTGACATAGGTGCCTACTCAGGGACGTGCGGTGAGGTACATGGCTCAGGAGGCACTGGTTAGTACTAGAGCCAGATTTACACACAATTTATAAGCCAGGGCTTTTTCTAGACATTTTGGCTCACAGTGCGCCCCCCCCCCCCTACATATTACAAAAATGTGCGCCTCCCCATAGACATAAAAAAAGAAGAAGGTTTTTGCGCATGTGTGCTCCCGGCAAGGGGGCATGGTCTTGCTAAGATGGGCGTGACCTTGCAAGAAAAGACTACCTTACACCCCAGTTTTTGACCCTGCAACAACAGACTTTGGCAACCACAGAAAAAAAACACATTCCACCACAGCCCCCCTCATTAATACCCCTTTCCCCATATTATGCCCAATGCACCATATTATACCATACACCGCAATGCCTGTGATATATTATGCCCTACAGTAAAGCTTCTAATTACTATTAAATTACCTGATCGTTGCCAGGGATTTCATGCGCTGTGTGTCATGCTCGTTGTCAGTGGTTTTATGCTTAGATGCATGCTCGTTGCCAAGGGTAATGCTCGTTGCTAGGGCTTTCATGCTCTGGGAGGCATGCTCATTGCCAAGGGAATTGCTCATTGCTAGGGGTTTCATGCTCTGGGAGGCATGCTCGTTGCCAAGGGAATTGCTCATTGCTAGGGGTTTCATGCTCTGGGATGCATGCTCGTTGCCAAGGGTAATGCTCATTGCTAGGAGTGTCATGCTCTGGGATCCATGCTTGTTGCCAAGGGTAATGCTCAGTGTGAAGGGTAATGCTCGTTGCTAGGGGTGTATACTTGCTGCTGCCAGACCTGCTATGATGCCCCCACTCCTCTCTCATCTAGTACTCCGTTCGGGAGTATGGTATGCCAGGAAAGGCTCTGCCTCACCCCACCGCACGTCACTGGTGCCATATTCTAGCCTGCTCTTAGCGCTAAGGGATCTATTCATTAAGCAGTGAAAAGAGTGGAGAAGTGAGCCAGTGGAAAAGTTGCCTATGGCAACCAATCAGCTGCTCTGTATAATTTTATACTGTAGTATGCAAATTATATATGTTACTTCAATGCTGATTGGTCGCCATGGGCAACTTCTCCACTGGCTCACTTCTCCACACTTTTCCCTGCTTTATGAATAGACCCCTAAATCCTTTAGTACATATAAAGAAGCTTGCTCAAGTTCAGAATGTGGGACCCCATGGCTTTCAGTTATGCTATCCACCACGTGGACATCTACAGTATATATAGTAACACGTGCCCAAAGTGTGGCGAGCAAAGCAAGCCTGTGAGGCAGGCCCGGCGCTACCCGCTCAGCGAAGGGATGCAGTGCAGGGAGGCGCTGGGACGGATAGGCGCTTCCCCTGCTCTGCATTCCTTCCCTGCTGCGCCGTCCAGTCCCCCCTGCTGCTGCTGCTGCCACTGCTGTGTCTGTCACTGTATGACAGGCACTGGCAGCGGGCACCTGCAGCATGATACGCCTCCTCCCTCCCCTCACCTCATCTCATCTGTATGAGAGTGCCGAGTACGGGACAGAAGGGGGCGGAGCTACACGGGACGGTAGGGGGCGTGGCTAAACGGTCATAAGGGGGCGGAGCTACACTGACCTGGCTACTGTACAGAGGGAGACTGGATTAGGTAAGTGGAGGGTGAGAGAGAAGTGTGTGTGTGTGTGTATGGTGGGTGTGTGTGTGTGTATGGTGGGTGTGTGTGTGTGTATGGTGGGTGTGTATGTGTGTGTATATATGTGTGAATTGTGTGTGTGTGTGTGTGTGAGGTATGTCTGTGCGCGCGCTCTATGGACGCCACTACTGGGGGGGCATTACGTATAAGGATGCTATTACTACAGGGGGGCATTACGTGTAACAACGCTACTACTGGGGGGGCCATTACGTGTAAGGACGCTACTACTACTGGGGCTGGGGGCATTACATATAAGGACGATACTACTACTGGGGTGCACTACGTATAAGAACGCTACTACTACTGGGGGGCATTATGTACAAGGACGCTACTATTACCGGGAGGGCATTACGTATAAGGACGCTACTACTACAGGGGGGGCATTATGTATAAGGATGCTACTACTACTGGGGGGTATTACGTATAAGGACGCGTCTACTACTGGGGGTGCACTACGTATAAGGACGCTACTACTACTGTGGGTGCATTATGTATAAGAATGCTACTACTACTCGGGGGGCATTATGTATAAGGATGCTACTACTACTGGGGGGGCATTATGTATAAGGATGCTACTACTACTGGGGGGTATTACGTATAAGGACGCGTCTACTACTGGGGGTGCACTATGTATAAGGACGCTACTACTACTGTGGGTGCATTATGTATAAGGATGCTACTACTACTGGGGGGTATTACGTATAAGGACGCGTCTACTACGGGTGGGGCATTACGTATAAGGACGCTACTACTACTGGGGGGTATTACGTATCAGGACGCGTCTACTACTGGGGGTGCACTACGTATAAGGATGCTACTACTACTGGGGGGGCATTATGTATAAGGATGCTACTACTACTGGGGGGGCATTATGTATAAGGATGCTACTACTACTGGGGGGTATTACGTATAAGGACGCGTCTACTACTGGGGGTGCACTACGTATAAGGATGCTACTACTACTGGGGGGGGCATTATGTATAAGGATGCTACTACTACTGGGGTGCATTACAAATAAGGACGCTACTACTACGGGTGGGGCATTACGTATAAGGACGCTACTACTACTGGGGGGCATTACGTATAAGATTAATAAGATTGTGCTACATTGTGGCGTAATTTTAAATGGGGGTACTACTGTGTGGCCATGCCCCTTACTTGTGAGACCACACCCCTTTTCCCGGCGCGCGCCAAAGGAATATGGGAGGGCGCAAATTTATAGTTTGCAGGGGGGCGCCGAACACCCTAGCACCGGCCCTGCTGTGAGGGTACATTTTTTAATGTTCTGAACAGGTTTAATAATGTTCTGAAGCAGTTTAGTGAATCCAAGAAGCTATATGTACAGGGGTTTTCTCTGTCTTTTTCATTTGGACACCTTATCTCCAGTTAGCACACGTGCTGCACAGGGAAGCTGTTAGGTGCATTGCCACTGGGTAGATGCACTGGGTAGAAGGTTTGTTATTAAAGTCTTAGAAATAGGGCATTGTTTCTAAATTAATGCATGTCAAATCCAGTCCTCGGGATCCACTCATAGTGCATGTTTTCCCTCACTTGCTGGAGCACAGGTGTATTCATTACCGACTGCAGGGATGGACTGGAGCCGCTTTTCAGCCCTCCGCAAACACCTAGTTGTGACTAGTGATGTGCACCGGACATTTTTCGGGTTTTGTGTTTAGGTTTTGGATTCGGTTCCGCGGCCGTGTTTTGGATTCGGACGCGTTTTGGCAAAACCTCACCGAAAATTTTTTGTCGTATTCGGGTGTGTTTTGGAATCGGGTGTTTTTTTCAAAAAACCCTAAAAAACAGCATAAATCATAGAATTTGGGGGTCATTTTGATCCCATAGAATTATTAACCTCAATTACCATAATTTCCACTCATTTCCAGTCTATTCTGACCACCTCACAATATTATTTGTAGTCCTATAATTTGCACCGAGGTCGCTGGATGGCTAAGCTAAGCGACACAAGTGGCCGACACAAACACCTGGTCCATCTAGGAGTGGCACTGCAGTGTCAGTGTTAGGATCTCCTGCTCTGTGCTGCCACGTCGCCATGGCAACCGGGAGGCAAGTGTTAGCGAAGTAACCTGAGCGCAGCTGATACTCCGGTCCGGGTTTTTACTGTGTAGTGGTTACAGGCTCTGTGCACGGCAGGGAATCCGGCGCTGGTTTTGTGCTCACAGTCTGTGAGGTCTGAGTGGGGCGTGGACAGCACCTGCTATATAAACCATCCTCTCAGGCTAGGCAAATGCTGCTGAATCTTTGTTTGTTAGTCAGTTCCAGAGAGTTAGCTAGTACTGTGTGACTTTGTATTTACTTGTTGCTTACTGCGAATAGGCCTTGGGATTCGGTACTTCATTCTGCCAATCCGGACCTAGCAGTAAGACTGGAGTCAGTTGTTTGACCTGCTGGGGTTCTTTTGCTATTCTGTGAACCCAGCAGGTTTGCGGCTGTACTCTCAGACCTGCTTGCTTAATCCTCCCTCACTGTGCAGGGCGTCCAGGTGTCAGTTTAGTGGCAGTAAGCTGAACCTGTGCCCTGCAAGTGGGGGTTAGGATTGTGGATACTCTCCTTGTGTCTATATTTCTATCTCTGACCAAGGAGTTTATTCCCACACCCGTTGGTAACCCTTTGGGGTTTTTTCTGTTGCTCTTAGCAACATCATTTCAGGTGCTCCACATGTTAAATCACTACACCTCGCTTCATTGTCCGCTCTATTCCATCTGAGCATTCCTGACACTAGGGAGACACCCAATTCCTGAGCTTTTGGGCTTCTCCGTTCACTTTGTGTTTATTAGTTATTCCATCACCTCCTGTGTATGTTATGTTATACTGTCTGTGAGTTCATTTGCTTCGCTTCCCTCTCTGTTCATACACCGGTATACTCCTGTTAGCACTGGTGTGCGTAACATATTCAGCAGCCCTACTCCTGTTGAAATTTTGTGGGAATATGGAGCATACCCCTCAAAATACTTTGCAACAGGTGGTCGATCAGGTGCAGGTCCTGACTCGACAATTTAATGAGATGTCCATTAAAATGAACACCCCGCAGGCCGCTAGCGGAGCTCCCGCAGCAGCAGCGGCAAGTTCAGTGGTTAAGGAGCCGAAAGTAAATCTCCCGGATCGTTTTTCTGGAGATCGCTCGCAGTTCTTTTGTTTCAAGGAGAGCTGTAAGCTATATTTCAGGCTTAGGCCCCAGTCTTCTGGGTCGGAGATTCAGCGGGTGGGCATGGTGATTTCCTTGCTACAAGGAGACCCACAGGTCTGGGCATATGGGTTACAGCCTGACTGTCCGTCGCTTAAAAGTGTTGATGCTTTTTTTTACGGCACTGGGCATTTTGTATGATGACCCTGACAAGATGGCTTCAGCCGAGGCTCAGATTACGATTCTTAAGCAAGGGCGACGGCCAGCTGAGGTTTATAGTACGGAGTTTCGGAGGTTGGCTCATGATACCCAGTGGAATGACCCAGCCCTGAGAAACCAGTACCGAAGGGCCTTTCTGACCAGATAAAGGACCAACTGGTACAATATCCCTCGCCTGATAGCATAGATCAGCTCATGCAGTTATCCATCCGGGTGGATAGACGACTGAGAGAGCGTAGGCTTGAAAGGGAGACCGCAGTTTCCTTTTTTCCCAAGGGAACCTCAGACTCTGAGGAATATTCCGAGGAGCCTATGCAGATTGGGGCTACCCGCCTCTCCTCGCGTGAGAAGACGCGGAGGAGACAGCAGGGTTTGTGTTTGTACTGTGGGAATAAAGGTCATGTTGTAGTATCATGCCCACAAAAAACGGAAAACTTCAGGGCCTGAGGGTGAAGGGAAATATCCTGTCAGGCCAGAAGTTAGAATTTCCCAAAAAGACTTTTCTCATTCCGGTGACTTTGGAGATCCTCGGTCAAACTGTCAAGACTGAGGCCTTTGTTGACAGTGGGGCCGATGGGGTTTTCATGGACCGTCAATTCGCCCTGGAACACTCTGTTCCCTCAGTACCTTTGGCATCAGAGTTTGAGATCTGTGGGTTAAACGGAGAACCATTGTCCCAGGGTAAAATTACCTCCTGCACCAGCCAAATTCCTTTGTTTATTGGAGCCACACACTCTGAAAAATTGTCTTTTTATGTGACTGTCTGTTCTTTTGCCCCAATGGTTTTGGGGTTACCCTGGTTAAGGGCCCATAACCCTCAATTTGACTGGGTCTCTGGGGAGATTCTTAGTTGGGGTAGTGATTGTTTCAGGAGTTGCTTGAGCCTTCCAGTCAGGCTCTCGCAGCTAAGTTTGCCAGGATTGCCAGGATGTTATGCAGATTTTGCGGATGTGTTCTCCAAAAAAGTTGCGGAGGTACTACCTCCCCATCGCCCTATGACTGTGCCATTGATTTGTTGCCGGATGCTAAGCTTCCCAAGAGCAGGTTGTACTCTCTGTCACGTCCTGAGACTCAGGCTATGGCAGAGTACATTCAGGAGAACTTGGCTAAGGGATTTATCAGACCCTCACAGTCCCCAGTTGGGTCGGGGTTCTTCTTCGTGGGTAAAAAGGACGGTTCGTTGCGACCCTGCATCGACTTCAGGGAATTGAACCGTATCACGATTAAAAACTCGTACCCACTGCCTCTCATTTCGGTTTTGTTTGACCAGCTTCGTACTGCCACCATTTTTTCTAAGATTGACCTACGCGGTGCTTACAATCTAATCCGAATAAGAGAGGGGGATGAATGGAAGACTGCCTTTAATACCCACTCAGGGCATTATGAATATTTGGTGATGCCTTTTGGGCTCTCTAATGCCCCGGCAGTCTTCCAGGAATTCATGAACGATGTGCTCAGGGAATATTTGGATAGATTCTTAGTTGTTTATCTAGATGACATCCTAATCTTCTCTCATTCCCTGGAGGAACATCGGAAGCATGTACGCTTAGTCCTCCAGAAACTCAGAGACCACCAGCTTGGGGCGAAGCTGGAGAAGTGCGAGTTTGAAGTCCAGCAAATCGCATTTCTAGGATATATTATCTCCTCAGAAGGTTTCCAAATGGAGGGTTCTAAGGTACAGGCAGTCCTGGATTGGGTGCAGCCCACTAGTTTGAAGGCGCTTCAGTGTTTTCTGGGCTTTGCGAATTTTTATAGACGGTTTATCGCTGGATTTTCGTCTATAGTGGCCCCCTTGGTGGCACTCACTAAGAAAGGGGCGGATGTTGCTCACTGGTCTTGTGAGGCCAAAGCGGCCTTTGCCCGTCTCAAAAGGGCATTTGTCTCGACCAAGGTGCTGCGACACCCAGATCCAGAGCGTCCTTTTGTGGTAGAAGTGGATGCCTCTGAGATAGGTATTGGGGCAGTGCTCTCTCAGATGGGGGTGTCTGATAATCGCCTTCATCCCTGTGCTTACTTTTCCCGTAAATTTTGGTCTGCCGAGATGAATTATGATGTGGGTAACCGGGAATTGTTGGCTATAAAGGATGCACTCGGGGAGTGGAGACACTGGCTTGAGGGGGCTAAGTTTGTGGTCTCAATTCTCACCGACCATAAGAATCTGGCATATTTAGAGTCAGCGAAGCGGCTCAATGCCAGGGAGGCACGATGGGCTTTGTTTTTTGCTCGCTTTAATTTTTTGATAACATATCGCCCTGGGTCAAAAAACATCAAGGCTGATGCGCTCTCGCAGAGTTTTGCTCCAGTTCAAGAGACCACCGAGGAGCCATTGCCCATTGTGTCCCCATCATGTATTAAAGTGGGCATTACCCAGGACCTCTTGTCATTAGTCTTTAGAGCATAGGAGCAGGCTCCTCCAGACCTTCCGGTAGGTCTCTTATTTGTGCCTCCTAGGTTAAGACAGCGAGTGTTCCTGGAATTCCATGCCAAGAGGTCGGCAGGGCATCCGGGTATTGCCAGAACTCGGGAGTTGTTGTCTAGGGCGGTGTGGTGGCCCTCGGTGGCTAGGGATGTGGATCAGTGGGTTCGGGCATGTGACGTTTGTGCCCGAAATAAAACTCCTAGAGGGGTTCCTGTCGGCCCATTACATCCACTCTCTATTCTGTCTAAGCCATGGACCCACATTTCCATGGATTTTGTGGTGGACTTGCCCAAATCCTCGGGGATGACAGCCATTTGGGTTGTCGTTGACAGGTTTTCGAAGATGGCGCATTTCGTTCCACTGGTTGGGTTGCCATCGGCCAGACGCCTGTCTGAGTTATTTATGCAGCATGTTGTGCGCCTCCACGGGTTGCCACTTGATGTGGTCTCTGACCGTGGATCCCAGTTTGTGGCCAAATTCTGGAGGGCATTTTGTTCTGATCTCCAGATTTCTGTGAGCTTGTCGTCAGGCTACCATCCACAGTCTAATGGGCAGACTGAGAGGGTGAACCAGTCCTTGGAGCAGTTCCTCAGGTGTTATGTCTCCAAGTGTCATACTGACTGGGTTGCTCATCTGTCCATGGTGGAGTTTGCCTATAACAACGCGGCTCACTCTGCTACAGGGATCTCTCCCTTCCTTTGTGTGTATGGGCATCATCCTAAGGCCAATTCTTTTGACCCCCTGGATTCCACGCCTGGTGGTTCCTCTGTTGTTTCGGTCCTTAGGGGTATTTGGAGGAAAGTGAAGAAAGCCCTTGTGTCTGTGTCATTAGTGACCAAAAGGGTTTTTGATAAGCGGAGAAGACCCTGCAGCTTCAAATTAGGAGACTTCGTCTGGTTGTCCACCAAGAATTTGAAGTTGAGACAGCCATCTCATAAGTTAGGCCCCCGGTTCATCGGCCCTTATAAGATCACCAGGGTTATCAATCCGGTGGCATTTCAGTTAGATCTGCCCCGTTCATTGGGTATCAATAAAACATTTCATTGTTCCCTTTTAAAACTGGCGGTTAGTAATCCTTCTTCCAGTGGAAGACCTTCTCCTCTTCTGATACGGGGTCAGAGGTAGTTTGTGGTTGAAAGGGTTCTTGACTCCAAGATGGTTCGGGGTCAGCTGTCATTTTTGGTGCACTGGAAGGGGTATGGCCCGGAGGAGCGGTCGTGGGTGCGCAGTTGTGATCTTCATGCCCCCAGATTGATACGCTCTTTCTTCTCGCAGTTCCCCGAAAAACCCGGTGGTAGGGGTTCTTTGACCCCTCGTCAGAGGGGGGGTACTGTTAGGATCTCCTGCTCTGTGCTGCCACGTCGCCATGGCAACCGGGAGGCAAGTGTTAGCGAAGTAACCTGAGCGCAGCTGATACTCCGGTCCGGGTTTTTACTGTGTAGTGGTTACAGGCTCTGTGCACGGCAGGGAATCCGGCGCTGGTTTTGTGCTCACAGTCTGTGAGGTCTGAGTGGGGCGTGGACAGCACCTGCTATATAAACCATCCTCTCAGGCTAGGCAAATGCTGCTGAATCTTTGTTTGTTAGTCAGTTCCAGAGAGTTAGCTAGTACTGTGTGACTTTGTATTTACTTGTTGCTTACTGCGAATAGGCCTTGGGATTCGGTACTTCATTCTGCCAATCCGGACCTAGCAGTAAGACTGGAGTCAGTTGTTTGACCTGCTGGGGTTCTTTTGCTATTCTGTGAACCCAGCAGGTTTGCGGCTGTACTCTCAGACCTGCTTGCTTAATCCTCCCTCACTGTGCAGGGCGTCCAGGTGTCAGTTTAGTGGCAGTAAGCTGAACCTGTGCCCTGCAAGTGGGGGTTAGGATTGTGGATACTCTCCTTGTGTCTATATTTCTATCTCTGACCAAGGAGTTTATTCCCACACCCGTTGGTAACCCTTTGGGGTTTTTTCTGTTGCTCTTAGCAACATCATTTCAGGTGCTCCACATGTTAAATCACTACACCTCGCTTCATTGTCTGCTCTATTCCATCTGAGCATTCCTGACACTAGGGAGACACCCAATTCCTGAGCCTTTGGGCTTCTCCGTTCACTTTGTGTTTATTAGTTATTCCATCACCTCCTGTGTATGTTATGTTATACTGTCTGTGAGTTCATTTGCTTCGCTTCCCTCTCTGTTCATACACCGGTATACTCCTGTTAGCACTGGTGTGCGTAAAAGTCAGGCAGGATGGCACTTCCAAAAAATAGTCCCCAAACAGCACATGATGCAAAGAAAAAAAGAGGCGCAATGAGGTAGCTGTGTGACTAAGCTAAGCGACCCAAGTGGCCGACACAAACACCTGCTCCATCTAGGAGTGGCACTGCAGTGTCAGACAGGATGGCAGATTTAAAAAATAGTCCCCAAACAGCACATGATGCAAAGAAAAAAAGAGGCGCACCAAGGTCGCTGTGTGACTAAGCTAAGCGACACAAGTGGCCGACACAAACACCTGCTCCATCTAGGAGTGGCACTGCAGTGTCAGGCAGGATGGCACTTCCAAAAAATTGTCCCCAAACAGCACATGATGCAAAGAAAAAAAGAGGCGCACCAAGGTCGCTGTGTGACTAAGCTAAGCGACACAAGTGGCCGACACAAACACCTGGCCCATCTAGGAGTGGCACTGCAGTGTCAAGACAGGATGGCACTTCAAAAAAATTGTCCCCAAACAGCACATGATGCAAAGAAAAAAAGAGGCGCACCACAGGTATAGAATGTAGATGGATAGTATACTTAATGGATGACGACACAGAGGTAGGTACAGCAGTGGCCTACCGTACTGCTATATATAGTACACTGGTGGTCACTGTGTCAGCAAACTGCAAAACTAAAATGCACCACAGGTATAGAATGTAGATGGATAGTATACTTAATGGATGACAACACAGAGGTAGGTACAGCAGTGGCCTACCGTACTGCTATATATAGTATACTGGTGGTCACTGTGTCAGCAAACTGCAAAACTAAAATGCACCACAGGTATAGAATGTAGATGGATAGTATACTTAATGGATGACAACACAGAGGTAGGTACAGCAGTGGCCTACCGTACTGCTATATATAGTATACTGGTGGTCACTGTGTCAGCAAACTGCAAAACTAAAATGCACCACAGGTATAGAATGTAGATGGATAGTATACTTAATGGATGACGACACAGAGGTAGGTACAGCAGTGGCCTACCGTACTGCTATATATAGTATACTGGTGGTCACTGTGTCAGCAAACTGCAAAACTAAAATGCACCACAGGTATAGAATGTAGATGGATAGTATACTTAATGGATGACGACTCAGAGGTAGGTACAGCAGTGGCCTACCGTACTGCTATATATAGTATCCTGGTGGTCACTGTGTCAGCAAACTGCAAAACTAAAATGCACCACAGGTATAGAATGTAGATGGATAGTATACTTAATGGATGACGACACAGAGGTAGGTAAAGCAGTGGCCTACCATACTGCTATATATAGTATACTGGTGGTCACTGTGTCAGCAAACTGCAAAACTAAAATGCACCACAGGTATAGAATGTAGATGGATAGTATACTTAATGGATGACGACACAGAGGTAGGTACAGCAGTGGCCTACCGTACTGCTATATATAGTATACTGGTGGTCACTGTGTCAGTAAACTGCAAAACTAAAATGCACCACAGGTATAGAATGTAGATGGATAGTATACTTAATGAATGACGACACAGAGGTAGGTACAGCAGTGGCCTACCGTACTGCTATATATAGTATACTGGTGGTCACTGTGTCAGCAAACTGCAAAACTAAAATGCACCACAGGTATAGAATGTAGATGGATAGTATACTTAATGGATGACGACACAGAGGTAGGTACAGCAGTGGCCTACCGTACTGCTATATATAGTATACTGGTGGTCACTGTGTCAGCAAACTGCAAAACTAAAATGCACCACAGGTATAGAATGTAGATGGATAGTATACTTAATGGATGACGACACAGAGGTAGGTACAGCAGTGGCCTACCGTACTGCTATATATAGTATACTGGTGGTCACTGTGTCAGCAAACTGCAAAACTAAAATGCACCACAGGTATAGAATGTAGATGGATAGTATACTTAATGGATGACGACACAGAGGTAGGTACAGCAGTGGCCTACCGTACTGCTATATATAGTATACTGGTGGTCACTGTGTCAGCAAACTGCAAAACTAAAATGCACCACAGGTATAGAATGTAGATGGATAGTATACTTAATGGATGACGACACAGAGGTAGGTACAGCAGTGGCCTACCGTACTGCTATATATAGTATACTGGTGGTCACTGTGTCAGCAAACTGCAAAACTAAAATGCACCACAGGTATAGAATGTAGATGGATAGTATCCTTAATGGATGACGACACAGAGGTAGGTACAGCAGTGGCCTACCGTACTGCTATATATAGTATACTGGTGGTCACTGTGTCAGCAAACTGCAAAACTAAAATGCACCACAGGTATAGAATGTAGATGGATAGTATACTTAATGGATGACGACACAGAGGTAGGTACAGCAGTGGCCTACCGTACTGCTATATATAGTATACTGGTGGTCACTGTGTCAGCAAACTGCAAAACTAAAATGCACCACAGGTATAGAATGTAGATGGATAGTGTCAAAGTCGAAAAATATAGCAACCTATGATGCCTTGTATTAACCCCATGCGCTTGCCTGCTGCACGTGCACATTCTCTCCCGTGCGTGCGCATATTCGCAGTTGCGTGATGGCGCCTCCACGGTCGTGCGCTCAGGCGCGTGGTATGTGCATTTACGGTAGAGTTTGTGTGCATCTGGTGGGCGACTCGATCGTTACATATTTAATCCAAATAATGTATTTTATAGGTAATATTCCCTTTAATAATATATGTAAGTATGATTAGTGTAACTGGTTCAGGGACAGAGAGATTCCTCTTTGCATGCTGGGAGGACTCAGACAAAGGTTGGAGGGTAGTGTATGGTGTCCAGCTGTGGGGTATTGAAGGGGTGTTGTGCCTATGATAATTGGGAGGGATTCGCATAGTTCCTGCTCATGGTTATGCACAGAAGTAGAAAATAAGATTAATTGCATTCCGAATAAATTACACAAGTGCAGGGTAGGTGAATAGAATTCAGTCATTTATTTCCCACAGACTGAATACAATAGCCTTATTTACACTAAGCTTTGAGATTCTATGAAGAGGGCTTACACCTTTGTTTATGAATAGAACCAGGTTTCTCTCCAGAATAATGAGTGCTGAGTTGTCAATTGTCTCAACTGAAGGTGGGGTAAACAAAGCCCAGAGACAGAGTTTGTTTGGAAGATCCAAAACAATAGCTTTCCTCAATATAATCAGACAAAGAGGAATTTAGAATACTAACAAGTCCTAGCCATCGCCCACTTCTTGAACTAACCAATGATCCCAGGTGCAGTACATGTCCCACCCCCTAACCAATGGAAAGAGAGCACACAGTATCTATTGTAGTATGTCTTGAGTTAGTAAATAAATATAGCTTGCAATAGGCTTGGTGACACAAGACTCTGCAAGGTTTTCACACTGAAGGCTAGAGCCCTGGTCCAGGTTGCGCCGGCGAAGTCATTCCCACGCGTGTAAGTTTCTCTGTAACCAACTTATTCTCTGTTTGTATTTGCCATACTCTCTCTCTCTCTGTTATTTGTTTAGGATTAAGAAACTTTTGTATATTGTATCATTTCAGTTATACTGTTTAGGTGTTTATGTTAGTGCTGTAGTGTATAAGCTGTAACTGTTTTCCCCTTTTACATACTAAAATCATCTAGATAAAGGTTTTGGAACCTTACAAGGTATTGTGTGTTTATCATTACATTGCTAAGGGTATTCGGAGCGTCTCAATCGCTCAAGCAGCTTTTATATTAACAAGGTTAAGAAGCGTTATATCATTACAGTATAAGTATATCCCTTCATTGTGTTGCATACAAGGTTTACTGTGTGTCATCCTGTGAGCGTCTGCGCCGCTTGTGTTCCTCTTGTGGGCACAGCGTCTGCTACGCTAGTAGCGTAGCATTACGGTACTCGGACCGCCTATAGCGTGCTCGATACCCAGCGTAAGCCGTGAGCGAACATGCCGCTCGTGCGTCTCGACCACGGCCTAGCGTCTGCTACGCTAAGTGCGTACCCTTACGGTACCCTGTACGCCCATTGCGTACTGAGTCTCTTACCAATATATAGTGAATGTTATAAGATAAATATTTAGCTTTATCAATTGGGGCCTCGTCCTTCCTCCACATATCCGCACTAGCGAACACAAGCAGACTTTATCTGTCAGCAAAGGGGGAAGGTAGTATCCCTTGGTATCCGTGTTGGTGGTTGGGGATACGGTAGTGCTGACTAGATAAGCGTCTGCATCGCTACGTTGTAGGAGTGCTGGTGGAATCCGGAACCGGAAGGTAAGAACAGTACGCTATTGTCTTTTTAAATCTGGTTTTAATTTCTATTTGGTGCCAACTGCACATGCAGATTGGATTGCTTGTCTGTTTAAATAGGTTTAAAAGTATTTTTAATCGCTCTGCATAGCTTGATAGTTTTATTTTTAGCTCAGGCCTAAAATAACTTTAGGGGCTGGCATGATGATTTTCTTTGTGACAAGGGAGGCCGCATGGTCTGTGTAGCCCTCATGGATGTGGAAGGGGGAGGAGCAGCGGCCATTTTGGGAAGGTCAAATTTTTTCTCTCTGAATGGCTGATTTTCAGTTGACTCTGGAAATAATCAGCCATCCATTGTCAAAAAGAAATCACCATTTAATGAGTTTTAATGCATTTATTTAATCCATATCATAGTCAATCATAAGTGGTTCAGATAGAGTTTAATATAAGTTAATAGTAAAATGAATATTTGATTTAGGAAATACACAGAAATAAAACAAAGTTGTTGTTTTTCTTTTTTCTTTTTCTCCCTTCAAGAGCCTGTTTAACTCTGCTACTTGTGAGATGGGCCATTGAAATGCAAATGAACCTGTGTAACTGGGTTTTTTTTTTCTCCCAGCAGTGAAAGAAATCGCCTTCACAGATAGTTAAAAAGGACATTCATATGCAAATTAGAAGCACTGAATAGGGTCTCATAGATGTAATATCTATATGTGCGTGTTTACATCAATGTATGTTATTAGATTAATTTAGAATTGCATTTTCACCTGTGTATTTTCACATATCTCACTTTCCTGTTTGCCATTTATCATTGATAACGTGCTGAGAAAGATTTGTTGCTATTGGTAGTTAAAAGTAAAATTAATACGTAAGGGAGTAATTTGTAAAACACACACGGCTTGCCTAAGATACAAGGAAGTTCTGTGTGGTGTTCAGTAAATGATTACAGTTAAATATCATTTGCATTGATAGAAACGTGTTACTTGTGTTACTGTGGACGTGTCTGGCCTGTGTATACGTGTCCCTAGCAAAGGGCGGGACAAGCGTGCGCGACGCAAGGGCTTACACACGTAGCGTATATTACGCAACGGAGCGTATGGGTACGCCCACGTAATACAAATCACACGATAGTATTGTTTTAGTAGGCGATACGGAAGCAACGCGATAATAGCGCAAGTCAATCTCAGTGTCCAAAATTTTAGCGTAAATAATCCTTCTCTAGTTGTAACTCCTTTCGGGACTAGACTGCGATACTGAATGAAAGGGATTTCTGCGCAGAAACGAAAGTAAAGAGTATATGAGGTGAAAGAGTGTGTATAGATATATATAAGTTTCTCATTTTTGGGTGGAACCACAGGAAATCGAGTTCTCGTGAGGTACATACGTGAAAGTGACAGCGCGGTGGCTTGGGAGGAATCCCTTGTTAAACATATTAAAATAAGAGCATTAGAGTATAATGGACCAGGAGGTCCAGAGACAGACCAGGAGGTCTAGGTACAGCGGACTAGGAAGTCCGCTATAGATAGAGTCAAGAAGCACAACCCCAGGAAGGGTTGGTGCGGTACCCATATAGGCCATTAAGCTCTGGCTGAAGGAATTCGCAGCCACAATTTTCAATTCCACTGGTCGTTCCGCACATAAGATTAGTTGCTTATGTGCAGAACGATTGTACCGCATGTAATTGTGTGCATTAGTTTGTAACTTGGCCCAGTACCATTTGCGTACGCTAGAGGGGTCATAAACGCTATTTGTACATTCTAACGTGATTTGTGTAATTTTTTTTATTTTAAGGGAGGTTCGCTGGTCACTCAGGAATTCTCCAGCAACTGATATTTACTGGGAAGGGTTAAGTGCTCTTCGGATCACACCCACACGTTCCAGTAAATAGAGGTTCAGGTCGCAGGGGCCCTAGGTTGAGTACGCCAGCGCTAAGGCAGTGTGTGGGCGTATTGGTCGACGTGGGCGAGTGAGTGAAGGTACTCAGTAAACTTTCACCGTCGGCCTACCCCGGACATCTTGGTTTTTGTAAGGGTTCGCTGAAGACCCTGATTTGAAGGTCAGAGGTAGTGAAAGCAACACCTGCAAAGATGGGGGCCAGTTGTTCAGATAGGGGGCGATCAACCCTTTTTCAGGTTGATTTAGTAAACCGGCCAATAGGGTCGGCAAGGTATATCATGTGTGAGAAATACGGTTCACACACAGAGGTTTTGTGCGATGAATGGTAAAGAATGACTGGGCATGACGGGGAAAAGTTCCCACGGGTAGGCAGTTTTAGCCCCAGGGTGTTACAAAATCTAAGGAGAAGGATATGTCTCATTAAATCTGCAAAGAGACGGATCAAATATTATGATTGTTTACAGTTATGGCAACGGGAAAGTGAAATACAAGGAGAATTAGCTTATACAGCTGACTCTCACTTAGGTAAGAAAAATATGGCAACGGTAGAGAAAGTGGTTACAGAGAATGGCACACTGGTGTATGATAAAAATGCACTTAGCAACTGTATTAATAATTATGGTAGTAGTAAATGTAACAATGATAAAAGTAGAACTGTTAAATGTACAACTGTTAACCTGTGCAAGTTGCACCCCATGTTAAACTTCCCTCAGGATTACAAGCAAGAAAGTGAGCCCAGCACGAGGTCGGCACCTTTTCCAGCAGCCATCATACAAGACATCCAGGTGGACACGACCCAATCGGTAAAGGCAGTAGTCGAACCCCCTAACGGAGGGTCAGGTGAGGTCGTGTCCACAGGTACGTACGGTGTTATATATCACGCACAAACAAATGTACCTCATATTGTAGAGCCAACACAAGATGATGTAGTTGAATTTAATCCTGTCAGGGTGATCACAGTCCCCAATGGGAAGACTGACGCTCAGGGAATCATTCCCGCCAGGGACAGTGCAATGCGCCGTCCCTGGTCCCGGATGGAATTGAGAGCAATTATGTCTGAATTCCCTGATCCTAGGAGAGATCTAGTTGCATGTCAGAGGTTTATTAAAGAACTAGGAATCTCCACAGAACCCACCAACAAAGAGTGGCAGACAGTGCTGAGGGCATGTTTGCCTTCCAGTGTTGACCCTGCAGAATTTATTACTGATTGTAAATTAGACACAGAAGTACCTCGTACGGAGGAACACAATCAGGAATGTATTAAGCAGATCAACCGACAGTTAGGAGTATATTTCCCAGCCGTTGTCGAGTGGAAATTTTTTTTTCTCCATAAGACAAAGTGAGGGGGAAAGTACTTCTAATTATTTCAATCGAGCACTGCGAGTAATGGCTAGAGATACTAGGATCACGGACATTGAGAAAAATGCACAGCTTAGAGATATAGTGGTTAAGGTATTAATGGATGGTTTACAGGAAGTGTTGAGAACAAGGGTACAGACCTCTCTTCCTAACTTGAGAGGTGTCTCGGTGGCTGTCTTGAGAGAGATTCTGCTATTGACCATGAATGGAACATCAAAAGACACCTGGAGTCACAGGGTAGTAAGCAAATGACAATCAGTAGACAAGCCCTGACAACGAAGCCACACCAGCTTAAGCCCCAAACCCCTGTGAGAAATTCAAATGTGATAGTTTGTTACCATTGTCACAAAGAGGGACATTTTGCACGAGACTGTAGAGTGAAAAATATACAAAAGTCATATAAAACCCCTAGGCAACGACATGAAAAATGAAATTGTAATCAGGTACCACATATGTAAAATTTTGAGCTACACCTATAATTTATGATCCGGAAAGTTGGTCATTTAACCTTGATAGTAAGCCTGAGGTTACAGGTAAGGATATTGGGAGGTCAGTCCTTTGTAGACACAGGAACAGCCAAGTAAACTTTGTAATTTATCTGTAAATATTTATTTTCCCCATCTCTGACGTTCATCGGCAGAACTCAAACATCACATAGCTACTTGGTCTTTGCAGAAGTCTACCTAACCCCAGTGTGACCTACCAACATCGGTGTGTCCTGGCCAGGCACAAAAGGGTGAAGTGTGGAAATACTGGTGGGGGAGACTGCGCAAAGATATCAATGGATGTGATGGTGTGACAGCCTGATGGTGAGCGGAAGATCTGACAATGTTTTTTTTTGTTTGTTGTTTTAGGTAACATATATATGAATTGTTCTCTCTCTCGTTTGTTTTTTTTCCCCTCTTCTCTCTCATGTTCTCATGCTTTACAGATGGTATGTCACACATCAGTTAGACAAATGGTAATGCAAGATTTTTGCTCCTTACAGAAAGATCGCAGATTTGGAAGGAATATTGTATCACCAGAATGTTCGTTTGGAAGACTGAGAGACAGCACCTTTGAGATGACAACAGAGCAAGAAGAACAACAAGACTAGAGGACAAAAGCATCGTAACATTTTTCTTTCCCCTAAAATTATTTTTTGTACCCCCATTACAAATTTCTCTTTCTCCTCCTGTAAGATGGACTTGCCCCAAGAGACTGTGATCCGGATTTTCCTGTTGACCATGATGTTGACCAGAGCAGTCTGTTTCGGTGAGAGTACCATGGAGGTCGAGAAAGGATCTGGAATGGGTTCTGATGACCAGGATGGAGGCGTAGTTTTCCAAGAGCAACATAATCACCGAGTAAAGGCGAGTATCAGAAAACGATCTGGTAGCATTGACAATAGAAGGAATTGTGAAGGATTGTTAGCTGAAGAGAACTGCATCTGTAGGCATTGTGACAATATAGTTGAGGATGGGTGTATCAAGAAATGTCAGTCCAGTTTTAATGTCCACATGGACCGGCATCCATTGAGTGACTATCACTCCTTAGTGGGTAAAGTGTTAAATCAGACAGACTGTTGGGTGTGCTCACAAGTACCTCAAGGTCACAGCAAATCAGGGCTAGTACCATTCCCTTTAACTGTAGGAGAGGTACTTGAGTTAAGTGGTGGGAGGCCGGTGGACAAGAGGTTTAATATCTCTAGTCCTCCTAGTTTGAAGCTCCACCAGTATCATGTGGATAAGTCCTTAGTATGCTTTAACATTTCCAATCCCCGAAAGCCGGGAAATTGGGAAGTGTCATGGAGTAATCAAACCATGACATTTTCATATAGAGCCGATAGAATGCCCATAGACACAGAGCTTATACGCCAGATAGCCAACAGTGGAAAATATTTCCGGTATAGGTACACTCTAGGAAGTAGGACCATGCGAGTTGGAGAAGTATCACCAGGATACTGTGCACATATCGTACAACCGGATACGTGTACTAGACAGATGGGAGAGTTAGGGTTAGGAGATTTCACATGGAAAATTTGTAACATGGTTATGTCATACTCTGTCCCATATGTTCTCCCCGATGATGCATATTTCATATGCGGGAGAAAGGCGCATAAGTGGCTTGCCCCAAACTCAGAGGGATTGTGTTACATTGGAAAAGTACTGCCTGAAGTAATGACTGTATCCCATATCAAAATGAAAGACATTCACCGTGGTGCCCAAGCTCCTTATACTCACACTCATTATGAGCACATCGTTAAAAGGCACCTGATAGAGAGGACGGAGCATTCGGCCTCTGATCTGATCCATGAATCCACTGGGATTCAATTCCTACTCGCGTTAGATATCACTCGTACCGCCAGAGGAGTGATAAACTATAGATATATATCTGCGCTAGCGAATTTGTTAGACAATATCACCGAAATGTATGACGACACATTCAGGTACACTGGGAGAGAGTAGCAAGCCTACAAAATAGAGCTGGTTCAGCATAGGATGATTCTCAATTATCTCACAGCAGTGACAGGCGGGTATTGTGTTACCCTAGCAACTCAATATGGAGTAAAGTGCTGCACGTATATTACAAACAGCACTGAGGACCCGGCCGAGGTCATAGACCAAAAGATGGATGACATTTTGCAATTGAAGTGGGAGTTTCGAAGGAAACACAATCTCACAATCGCTGCTTTGGGTAATGAGCTGACCAGTTGGGTGTCATGTGTCATGACTGAGGTTTTGTGAACCCGGTGTTAGTGAAGTCTGTGCGGGCGACTGGAGGATTATATGAATACTACCACTGACCTGGTTTGGGAGTGTTGTGGACTTGGGGTTTCTTCCGGTGACTGGGAAGAGGAACCGCAGCAGAGATGGCCGAATCTAGGTTCTCCTCATGCAGGATTAGGTCGGCAGACAGGAGGCACGTGTGGACGCTGAAGGTCTCCTGAAAGACAGAACTGGAAAGGCGCTGATGAATCAGTGAAGATACCAGGTACAACTGCGCTAAAGTGCACTGGGTGCTTGGAGACACTGAGATGCTTGGAGACACTAAGGTGCTAGGAGGCGCGGAGGCGCTTGGAGACACTGAGGTACTAGGAGGCACGTAAGTGCTTGGACTCACTGAGGTGCTTGGAGGTACTGGGGTGCGAATAGACACTGGGGTGCATAGAGACACTGGGGTGCGTAGAGACACAGGGGTGCGTAGAGACACTGGGGTGCTGGAAGCACGGAGGTGCTGAGGCACGGAGGTGCTGAGGCACGGAGGTGCTGAAGGCATGAGGTGCTGAGACACAGGGGTGCTGGAGGCACGAGGTGCTGGAGGCACGGAGATGCTGGAGGCACAGAGATGCTGGAGGCACAGAGGTGCTGAGGCACGGGGTGCTGAAAGCACGGAGGTACTGGAGGCACGAGGTGCTGAGTCATGGAGATGCTGGAAGCACGGAGATGCTGGAAGCACGGAGATGCTGGAAGCACGGAGGTGCTGAGGCACGGAGGTACTGGAGGCACGAGGTGCTGAGTCACGGAGATGCTGGAAGCACGAGGTGCTGAGGTACGAGGTGCTGGAGGCACGGAGGTGCAGAGGCACAGAGGTGCAGAGGCACGGGGATGCTGAGGCACGGGGATGCTGGAAGCACGGAGGTACGGAGGTACTGAGGCACGGAGGTGACAGGGATACGGGAGCTCTGGAGATCACAACTTTAGGGAGCTCAGCTTTAAGGCCCACACATAGCTGTGTGTGACACAAGGAACTGGCCCAGTTTCCAACTCAGCCTCCCAACTTATACTTCCTGGTCCTTGGTGATTGGTGAGCAGGATTAGATGATGCAGAGAGTCTCAGGCTGGCAGAGGATTGGACAACTCTGGGTCAGGTGAACAGTCACAGTCATGTGACTACTCTAGACTAGGCTGTGATGTAGAATGAAGCCTAGCAGGCCGAGAGAACACTGAAGCCTGAACTTCTGCAAAACACAGGATGCTGGCTTTTAGACCTAAAGTTCAGATTACTGAATTCAGTCTCACACAGGAGATCACCACAGGTGGAGCTAATTAACTATTACCTTTCAGGCAGAGAACTCAGGAAAACTCATAGTGCTGACAAGCTGTTTAACTCCGTGAGTGAAAAGACACAGGATCCAGGACAGATGGCAGGGGTAAGTCACCAAATATGAAACCTACAGTCAGGATTGTGACAGTATCCCCCTCTTCAAGGGTGGACTCCGGACACCCATCTTGCATCTTAGAGGAACTTGAGAAATTCATACAGAAGAATTTAGGACCTTCGTTGATGCCTCTTCTTCTTACGGGAACATTTGGTTTTAACCAAGGACAGCGGAATCTCCTGTAAAGAAAAACCTTCCTTAGAAAACATGGGACCTCCCAAGAAAGGAGTAGCATAATGAACTGGATCAAATTCAGAGTCTGAGTCCAAGTCTAATGGAAGATATGAATCTCCCTTAGATACACACTGTCAGGTTCGGTTTTACTTGTGTCTCCGGAGGGGGCGCTAGTGGGTCAGTGGAGGTAGGATGGAAGAAGTGAGGAGGCTGGATTGGGTTTCTGCGCATCAGCGCAATGGTGTTTTATTTAACATAAAAGTTCACACAATATGGCAGCAGAATAACGTGCAGGGATAAACAATAAAAAGTATGCAATGGAAATGGTGCAGCTTGGAAGCTGAGAGTCTATGGAGGAAATGGTAATGATAAATAAGTTCACTGATGTGAGAACCAGAATGGTTTAAAACGTGGAGCCAGCAGAGATGGTAAATAAATGTATAGCAACCTGGTAGCAGATGCAGGAGACTCAGGTGAATATTCACAGTGCAGTTCGTTAGGCACAGGCAGCTAGCAAGCTGCTTCACAGGTGAGGTGATGGAATGCACCTGGAGAGAGTCTCTACTGCAGAGGCTGAAGCACACTGCGGTTGTAGTTAGGTGTGGAGCCAAATACAGATGCAGGGGTTGCTAAAGCTTGTAGTTCCACGGAGGTGCAGGAAGGTAACCAGGAATACGGAGGATCCAGAAAGGTAACCAGGAACACGGAGGAATCCAGGCACATGGGTCGCAGGAGTGACACAAAGTTCAGGACAACCACAGGCTCATCCTGCAGCTCCTGATATACCCCCTGGTGTGCAGACATTGGTTGGAGTGGGACAAGGAGGTGCGGCCAAGCTCCGGATTGGCCGCCGTACTCTGACCGATGGAGACTGTCATGGCGGCGCCCAATGCCGCGGCCCGGCGGGAACGCGGCGTGCTCACACGCCCGCTGTTACAGGAGCGTTCCTAGGCCCAGGATGACGTCTGGCGGCAGAGGAGCGGACGACAGCAGAACGTAGGGACCCCGGACGGAGTCCGCACCGACGGACAGACGTGGCTGTGGTGAGTCGATTCCTGACAGTACCCCCTCCTTTATGGGTGGTGTTGCCACATGGGTAATTGTCTGCGCTTAGTATAATATTAGGCCAATAGATGTTGTCTGAATCAAAATATAATTCATTATAAATAGGCGATGTTACCATAGTGGACAGTATACTGGATATATATAGTAAGGAATAGATATGAAATAAGTTTGAATGTATGAGGTAATGTTTAGCTGATTTAAGAGATTAGGTTTGTGTATGTGTTTACACAGATATACTGTATATTTGTGTTTTACTGCAAGATGGTAAAACATAGTGTGTAGGGAACAGGTTTATTCTGCTCTAGCCATAAATAAGGCTAGAGAGGTCACAGTAAGATCAAGAGTCATTGTAGAGAAAAGGTATTAGGCCATAAATGATAATAGGTATGTGACAGAGCTCTGTTGGTCATTGGAATTCACAGGTGTGCTTACAGTAGATCAGAATCAAGATTCGCAATACCTTTAGCAATTATAAAACTGGTTTGTCTATTGTCCAGTAGAGGTTAAAGCTAGGGACCATAAATTAACTACTATGAAAAGAGATCACATCCATTGATAAAACATGGTGTAACCCACCCCAGGAAAACTTGTCAATACAACAGAACTTTGGATGAAAAGACATTCCAGATTTTACAATACTATACTTGCTTAAGGCAGTGTGGACACCACACTTTTATGACACCATGCCTCTGTGAACAGGACACGACAGCCCAGTTCAATGTTTGTTTTATTACACCTTGGAATCTGACAAACCTATAATTATATATTCCATTGGAAACTATGAGAATATGATAGTTTGAATTGGTAAAATATGGGATAAAAGGAGCAGGCTTTTTAGTTAGGAGTTAGGAGAAGGAAGGAGGAGAAGGAGGAGAAGGAAGGTCGGTCAGGAAGAGAAGAAGTCATGAAGAGGGGAAGGAGAGATGCAGAAGGAAAGGATTTGTAACTTGCAAGTATACATTTTATGTTAGCAATTGAAACTTTGTGAAACTTATGTCATGTTGTTTTATGTTATATAACGAAGGAAGCATAGCATAGCTTAATATAATAATTAGTATATATATCACTACTGTGTATATCTTATTCTGTACGATTTGATCTGCCTGTAAATAAATAATCATATAAAAAGAGCGGTAATATTCAAGCTTGAACTCTCTTTAAGGAATCTTAATTTCATAATTTCATAAGTCATATGTATAAGGACTGCATATATGTATCAGCCAATGAGTTTGTAGGCCTGACATAATATATTTGCAGATATATATGATAAACGCATATTAATTAAAATATATCCATATATTAAATACCATATATGATATATTAAATATTAATATTCATTAATATGATTCCATAAATCAATATTGGTGACCATGAAGGGACTTATTACTGAATCTGATTATCTGATTTATAATATTTATGAGGAGTAGCAAATGCTATAAGCTGGCTACCAAATCTGCAGAATCACGGTGGGGATGTATCTATGAAAATTTATTACCATTGTGTAATGTCAATTTTGTATTCTGTATAACCTAGGATAAATGTGTTAGTGCAATATACGTTATTTTAACTAACATAATATCTATTAGGAAGCAGCACCAATGGCTGTAAGCCTGCTGGCAAAGTACAAGATCACAGTGGAATAGGTTACAAATGAGAATAAAGAATTTAAAGGTCTAGAATAGAAAATGTGCACAGTGGAAATGAGTATTTCCAAATAAATGAATAAATGTACCAGGTATTAGAGTTTAACCTTAAGGCACCGGTCAATCTTAAGGAGAGGATACCTTCAGTACTAAAAACAAAGAATCTATAAATTTAGCATTGTAATGTTAAATATGCAAAAAGTTGCAGCAGCATTAGGAAAAATGCGCAGAACTGCGGCTTTAGAAGCCAAACAGAAATGTAAAGAAGAATCAGATTCACGTCTTCGTAAGGCGTGCCTGACCATTAATGCAAAAATGCATTCATTATTTAAGTCCCTTAAACAGGAAAATAAACAGAAAAAGATTAAGTCAAAAGCAAAAAGTCTGCCAGTTTGTAATCAAATTGTCAAGATCTCTCATGAAGAGATAACATCCAGCAAGCAAGCTGAGGTTATGGAAACACCTAACAGAAATAGTGTAGTATGTGAGACACTGTCTACAGGATTCAGAAATGACTTAATCAGTCAAGATCCTAAAATGAATAAAAGTTACATGTTGCAGGACTGCATCAATGTGCAGCGCATGGAGTCTGTTATGGTCACACAGACCACAAGCAGAACAGCCTCTTTGGTAAATGAAGAAAGTAGCAATGTGCCGGATGTGTCTATCATCAGACAGCACATTAATGTAAAGGAGGTAGCAGCAATAGGAGATGTCCCCTATACTGTTTCTACTAAAGGGGAAGATTATTGTAACTCAGATTATGAGTATTCTGCTGAATACACTCTCAGAGTTCCCAATGTAAATGAAGAATTTGTTATGCCCTTAGGCAAAGGTGAATTGTCAGCAGATTTAAACACTGATAGCTTCAGTACAATGCATACAGGGGTGGGGAAGTTCCCCATGGTGAAAACTCCCATGGCAACCAGAGTTGCAAACCTTGAAATGTATTCACCTGGAAACATGTTTAAAGGGAAAATCCATGAAATTAATTCAGGAATGCATGTTTACAAACAAAGTTCCCAAACTTATGTAACCCCCACCGAGCACTCAGAGACTTCTAGTGATGGTGCAAATGTTTGCATGCTCTCAGAGAGACCACATGCAGAGTGTCATTCTGCAAACCACACACCAATTAACAATGACACAAAGTATCACCAGGATGAGAATCTTTTTATGCCCTGGTGCCATAACCATTTTATTACAGGTGTGGAAAGACAGAAAGCCCTGGGACCTGCAATACATATTTGGCAAAGTCTAACAAGTTTCTCTCCCCACAAGAATATTTTTCAGGAAATACAAGATGCTTCAAGACCAAGAAGCCATGCCAAGCAGCAAACGCTATGGTTGGAGACAGTCTGGGACCAGGCTGTGTCACAAGGGAGTATGGTCACAAGTGAATACGGTAGTATCATTCCTTTACTTGTTAGATCCAATGTAGCCATTGTTTGCTTTGATGTTCAAACAGCCACAGTTTCCAAATTAAACCTGCATCATATCTGCAGCGACAATTGTGCTGTCATTGACACACAATGTGACAGGAAAGATTGGCACAGGCCAGAAACAATTGTTTGTTTGTTATTCAATCTTTAAAGACACATTTGTAAATTCTGTACCTGATAACATGCAGCAGATAGGACAGAATACATAGCAAATACGGTATGTTAAATAACTGTAAAAATATCTGTGATATTCATTGTATGTCTTTTTGTTTGATTCATAGTAATCCTGGCAACCTGTATACAGAATGGTGCAAGACTCCAAAAGACTCCAATTTACAAGGGAAAAGGTCTTCATTAACCCTTTCATCGCTGCTATCCAGCAAAATCTACATAGCATCCCTAAAGACTGATATATGGACAAATCCTCAAGGAGTTTTCCAGTTTCACAAGAAAGGGGAAGGTTTTCATTAACCCTTTCATCACAAGTAATCATTACTTGTCTTTCAAACTACATGTACACCCCCACAACAGTGTACAGTACATCTCATCACTGTGATAATACAGAACTGTCTCATCCCTTCATATACCTTAATCAAATATATGTAAACATTTGTCTGATATATATATATATATATATATATATATTATATCATTGTATTATATACCTTGTAAATATTTTATGTTTTTTTTTTATATTACACAGTAGATACTACCTATGCTTCCTTCGTAAAAGCTTCAAAAGTAATTAAATATCTAATACAGGATGGTATACCGCATTTAACAAATTGGGCCGAGATTATTAAGTGGGATGAATAATTCTCTTAATAAAGACTGTAACAAGTCTAAGATAATTAATTGTAGCATAACAGGGTCACTGTATATGCACAAGGCTTTATATAACATAATACTGGATGGAATTAGATTTAGTCAAATCCATTCCTAAATTATATTTAATATCTGTTTGAAGCAAAATTGTATTCATTTATTGCATTGATAGGATGTTACTATATACACATCAAAAGCATTTTAAATAATTATTAGTCAAAATATAGGTAGGATAGAAAACGCCTTTATATGGGTTAAACTGGTATAGGGTTATTTAAGATTGAGATGTATAAATAGGTTCAAGGTAGAATAAGGAGACTTAAGACTGCATGGTAATTTATTCAGTGAGGAAATACAGTAAACAGAGTAGGTGTACTACTCACAGCCATTTGTGGTACTATTGCCCGAAGACAATTAAGACCTACTACTAACAAGCAAGGAAAGAAAGAAAGAAAGAAAAAAAAAAAAAGACTGTTTCATATATGCCTGTTCTATTCAAAATCACAACCTGTTTGTGCAAAAGCAATATGGACACTTGTCACAACTGCGGCATTGGAAAAACATTTAAAGGACGCACAAGGCTAAAGACCATTACTGAGGGTCGTCACAAGTACTGAATGTTCAAGACACAGCACTCGACGTACACAGCCCTCTGCCTCAAACAGCGAAATGGCAAGCAAAGGAGCAGCTGCTATGAAGAATTCTACTTCAACTGCCTCCATGATGCAAACGTAATACGTCTCCAATGGCAAGCAAACCACGCAGATGACAGTACTCTCCCAGTAAATTGCTACAGCCAAGAACAGCAAAAATGTCCAAACGTACTGATCCAGATACAGAAAAAAGGTCTACAATTGGGCTATGGTATTCCAAATGTCTGTAGAAATTAGTTTTCCTCATGAATACTGAATAAAAACCTCAGTCTGGTCTGCTTTAGCTAAAAAGTAAAATAAGGTTAGGTAAGCTAAGAATTTTTAGAGATTTTTAAAATCACAATGGTTATTATTATTACACTTATGGTATATATTATGGTTACAACGAAAGTTATGTTTGAAGGAATATTTTGAAATGTATTTGGAAGCAATTACGCTAGTTTAATGTGTGGCCAATCAAAATAATTTCTCATGGCCACAAGGGGGCGACTGTTGCCATATGGGTAATTGTCTGCGCTTAGTATAATATTAGGCCAATAGATGTTGTCTGAATCAAAATATAATTCATTATAAATAGGCGATGTTACCATAGTGGACAGTATACTGGATATATATAGTAAGGAATAGATATGAAATAAGTTTGAATGTATGAGGTAATGTTTAGCTGATTTAAGAGATTAGGTTTGTGTATGTGTTTACATAGATATACTGTATATTTGTGTTTTACTGCAAGATGGTAAAACATAGTGTGTAGGGAACAGGTTTATTCTGCTCTAGCCATAAATAAGGCTAGAGAGGTCACAGTAAGATCAAGAGTCATTGTAGAGAAAAGGTATTAGGCCATAAATGATAATAGGTATGTGACAGAGCTCTGTTGGTCATTGGAATTCACAGGTGTGCTTACAGTAGATCAGAATCAAGATTCGCAATACCTTTAGCAATTATAAAACTGGTTTGTCTATTGTCCAGTAGAGGTTAAAGCTAGGGACCATAAATTAACTACTATGAAAAGAGATCACATCCATTGATAAAACATGGTGTAACCCACCCCAGGAAAACTTGTCAATACAACAGAACTTTGGATGAAAAGACATTCCAGATTTTACAATACTATACTTGCTTAAGGCAGTGTGGACACCACACTTTTATGACACCATGCCTCTGTGAACAGGACACGACAGCCCAGTTCAATGTTTGTTTTATTACACCTTGGAATCTGACAAACCTATAATTATATATTCCATTGGAAACTATGAGAATATGATAGTTTGAATTGGTAAAATATGGGATAAAAGGAGCAGGCTTTTTAGTTAGGAGTTAGGAGAAGGAAGGAGGAGAAGGAGGAGAAGGAAGGTCGGTCAGGAAGAGAAGAAGTCATGAAGAGGGGAAGGAGAGATGCAGAAGGAAAGGATTTGTAACTTGCAAGTATACATTTTATGTTAACAATTGAAACTGTTTGTGAAACTTATGTCATGTTGTTTTATGTTATATAACGAAGGAAGCATAGCATAGCTTAATATAATAATTAGTATATATATCACTACTGTGTATATCTTATTCTGTACGATTTGATCTGCCTGTAAATAAATAATCATATAAAAAGAGCGGTAATATTCAAGCTTGAACTCTCTTTAAGGAATCTTAATTTCATAATTTCATAAGTCATATGTATAAGGACTGCATATATGTATCAGCCAATGAGTTTGTAGGCCTGACATAATATATTTGCAGATATATATGATAAACGCATATTAATTAAAATATATCCATATATTAAATACCATATATGATATATTAAATATTAATATTCATAAATATGATTCCATAAATCAATAGTGAGCACTGAACACCCACGTGGCTTGGAAGGATGAGTTCTCTGGAAGACACGGACCAACCTTGGAGCATGGACATCTGATGAATTTACCCAACTTCTCTCCTCAGGACCATAACCGGACCAGTCGATAAGGTATTGTAGACTACCATACCGGCAACGGGAATCCAGAATCTTCTCTATCTCGAACTCCACGCCCCGCTGAGTTCGTACTTTGGGGCCGACTGGAAGAGCTCTTTGGAAGCGATTCAGGACTAACGGTCTGAGGAGAGAGACATGAAAGGCATTAGTTATTCGTGGAGAAGGTGGTAACTTGAGCTTGTAGGCCACAGGATTGATGACTCTTTTGATGGGAAAGGGACCGATGAAACGTGGTGCAAATTTCATCGAGGGGACTCTAAGACAAAGGTTTCGGGTGGAAAGCCAAACCTTGTCACCAGGTTTCAGGCTAGGAACTGCACGTCTTTTGCGGTCAGCAAAGAACTTATACCGGCTAGAAGCCTTCTTGAGAGAAGCATGAATCTTCCTCCAGGTTGAAGAGAACTGACTCAAGACAGCAGTGGCAGCAGGAACATCAATGTGAGGAAGTTCTTGAAAATCTGGAACACGGGGATGTTGTCCATATACAGCAAAGAACGGAGTTGTTTCTGTAGCAGTATGGTAGCGGAAATTGTGGGCAAATTCAGCCCATGGGAGCAGGTCCAACCAGTCATCTTGAGAAGACGAAACATATAGTCTTAAAAAGTTTTCTAACTCTTGGTTTACCCTCTCCGTCTGCCCATTCGTCTAAGGGTGGTAGGCTGACGAAAACATGAGATCGACTTGCATGGCAGAACAAAGGGCTCTCCAAAATCTTGCCACAAACTGAACTCCACGGTCAGATATAATTTCAGTGGGTAGTCCATGTAAGCGGAAAATCTCCCGTAGGAAGATTTGGGCAAGCTTCGGTGCGGAAGGAAGACCCTGGAGTGGTACAAAATGGGCCATTTTGGTAAACCTGTCAACCACAACCCAGATGGTATTGAATCCTTGAGAAGAGGGAAGGTCAGAGATGAAATCCATGGACAAGTGTGACCAGGGACGGCTGGGAACAGATAATGATTGTAACTGACCTGCTGGAGATTGTCGAGGAGTCTTGTGCTGCGTACACTTCGGGCAGGATGCCACGAAATCTTTGATGTCAACTTTCATCTTCGGCCACCAGTATGTCTCAGAGAGGAACTTGAAAGTTTTCAGGACACCAGGATGCCCAGTGAATTTGGACTGATGAGCCCAAGACAGCAACTTGGAACGGAGTTCTGGGGAAACAAAAGTCTTACCAGGAGGTGGAGCAGGAGAAACTTGAGACGAAGCAAATACCACTGGACTCAGGATGGAATGCGGAACCGAGTCGGACGTCTCCTCTTCGGACTCCATAGATCGGGATAAAGCGTCTGCCTTGATATTCTGAGAACCTGGGCGGAAATGAAGCTTAAAGTTAAAACGAGAGAAGAACATAGCCCACCGGGACTGGCGAGGATTGAGGCACTGGGCTGCCTTCAAATAAAGCAGATTTTTATGATCCGTATAGATGTTGAACGGAAATGTGGCCCCTTCCAGGAGATACCTCCATTCCTCAAGGGCCAGCTTGATCGCTAGTAGTTCTTGATCTCCAATGGCATAGTTAGCTTCTGCAGGGAGGAATTTACGAGAATAAAATCCACAAGGGTGAATCTTCCCATCAGTTCCCTTCTGGGAGAGAACAGCTCCAACTCCTATTGTGGAGGCATCCACCTCCAACTCGAATGGCTTGTTTACATCCGGTTGAGACAGAACTGGAGCAGACATAAAGGCCAGCTTGATCTTTTGAAATGCCGCTAAAGCTTCTTCTGACCAGTTGGAATGATCTGCCCCTTTCCGAGTTAAGTTGGTAATAGGAGCGATGAGAGTTGAAAATCCTCGGATAAACTTCCTATAATAATTGGCGAATCCCAGGAATCGCTGAATAGACTTGAGACTACTTGGAATGGACCAATTGGCAATGGTTTCCAACTTTGTCGGGTCCATCTGGAGATCCGATCCGGAAATTATATACCCCAGGAAGGGTATGGAGGGGACTTCGAAGGTACACTTGGATAATTTGCCGTAGAGACGGTTCTCACGAAGACGTCGGAGGACCTCACGGACTTGCAGACGATGAGAAGAGAGATCTTGGGAGAAGATGAGGATATCATCCAGGTAAACTACGAGGTATTTGTACAGAACGTCACGGAAGATTTCGTTAACAAAGTGCTGGAACACTGCTGGGGCATTGCTCAACCCGAATGGCATTACCAGGTACTCGTAATGACCATCTCGAGTATTAAAAGCTGTCTTCCATTCGTCACCACTACGGATTCTGATGAGGTTGTAGGCACCGCGGAGATCTAACTTGGTGAAGATGCGGGCTCCCTTAACTCTATCAAACAATTCAGTGATGAGTGGTAATGGATAACTGTTTTTGATGGTAATGTCATTGAGACCCCGGTAGTCAATGCATGGACGTAATCCTCCATCCTTTTTTTTAACAAAGAAGAAGCCCGCACCAGCGGTTGAAGATGAGGGACGAATAAATCCTTTCTGTAAGTTCTCCCTGATGTAGTCGCTCATCGCCTCAGTTTAAGGAACGGATAACGGATAGGTACGCCCCCTTGGTGGTTTCTTGCCGGGAATGAGGTCAATCCCACTCTCTATGGGGCGGCAGAACATCAGCGGCCTTTTCACTGAAGACGTCAGAGAAATCTTGGTAAGCCGCAGGAAGATCTGACTGGGTTTTGACTTCAGAAGACTTGATAGGACAAACTTGGGCTAAGCAGGACTGACGACAATGTGAACCCCAGGAAGTGAGTTGTAACGTAGACCAATCAATCTGCGGATTATGTAGTTGGAGCCAGGGCATTCCCAACACGATCTCCTGGGTTGCCTGAGGAATAACTAAAAACTTTATTAATTCAGAATGCAGGAACCCGACTCCCAGAACCACTGGTCTGGTTTGGTGAGATATATTCCCCTTGGAGATTCGGCTCCCATCTACTGCAGTGATGTAGACTGGATATGAGAGTTCGCAGATAGGCAAACGAAACTTATCCACCGCAGCTTGAGTGATGAAGTTTCCTGCGGCTCCACAGTCCACTAACGCAGATGCAGACTGAAGACCATCTGTAGTCTCTAAAGTCACAGGAAGAATGAGGTCTTGGTTTGAAGGAGCTTGTCTAGAAGATCCCAACTTGACTCCTCCTTTACAAGTCAGGATCTGGCGTTTCCCGAACGCACTGTACAAGAATTGATCTGGTGACCTGCAGCCGCACAATAAAGACACAGTCTCTCACGGAGTCTTCTTGACCGCTCCTCAGGAGTTAAGCGGGACCTATTAATTTGCATAGGCTCATCAGAAGGTGGAGGCTGAAATTGTACTGAAGGTACCATTCTTGATTTGCGCGGCTCACTACGAGCACGCTCACTGTTGCGTTCGCGGATGCGAGAGTCCAACTTGATACATAGAGAAATCAGTTCAGGCAATTGCTCAGGGACATCGCGGGTTGCCAGTTCATCCTTGATCCGATCTAAAAGTCCATGCCAGAAGGCTGCTACCAGGGCTTGATTATTCCACTGAATCTCTGCGACTAACGTCTGGAACTGGATGACATATTGTCCCATACTCCGGGTACCTTGACGAAGCTGAATAAGGTCTGCAGAGGCTGATGTTGCACGACCTGGCTCGTCAAAGATATGTCTGAAGGTTGACACGAATTCAGCGTAGTTGTTCATCAGAGGGTCAGCACGTTCCCACAGAGGAGACACCCAACTCAAGGCAGAACCAGAGAGCAGTGAGATAATGTAGGCAACCTTGGATCTTGACGTGGGGAAATTGTGTGATAATAATTCAAACTGGATTTCACATTGGTTAAGGAACCCGCGACATAGCTTCAGACTGCCATCATATTTGCTAGGCACAGGCAGGTGCAAGCGTGACACTGGAGCTGATGCAGCCGGCGTAGAAGAACTCACAGCACTTGCAGGTGCTGGGGTAACTGGAACTGGAGTAGCAAGTACACTAGGCAGGGTTTGCTGTAGTGTATCAATCCGGGAGGACATCCCTTGCAGAAACTGGAACATCTGCTGCTGCACAGCCTCTTGACCACCCAAGCGGGAGACCAGATTTTGTAAGGCCCCTGACCCCACACTCTGACCACCGTCCGAGTCCATCGGTCCTGAACTTACTGTCAGGTTCGGTTTTACTTGTGTCCCCGGAGGGGGCGCTAGTGGGTCAGTGGAGGTAGGATGGAAGAAGTGAGGAGGCTGGATTGAGTTTCTGCGCATCAGCGCAATGGTGTTTTATTTAACATAAAAGTTCACACAATATGGCAGCAGAATAACGTGCAGGGATAAACAATAAAAAGTATGCAATGGAAATGGTGCAGCTTGGAAGCTGAGAGTCTATGGAGGAAATGGTAATGATAAATAAGTTCACTGATGTGAGAACCAGAATGGTTTAAAACGTGGAGCCAGCAGAGATGGTAAATAAATGTATAGCAACCTGGTAGCAGATGCAGGAGACTCAGGTGAATGTTCACAGTGCAGTTCGTTAGGCACAGGCAGCTAGCAAGCTGCTTCACAGGTGAGGTGATGGAATGCACCTGGAGAGAGTCTCTACTGCAGAGGCTGAAGCACACTGCGGTTGTAGTTAGGTGTGGAGCCAAATACAGATGCAGGGGTTGCTGATGCTTGTAGTTCCACGGACGTGCAGGAAGGTAACCAGGAATATGGAGGAACAGGTAGGTAACCAGGAACACGGAGGATCCAGGAAGGTAACCAGGAACACGGAGGAATCCAGGCACATGGGTCGCAGGAGTGACACAAAGTTCAGGACAACCACAGGCTCATCCTGCAGCTCCTGATATACCCCCTGGTGTGCAGACATTGGTTGGAGTGGGACAAGGAGGTGCGGCCAAGCTCCGGATTGGCCGCCGTACTCTGACCGATGGAGACTGTCATGGCGGCGCCCATGCCGCGGCCCGGCGGGAACGCGGCGTGCTCACACGCCCGCTGTTACAGCAGCGTTCCTAGGCCCAGGATGACGTCTGGCGGCAGAGGAGCGGACGACAGCAGAACGTAGGGACCCCGGACGGAGTCCGCACCGACGGACAGACGTGGCTGTGGTGAGTCGATTCCTGACACACAGTTTGCAGATGAAAAGGAGGTGCACTGGAGTTTTAAATTCTCTGGGCTAGGAGAGACTCCAACATGAGCAATTTTAATGGTCGGATTCTTACCGAAGGAGATTCTTAGATTATCCCTGGGAGGACAGCACAAACTTCCTTCTGCATTCCCTTTAGAGCATGATTTTTTACAGAGTCAGATTCCAAAGGTTTAGGACCAAATTCTTTAACCACAGCATTACTAAAAGTCTGTAAGTCATGGAACACAGGATCATTACTCTCAAAAAGCATGTTGGCCCACTCCAAAGCTCTTCCTCTGAATGCCAGGAACAGATATCGAGTAACGTTGGAAGGAGTTACTGCACCTGAAGGATCAGACTCCATCCGAGAGAGAAATTGTTCAACCAGAGCGGCATATTGCAATAAATCTCCATCAAAGTAAATAGGTGAAAAACCATCAGACGAAAGCTTAGAGGCTGAAACTGAAGAAAGCTTTGGCTGGACGAGTAGGACTGGATTGGATCCGAGGATACTTGAATTGGCTGGAGCCAATGAAGACTGACCAGGCTGGTCCTGGAGTATCGCTGGACCGGATGGAACTGGAACGGACTGACCAGGCAGGGCCTGGAGTATTGCTGGACCGGCTGGAACCGGGACGCACTGACCAGGCAGGGCATGGAGTATTGCTGGACCGGCTGGAACCGGGACGGAATGACCAGTCTGGGCCTGGAGTATTGCTGGACCAGCTGGATCCGGGACGGACTGACCAGGCTGGGCCTGGAGTATTGCTGGACTGGCTGGAACCGGGACGGACTGACCAGGTGGAGCCTGGAATATTGCTGCACCGGCTGGAACCGGGACGGGCTGAGCCCCCTCTTCACGGGGCTGAACTAAGGCAGGAGCCCCCTCTTCACGGGGCTGGGCTGAGGCAAGAGCCCCCTCTTCACGGGGCTGGGCTGAGGCAAGAGCCCCCTCTTCACGGGGCTGGGCTGAGGCAAGAGCCCCCTCTTTATGGGGCTGGGCTGAGGCAAGAGCCCCCTCTTCACGGGGCTGGGCTGCACTCTGTAGACTCTCTGGCTGGGCAGCACTCTGTAGACTATCTGGCTGGGCAGCACTCTGTAGACTCTCTGGCTGGGCTGGACCCTCTGAACCCCTCCCTGGGGCTGGACGCTCTGAACCCCTCCCTGGGGCTGGACCCTCTGAAGACGCCCCTCCTGGGGCTGGACCCTCTGAAGACGCCCCTTCTGGGGCTGGACCCTCTGAAGACGCCCCTTCTGGGGCTGGACCCTCTGAAGATGCCCCTTCTGGGGCTGGACCCTCTGAAGACACCCCTTCTGGGACTGGACCCTCTGAAGACGCCCCTCCTGGGGCTGGACCCTCTGAAGACGCCCCTCCTGGGGCTGGACCCTCTGAAGACGCCCCTCCTGGGGCTGGACACTCTGAAGACGCCCCTCCTGGGGCTGGACACTCTGAAGACGCCCCTCCTGGGGCTAGACACTCTGAAGACGCCCCTCCTGGGGCTAGACACTCTGAAGACGCCCCTCCTGGGGCTAGACACTCTGACTCCTCTGTGACTCTAAATGGCTTGAATATTCTTCTCTGGACACCCAACTTGGAATAAGGGCTTTTAATCACCGGACCCCAGTCATAAATTTGAGTCTCTTTCAGAGTAGCCTTCTTGATACCCCCGTTAGCAGTAGCAAGATCGGCTACTGTGGATGACTTGTAGACATGAGCACTATGATACTGAGATTTGTCACCATTCCCTGGCTTGCGAAGAATGCAGTCTTTAACAAAATGACCGGAATTTCCACAGTAAAGACAGAGGTGTAGCTCCCTACGCCGCTGACGTTCAGCTTCAGAGAGCTTGGGCCATGGATAGCTCTGATGAACAACTTTTCCTTGCACAGAGGAAGAGACTCTATTAACTGGTTGGGACAAAACAAGATCAACAACGTTGGTAGTATTCCTGAAGAGATCAGGCATCACAGAAAGAATACTAGACAAAAGTTCTTGTAACTGTAATAACATCTGGTAGAAAATCTGCAGTTGGTCAGGAGTCCTAGTGCAGAAGGTCAGAGAATCTCTGGAGAAAGAATTCCGCTGCAGACACTGTGCCAATTGATGCTGAGTCGACTCCAGACCTTCCAAGCGTCCTGCGATATTGCTTAGGAGGTCCTGCGTCAGACAAACACTTTCGGCCGGGTCCATGTGGCCAGTTCCTACTGTCATGACTGAGGTTTTGTGAACCCGGTGTTAGTGAAGTCTGTGCGGGCGACTGGAGGATTATATGAATACTACCACTGACCTGGTTTGGGAGTGTTGTGGACTTGGGGTTTCTTCCGGTGACTGGGAAGAGGAACCGCAGCAGAGATGGCCGAATCTAGGTTCTCCTCATGCAGGATTAGGTCGGCAGACAGGAGGCACGTGTGCACGCTGAAGGTCTCCTGAAAGACAGAACTGGAAAGGCGCTGATGAATCAGTGAAGATACCAGGTACAACTGCGCTAAAGTGCACTGGGTGCTTGGAGACACTGAGATGCTTGGAGACACTAAGGTGCTAGGAGGCGCGGAGGCGCTTGGAGACACTGAGGTACTAGGAGGCACGGAAGTGCTTGGACGCACTGAGGTGCTTGGAGGTACTGGGGTGCGAATAGACACTGGGGTGCGTAGAGACACTGGGGTGCTGGAAGCACGGAGGTGCTGAGGCACGAGGTGCTGAAGGCACGAGGTGCTGAGACACAGGGGTGCTGGAGGCACGAGGTGTTGGAGGCACGAGGTGCTGGAGGAACGGAGATGCTGGAGGCACAGAGATGCTGGAGGCACAGAGGTGCTGAGGCACGGGGTGCTGAAAGCACGGAGGTACTGGAGGCACAAGGTGCTGAGTCACGGAGATGCTGGAAGCACGGAGATGCTGGAAGCACGGAGGTGCTGAGGCATGGAGGTACTGGAGGCACGAGGTGCTGAGTCACGGAGATGCTGGAAGCACGAGGTGCTGGAGGCATGGAGGTGCAGAGGCATGGGGATGCTGAGGCACGGGGATGCTGGAAGCACGGAGGTACTGAGGCACGGAGGTGCAGAGGCACGGAGGTGACAGGGATACGGGAGCTCTGGAGATCACAACTTTAGGGAGCTCAGCTTTAAGGCCCACACATAGCTGTGTGTGACACAAGGAACTGGCCCAGTTTCCAACTCAGCCTCCCAACTTATACTTCCTGGTCCTTGGTGATTGGTGAGCAGGATTAGATGATGCAGAGAGTCTCAGGCTGGCAGAGGATTGGACAACTCTGGGTCAGGTGAACAGTCACAGTCATGTGACTACTCTAGACTAGGCTGTGATGTAGAATGAAGCCTAGCAGGCCGAGAGAACACTGAAGCCTGAACTTCTGCAAAACACAGGATGCTGGCTTTTAGACCTAAAGTTCAGATTACTGAATTCAGTCTCACACAGGAGATCACCACAGGTGGAGCTAATTAACTATTACCTTTCAGGCAGAGAACTCAGGAAAACTCATAGTGCTGACAAGCTGTTTAACTCCGTGAGTGAAAAGACACAGGATCCAGGACAGATGGCAGGGGTAAGTCACCAAATATGAAACCTACAGTCAGGATTGTGACATCATGGTTGAACCCACGAAATTGGTTCTCTGGTTTAGGAGAATGGGCCCAAGGTATTATAATGGATGTAGGGAAATTTCTCTTGTGTATTCTGGGAGTCGTCATATTGGTTGGTCTGATATTTAGATGCGTTCGGGCTTTAACGAAGTGTAAAGGTAGTACCAGAGTGATGAGTCTGAGGAGCGAAGACACTAATGACAACAACTAATTTGATTTATGACCCAACGATAGAGACAATGTTGTGATGAAAATGTGATTCCACGGTCCGTTTCTTTCACCCGTTTCTCCTTTGTTTTCCTCCAAGGTACAAAGACATCCACTTGGAAGAAGAATTTGACAACCTCTTTTATACAGACCATTGATGAACTATGCCACAGACCCCCAATATCCCTAGTGACTTTAACTTTTTACGAAAGCCCAATACTTTAGAGACTGTAATTTTATGGACACTGGAACAGCTTTTGCTCGCCATTTACAACAAAAGCACCGAGAGACATCAGACAACATGTACATCAGACAAGACATCAGACAAGACCTCAGTCGGCGACTGTTTATTTAAACTCACATAGTTTACGACTGCATTTATAACGATTGTTTCTTATCTTCATCTCTACAACCTCCAGGTAGTATCTCACATAGTCGACAGGTGATTCTCACATATCAGCATTCACATGTCCCCCCCCCTTCATGTATCATCAACTAAATGTGCTCCCCCATTTGTTGCAACCAAAAGCCGAAAAGAGCTCGGTAGAGTTTGACAGCCCATCCACAGACCCTTAATACGGGATAAGAAGGATTCAAATGTATACTTCGCAATACCTCGAAGCTTGATTTAAAACACATACGGCACGATGATACATGACCCCTCAAACATGGATTTCATACACACATGCTTTTACTGTCTCACTAGGTCATACTTTTCCCACCTTCTCCTCTCCTCCCTTTACCCAATCATAAAAAGGTATTTACATGATGACATATATTTTTCTGTTTGAATTGTTTAGGAAGTGGCAGTTATTGGTGACTGCCAAAGGGTGGACTGTCAAAGTCGAAAAATATAGCGACCTATGATGCCTTGTATTAACCCCATGCGCTTGCCCGCTGCACGTGCACATCTTCTCCCGTGTGTGCGCATATTCGCAGTTGCGTGACGGCGCCTCCATGGTCGTGCGCTCAGGCGCGTGGTATGTGCATTTGCGGTAGAGTTTGTGTGCGTCTGGTGGGCGACTCGATCGTTACATATTTAATCCAAATAATGTATTTTATAGGTAATATTCCCTTTAATAATATATGTAAGTATGATTAGTGTAACTGGTACAGGGACAGAGAGATTCCTCTTTGCATGCTGGGAGGGCTCAGACAAAGGTTGGAGGGTAGTGTATGGTGTCCAGCTGTGGGGTATTGAAGGGGTGTTGTGCCTATGATAATTGGGAGGGATTCGCATAGTTCCTGCTCATGGTTATGCACAGAAGTAGAAAATAAGATTAATTGCATTCCGAATAAATTACACAAGTGCAGGGTAGGTGAATAGAATTCAGTCATTTATTTCCCACAGACTGAATACAATAGCCTTATTTACACTAAGCTTTGAGATTCTATGAAGATGGCTTACACCTTTGTTTATGAATAGAACCAGGTTTCTCTCCAGAATAATGAGTGCTGAGTTGTCAATTGTCTCAACTGAAGGTGGGGTAAACAAAGCCCAGAGACAGAGTTTGTTTGGAAGATCCAAAACAATAGCTTTCCTCAATATAATCAGACAAAGAAGAATTTAGAATACTAACAAGTCCTAGCCATCGCCCACTTCTTGAACTAACCAATGATCCCAGGTGCAGTACATGTCCCACCCCCTAACCAATGGAAAGAGAGCACACAGTATCTATTGTAGTATGTCTTGAGTTAGTAAATAAATATAGCTTGCAATAGGCTTGGTGACACAAGACTCTGCAAGGTTTTCACACTGAAGGCTAGAGCCCTGGTCCAGGTTGCGCCGGCGAAGTCATTCCCACGCGTGTAAGTTTCTCTGTAACCAACTTATTCTCTGTTTGTATTTGCCATACTCTCTCTCTCTCTCTGTTATTTGTTTAGGATTAAGAAACTGTTGTATATTGTATAATTTCAGTTATACTGTTTAGGTGTTTATGTTAGTGCTGTAGTGTATAAGCTGTAACTGTTTTCCCCTTTTACATACTAAAATCATCTAGATAAAGGTTTTGGAACCTTACAAGGTATTGTGTGTTTATAATTACATTGCTAAGGGTATTCGGAGCGTCTCAATCGCTCAAGCAATTTTTATATTAACAAGGTTAAGAAGCGTTATATCATTACAGTATAAGTATATCCCTTCATTGTGTTGCATACAAGGGCCCTCATTCCGAGTTGTTCGCTAAGAGTCATCGCATCGCAAATGTACGAAATGTAAGTATCTGCGCATGCGCAAATGCGTGATTACGCATGCGCGAGTACATACGTACGACAACTGTGCAAAATTACTTAGAAAAAAAAAAGCCGTAACTGGCAACCGAAAACGAGGAGTGGCGTGGGCGTTGCGGAGGCGCGACTTCGCAATGCTCCGACATGGGCGTGAAAGTGGGCGTACAGTGTGGGAGTATGCAACTCGCAATGGGCGTGTTTTTAGCAAATAAACATTGTCGCTGTTAAAACTAACATAGGAAACCGTAGCAACATTCACGCAGCAGCAGAGTAGGTCTGCAGTTACTCTACATTTGCGAAGTACTGGTACAAGTGTGTATGCAGTAATTAGCAGTTAATTGGATATCACATTCATCTGATGTCCAATTACTTGTTAATTAATGAGCAGATGAAAGTTACCAACCAGCAATTGTCTGAACACACATTACATGTTTAGTCTACTCACATAGAAATCTCACACACTGCCAAATAAGGGTGTTTTTTATTTTTGAAATTGTTGTGTAAGCCTTTTTAAAACTTGTTTTAATGTGTGTAAGACTCCCAAATACAAGCAAATGAAAATTTTTGTGAAAGTGTTTGAAATCTGCATAATTGTTTAAAAATAAACCAACACCAACATAATGCAGCATACACTTTAATTTAGGCTTAAAAGTCACAATAATATTTGATTATAATATCTGACAATGTTTGAAATGATGTCCTGTTGACCCTAGATATTTAGAAAAAGCGTCGTGTCTGTTTACTTAATATGGACATTAAAGTGTGGTGCAAAGCATACCTTTTTTTTTTTTTTTTTCAATTTTTAAGGAGAATTAGCAGATTGGTCTACAAGTGTCTATATGCTGACCTAATCTTTCTGGAACTGCATTACCTGGAAGAAACTGCTCAAATTTTTGAAATATATTTTTTATTACTATATAATTTTTTGACAACATTTAAACATGGCTCCACATGAGTCGCACAGGCAGAGATGGACCAAGCAGCAAGCAGATGGCACTGACAATCATTAGATAGCAGAACTCAGTACTCTGCAAAAGTCTGCTTCTGACAAAAGTATATTTTTAAAGCATAAATAAAACATGACACACCCTGCCACACACACATTTTAAACCAAATGAGAAAGAATTAGGATCCACCACACAAACACAACAATACATAGCACACTAGTAAGAGGAAGATGGCTCTGGTGTTTATACACATAAACTCACAGGCTACAATACATCCAAACAGAAAGAATACATTTCACTAAGAGGGAGTTATCCATTCTGGTCACACAAGCCAACTCCAAAAATACAGAGAGGCAACATCAAAAACATGGGTGCTGCCCATCTGGAGAGACATCATTTTCTTCTTTTTCTCCCCGCCTGAGGCTGTTCTTCTTTGGAAGGTCTGCGGAGCGACCTTCGTTGGGCCTGCCCAGTGGGCTGTTCTTCCTGGGCAGGGGCAGGGGAGGGAGCCGATGTGGGTGGCTCTCTGCCACTGTGGGCAAGGGAGACAGCGATGGCCTGGAGCCCTTGCAAGATGTTATTTGCAAGGGTTTGGAATGAGGAGGCAAGTTGTTCTTGGCCCTGCCTGATCTCTGCCAGACCTTGGCAGAGTTGAGCAACACCTTGCTCAACACAGGTTCGGTGCTCAGTGAGCCGGACAGCTATCTGGCTTACCTCCCGGATGACCCCGTCTTGAAACCGATTTAGGCTCTCACCATACCTAGCGATTTCAAGCAGGATCTCCGGGATAGCAGAGGGTTGGGTGGGGGGGCCAGTAGGAACCTGCAGAGGTGGGATTTGTTGGCCCACACTGCCAGACTCACTAGGTCCCTCCACCTCAGCCTCAACCACATAACCGTCCTGTGACTCAAACGGATCACCCCCCTGTGCTGTGTTTTGTGGCAAGCAAATAGAAGAATGTGTGGGAAAAAAGTAGGATACAAAATTAGTTTATTATTATAAATACTGTCAAAATTACAGACAACTAAATGTGTAAACTTACCTTCCAAGTCATGTCCCGTCAGGATCTCAGGCAGGTCCGTGTCCATATGAGACACCCCTTGGCCCTCCTCATAACTGACACAGGGCATCGCCATCTCCTCCAAGTCAGTATACTCCACAGCGACAGGTGCTCCTCCACCTGTAGCCCTTGAGGCATTCCACTCCGCAGCCCTCTTTGCCTTCAGGCGGGATTTGAAGTCGGCCCACCTACATATGTATTGTGAAAGAGGGACAAAGTAGAGTCTTATTATTTGTCTAAGCTAATATATAGGACACGTGTTCTGCTTGTGTTTGCTAGACATAACATCACATGTAACTACATTTTTTAGTCAACTTAGCACAGAAAAAGGACTGTCAATATGCACTTACCGTCGTCTCACTTCCTGTGATGTTCTGACGACAGAGCCAACTTCATTCACAGATTTTGTGATGTCTCTCCAGATTCGTTCTTTTGAAGCAGCCCCCATGTTTTTTGGCCCTCTATGGATTTTGGACATGGCCTGCGTGACCAAGACACGCAACTCCCTCTTAGTGAATGCAGGCTGTCTTTTCTTCCGTCTGGAGGTAGCCTGTGAGGTTTCTTGTTGTTCATCACCATCTTCCTCCTCACTAGCAGCTTCTGTCTGTTGTGTTTGTGTGGCTAAAGCCAATTCTCCCTCAGTTTGGTCACTTTGTGTGTGTGGCAGAGTATCCCCAGTCAATTGTTGTGGTTCAGAAGCAGACATTTGCAGAGTACTAGGTCCTGCCTCTTCAACATCCGCAGAGGCGTATTCCAGCATGCGCCGTTGGCAATCTATGCGTCTTTTCCGCAATGCCATCTCCTGCTCTGCAATGCGGTCCATCTCTGCTGCGATTTGCTCACGAGAAGCCATGTTTGTGATGACGTGTGTACGCCGAGTTGTGTGCTTATATACCTACGTGCGTATCGTTAATTCACACAGGTGTACACTGTTAATCTGATTAATGATTGCACTGCTTATTTAAGGGCCTACTTTGCACGCTGTGAGTGTAGGTAGTTTGGAGTTTCACTTGAGTTTGTTGGCTTGTGCGTGAAGGTGCTATAGGAATTTGCAGAGTGAGTAATTGTCAAGCATACATTTGTCCTTTCGTTTGCGTTTTGAGTATAGACATTATTTTGTTGCGTTTTTTCGTTTGTGAGTATTCTGGAAATCTTCTTTGTAATTTTTTGAATTCAAAGTTTTTTTATTTTGGTTTTATTTTAATTTTTATTTAAAAACACATATATATTTAGCAAGTCCATTTTTGTAAATAAAACTGTGCTTCTTTGATTTGACTGTCATTTTTGTTCTCTTGTAGGAGTTGTTTTTTGGGTGAGGAAACCCTTGTTTATTTGGAGTTTTTGGTGTGCAAGAAAACACAAAAACTTTATTGATTTTGGATCAGGTAAGTGCCCTTTGCCTGTGTTGTTGTTTGTTTGTTTGAATGGTCTGTATGTTGTTTTTGACTGTCATTTTTGTTCTCTTGTAGGAGTTGTTTTTTGGGTGAGGAAACCCTTGTTTATTTGGAGTTTTTGGTGTGCAAGAAAACACAAAAACTTTATTGATTTTGGATCAGGTAAGTGCCCTTTGCCTGTGTTGGTGCCTGTTTGTGTTTGTTCAAAGTGTTGTTATTATGTTTCTTTGCCATTTTGTAAAGACAAGTATTTTTTCTTACCTGGATTGATCTGCAAAGTAGTTTTTTTCTTGCCTTGCCTAGCTACTAAATGGTTTATTTTTGTTACTTGATTGATTTTTTTCCTTTTTTTTATTTTTATTTATATTTGTTTTATGGTGTTTGTGATGTGTTTGATGCTCAGAAATCTAGAAACTAACATTTTTGGTTTTTCTCACATTAACATATGTTTATTTTTTATTTTTTAAATTTTGTTCCTGAATTGAACCCAGAAATAATGTCGTACGCTCCTGCAGTAAGTTGACTCCACCTTTTTTTATACATTTATTGTTTGTATATTTTTTAATAAATAATTTTGGAGTATTAAACATTTTTTTGTTTTTATATCAAAAAAGTGTGTTATGTCGATATTTATCGCAGCAGAAGCCCTACCTCCCCAACCCACGCCAGCACTCCCACCCCAACCGCCAGCCCCACAACCACAACCGGCTCCTCATCAACCAAGGCAACGGAGGCGTGCTAGGCCACCAATTTTCAGAACCCGTGTCCTACTTTTTGGGATGCCAGATGATGTGGTGGTGCGTAGATACAGGCTGCCACCACATCTAATCCTAGACACTCTCTCCATAATAGAGAGTGATCTGGAGTCTGAAATTCGGTATCCTACAGCAATACCACCATTGACACAATTCCTTGCTGTGTTACATTTTTTGGCTACAGCCTCATATCAACATGTTGTGGGAGACCTGGTTGGCATGTCGCAGGGCCAGTTCAGTAAGGTCCTGCGGCGTGTCTGCCAGGCTTTCCTAAAGCGGGTGAAGCAATTCATTGATATGCCTTTGGATGTTGGTGCCCTAGATGTGGTGAAGCGGCAATTTGAGGAAGGTGGTAGTCGCTTCCCACATGTTATTGGGGTTGTGGATGGCACACATGTTGCTATTCAGCCACCAAGACATAATGAAGAAATTTATAGAAACAGGAAACTGTTTCATTCTCTGAATGTAATGGTTGTTTGTGGGCCATCCCTCCAGATCCTTTCCCTGAATGCCAAGTTTACTGGAAGTTCACATGATGCATATGTCATTAGACAATCAGGGATATGGCAGAGATTAAGAGCAAGTCAATGAGCAGACATGTGGTTATTGGGTGAGTTTGTAGATATTTTTTATCTTAAAAATAAATGAAATTTTTGAATATACTCTTTTTAATTTAAGGTTTTTCCTCAAACAGGAGACCGTGGATATCCTTGCACCCCCTGGCTCATGACTCCTTACCGTAATCCCAGGCCAGGACCACAGATGGCATTTAACTCCGCGCTTACTGCCACTAGGCAGCTGGTGGAGCGCACAATTGGTGTCCTTAAAGGGCGGTTTCGTGTGCTCCACCGCACTGGTGGCGACATCATGTATTCGCCGGAGATGGCAAGTAAAATAGTGGTCCTGTGCGCAATACTACATAATATCGCGGTAAGGAGTAGTGTAGAGCTTCCTCAGGCAGAGGAATTGCCTGATGAGGAGCCAGGGGTTGTTCGACACTTCGGTGGTGGGAGTATTACACGGAGGGGGAGCCAAGTGAGGGCAAGGATTGTTGCCGAATATTTCAGGTATAGTGTTTTTATCTTATTTGTATGTTGAAAAAACAAAGCACAGTATGCTTATGTTTTGTTTGTAATGTTGACATTTTGTTTGAGATTGTAAGGTCATTGTGTAATGGTTTAGGATTTTTTGTTTATTTGTCATTTTTAAAAAAGTAAAAATCCGTTAACACGTTAAGCTTACAATTTGAGATTAGTACAAAATATAATGTGATGTGGCTAAATAGTGTCCTTATTTGTTTTATATCCTAAAACCTTGATTATTTAAACAAACACAAAAACAAATGAAATTGAATCTTGCCCACTTTGTGACTGTCCAGCTGAATGATCACACAAACTGTGGTGAGTACACAGATATGTTTAGAATTTTATTCAAAACTGTGTGTCTCTGTGTCTGTTTGTGTTATGGTTTTTTTATTTTATTTTTTTTTATGCAAAAATTTACTTCTGCGGATGCGTTTTTCCGCTCGTGCGAAATAACACTGCTCTTCACAGCATTGCAAAGATCAATAAAGTTATTAGAAATGACAACAGATTTATGACCAATCACATGCTAACAGACGCTATAAATATATGCCCAAATAAGGAAAACGCCATTGCCAAGATGCGTGCTGCACCGTTCACCAGGCGTGAGCTCCGCGTCCTGGTTGCGGTGATGGACCGCCGCGTAGGCCGCGTTGGGCGCTTCATCCCAAATCGGGTGAAGCGCGAGGCCTACGCGGAGGTCCGCCGCCTGCTGCGGACTCGCGTCCGCAGCAGGCGGTCAATCATTCAACTTGAGAGGAGATGGAGTGATCTCCGCAGGAGGACTCCCGAGCTGTTGGCGGAGATCCGCCAGCAAATTCGTTCTATGCATACACGACGTAAGTTACATTACATAAGAATATTAGCAAACATTGTGCAAATTTACACTAAGTGGTAGGCTAATTGCAACGCTGAGTGTGTTTTTTTACAAAATAGGACAGTGTGTGTGGTTAGGCCAAACAGTACTGACTGTAGCAAACTGACACCAAACAAGTGCATGTTTTCAAGAATTAATAACCAGCCAGGAAACTGGTCCCAAATACTTGATCATTGCTGCCTATATAATGAGGTGCCTTGAATAGTGATCTGGTGATGTTGCCTAGACCAATCAATATGACTCAATGGACTAGATTACGGAATGAGCTTCAAAGTAAAAGTTATGACTCATTTTGTTTGCTGTGGCCAACATGAATAGGATTTATACATGTTTGATTTTCATTTCTAAAAAACACTGTATTTTACATGGAACAGAACATTGAATATTGAAATTGTTTACTATGTAATTTCACATGTAAACTAAATGTTGTCAAAAATATCATTATAGGACAACAACAACGGCAGACCTCTCCGCCCCCTTCCCCTTCCCAGTCCCCCTCCCCTTCTCACTCCCCCTCCCCTTCTCACTCCCCCTCCCCTTCCCAGTCCCCCTCATCTTCCCAGTCCCCCTCCCCTTCCCAGTCCCCCTCCCCTTCCCAGTCCCCCTCATCTTCCCAGTCCCCCTCAGCTTCCCTGGCCCACTCCACTTTCCATTCCCCTTCTCACCACACCTCTCCATCTCTTTCTGGGACCCCTTCTCCTCCTTCCCATACCCCTTCTCCTTCAACTTCTACATCCCCATCTGAACCCCCCTCACCCTCTATTGCCTTAACTTTCTCTCCGCCCCCCTCGCCCTCTCAATCAGACCCCCCCTCTGAAATTTGCGCCCAAATCCAGCCTCCTTCCCCCATCCAGCCTCCTGCCCCAATCCCTCCTCCTTCCCCAATCCCTCCTCCTTCCCCAATCCCTCCTCCTTCCCCCATCCAGCCGCCTTCCCCCATCCAGCCAACATCCCCACCCAGTGAATGGGCAGAGGAAGCCCCTGAAGACCGTTCAGGGAGTCTTGATGTTGCCGTGGAAAGTAAGTTTATTTTTTGATTTTTAAAAATGATTACCCACTTACACTTACAATGCCAAAACATGCAGTGTTGTACTGTTTGAATTCTTGGACCCTGGACAAATATTTGTTATTTTCATCATGGTGTATATGTTGCCTTTACATATTTGTGAGTGTCATTATATGTACAGTGTGTATGTGTGCAATGTTTTGTGTGTCCACTCTAGGTTGACACTCATTAGGTAGCCAGGGTTGCCAGGACAACAGGGTTTATATGTGTTAGTTTTTATGGTAAACAGTTAGACCTGAGTGGAGTTTAGTATGTTGTTGGCCTTTTACACTTGGGCCTGTGTAGTCTGAATATTTGCACTTACAAATCACATGCTTCACTTTGTTATGCAGCCTAATGACACACTGATTTGTTGTGTGAAAGTTACATTCACAAAATGACTAATTGCTCTAGTCAAACCTGTTTGCACTTATTTAGTAAGGGCAGCTTTCAGGGAGTGTGGGAATGCTATGATATGTTGGCCTTCGGAAGATGTTGATATGCAGTGTGAGGAGGCAGGACCAAACCCCTTTAAAATAAACAAAAAACAAAAAGATGGTAATGAATGCCAACATGGTGTAACAGTGACGAAGATGGAACATAACTTTAACATGGGATGTCGCCCATAACAACCAATACAATTAATCTTTACAATTGGGGAACCACTTCTACAAGATAATAATTTTATTTTGGCTTGTTTGCTATGGGCAACGCTACATCTTAAAATGAACTCACATAGTAGTAAATGTAGCCCATGGTCTTTAAAATTGGAATAAGTAACAAAAAAAGACTGAGCAGGCTTGCGTTTTTTTATGCTAATGATTGTACCATAAAACAGTCATGATGTATCAACTTTGCCATTAAGCAGGCCTGTCCAAACTGCGCAACTGCAACTGTGGAAAAACTACACATCCCAGCATGCCCTTACACAGGTTTGGCATTCCCTGGCCCCAAAACTGAGTCAACGCATGCTGGTATATGTAGTTTCACACAAGCAGGAGGAATGCAGTTTGGACCTGCATGCATTAAAGTGTGCTTTGTGCCTTGCTTGGATAATAAGCAATGTGAGTAAGTTAGTAATGTTTATGTTATCTCTTAATTTCAGATGTTGCCGTTGGAGATCCCACATCGTTACAGTATATTTTTACAAATATGAGGCACCATCTCCAGGCCTTGTTGGCACTTGTTGACGACATGGAAAAAATATGTTAATTGTTTGTTTTAAAAAAAAAAAAAAAAAACAACATTATTCAACTTTAGAAAAAAAATAAACTATTACATTTAAATACTTTTGCGACTCCTTATTATTTATTAATGCAATAAAGGAACACCAGATTGCATAACAAACATTTCTTACCTTAAACATTTCAAACAACTAACGTAAGTTATTTTAAAAGACCAACTAAAACATGTTATTGGCTAAATAAACATGCAAACACCTTCATTCACATACAAAAACTCAACTTTAATAAATTCAGAAAACACATTAGAACAAGCACATTGCAAACATCTATATTTATATTAAACATGTTAATAAAAGGAGGCTCTTTTATGGCTACAAAGTGTTCTTCAGGTATTTAAACAAATACTTAATTGATCATGAACATTTCAAATCATTCACTAATTGGATTTGTTATTGATGAGGGCTTGTGGACTTTTAATTGGAAGGTGTTAGTCCACGAAATAGTAAAAAAACAAATTCAGCTGCGTTTCTCTGCAAAAGTGAGCACTTTAACTGAAAAATGTGTAAATCTACTACAACTTAGTATTTTTACGAAGAAGTATGTGTTAATGCGATGGGTTCGCATTGCTGCGACGATTTCGCATTGCTGCGATGTCATTTGGCGTACGCCCACTTTGTGTAATAATGTGTGCGAATGAGCAAAAATACGTTGGGGGCGGATGTTCGCAAATTTACTACATTAACGCAACTTTACTAATAAGTTGTGCGAACGAAAAACTTAGCGAACAACTCGGAATGAGGGCCAAGGTTTACTGTGTGTCATCCTGTGAGCGTCTGCGCCGCTTGTGTGCCTCTTGTGGGCACAGCGTCCGCTACGCTAGTAGCGTAGCATTACGGTACTCGGACCGCCTATAGCGTGCTCGATACCCAGCGTAAGCCGTGACCGAACATGCCGCTCGTACATCTCGACCACGGCCTAGCGTCTGCTACGCTAAGTGCGTACCCTTACGGTACCCCGTACGCCCATTGCGTACTGAGTCTCTTACCAATATATAGTGAATGTTATAAGATAAATATTTAGCTTTATCAATAGTATACTTAATGGATGACGACACAGCGGTAGGTACAGCAGTGCACTCTGCACTGTACTCCTCCTATATAATATTAATTATACTGGTGGTCCCCAGTCCCCACAATAAAGCAGCACACTGAGCACAGATATGGAGTGTACTGGTGGTCACTGTCAGCAAAACTCTGCACTGTACTCCTGCTATATGCTGCTCCCCAGTCCCCACAATTAAGCAGTGTGAGCACTCAGCACAGATATATTATGCAGCACACTGAGCACAGATATGATATTGAGCGTTTTTTTCAGGCAGAGAACGGATAAAAAGTTACTGGTGGTCACTTATCAGCAAAACTCTACACTGTACTCCTCCTAACAGCTGCTACCCAGTCCTCCCCACAATTAAGCAATAAAGCAATCAACTTCAACAATAAACGGAGAGGACGCCAGCCACGTCCTCTCCCTATCATCTCCAATGCACGAGTGAAAATGGCGGCGACGCGCGGCTGCTTATATAGAATCCGAATCTCGCGAGAATCCGACAGCGGGATGATGACGTTCGGGCGCGCTCGGGTTAGCCGAGCAAGGCGGGAAGGTTCGAACCTGCCTCGGACCCGTGTAAAAAGGGTGAAGTTCGGGGGGGTTCGGTTTCCGAGAAACTGAACCCGCTCATCACTAGTTGTGACCCTGCTGTTTGCGGTCCAGAGGACCTTTGATTTACCTAATTTGATGATGATGATGATGATAATAATAATAATAATAATAATTTTTTTTAGAATTTTGGGGGCCTTTTTGCAATAATATTAGCCAGTTCAGTGGTTAAGGATAGTTTAAAAAACAAAACAAAACCCAACAACAACAAAACACCCCTCACTAGTTCTCTCCTGGGAGTTTAGGCAGATTATTTTTCTGTGATTTATGTTTTCTTGCACTATCTCAGAATCTCTCTTGTTGAGTGTTAAGGCAAACCTTACTGTATATTTTATATCAGTGTTATATGTATACAGTATATTTATGTTCATGCACTATCTATCTTATTGAGTGTTTAAACAGATATTACGGAATTTCAGCATTAAATGTACATATATTTATCTTTTGCACTATCAGTCTTATTAAGTGTTTAGGAAAAATGTTGTAGAAGGGATTCTGTGTTTTGCTTGATTTATCGGTTATAGATTATTTCATATCAAAAAGGGAATGTCTTGAATAAATGTTTTACATGTTCAAAATGCTGTTCTACATTATCTAATAACTGCACCAAAAAGGGTGCAAAATGTTGAGTTCAAGAGGTCAGGGACCACACACAGGGCACATTCAGAGTCACACACAGGGCACATTCAGAGTCAAACTTTCAGAGAGAGCATTGCCTAATTGTACTCAGACTATGGCCAATGCAATTGACCTGCCAGACTGTACTTAATGCCCCCATTTCCTCTGTTTTCATTAGGGTTAGTGGGCCCATCCCAGGAACCAAATGTCCAGTTATGCATTTCTATGGAATAACTCCTTTACATTACATTTACTTTTTCGGAAAGAGAGGGTTGGGGGGAATTGGAAGGCTCCCCACAAGTGGAAGGGAAAATTCCCAAAATTTTGTGGCAGGAACAGTCCTGTTGGGAAGAAGATGTTCCTATCAGCCAGGGTATTGAAGAGTTGTTTCAGGCAGTGCACCATACTCAATATTCAGAAGGAAGAGGTCTCCTAAGTGGCAGTCTCTGCTTCCATAGTTAGGTGCACGAAAAAGCAGACTGTTGTTTTTTTCTGTATTTTCTATTTTTTTAGGTTTGGCTTTTTGTCCAGACAAAAAGTTTCAGGTACCTCATAAAAACAAATCTAAATTACCTTTTTGCCAAAACGGACACATATCTTTGGGAGGTCACTCCTATGGGAAATACCCTTACTACACAACAAATCTACAGTAATTTAAATTCCTACCACTGATTTTGGAGAATTAACGAGAAGTGTGAAGCTATTGGGGTCATTCTGAGTTGTTCGCTTGCTAGCAACTTTTTGCAGCACTGCGATCATGTTAAATCTCGGCGCGTCGGATGGGTACAAAGAGGATCGGTGCTGGGCAATGGATTTAACGAAGAATCTTTTCGCACAGCCGATCGCAAGGTGATTGACAGAAAGAGGGCGTTTGTGGGTGTCAACTGACTGTTTTCTGGCAGTGTTTGGAAAAATGTAGGCGTGTCCAAGCGTTTTCAGGGCGGGTGTCTGAGGTCAATTCCGGGACCAAAAAGACTGAAGTGATCGCAGCGGCTGAGTAACTTGAGAGCTACTCAAACTACAAAAACTTTTTTTGCCGTCGGCTGCAAAAGCGTTTGCACACTTGCAAAGCGAAAATACACTACCCCATAGGCAGCAACTATCTGATCACAGCACAGCAAAAAGATGCCAATCACTTTGACCATAAATAATTTGATTTGGCCCTGGATCACCAACCCGAGGCACCCCTGCAAGAGCCTCACGGCGCCCCAGGGTGCCTAGGCACACAGTTTGGGAACCACTGTCTTAATGATTGGTTGCTTGTTAGGGTCTCCTGCCCTGTGCTGCCACGTCGTCATGGCAACCGGGAGACAAGTGCTAGTGGAGTAACCTGAGCGCAGCTGATACTCCGGTTCGGGTCTTTTGCTGTGCAGTGGTTATAGGCTCTGTGCACGGCAGGGGATCCGGTGCTGGTTTTTGTGCTCACAGTCTGTGAGGTCTGAGTGGGGCGTGGACAGCACCTGCTTTATAAGGCCTCTTTTCAGGGTAAGCAGATGCTGCTGAATCTTTGTTGGTTAGTCAGTTCATGAAAGTTAGCCAGTACTGTGTAGCTTTGTATTTGTTTGTTGCTTACTGCAAATAGGCCTGGGAATTTGGTATTACACTCTGCCAATCCAGACCTAGCAGTAAGACTGGAGTCAGTCGTTTAGCTTGCTGGGGTTCTGTTACTACTCTGTGAACTTAGCAAGTTTGCGGCTGTATTCTAAGACTTGCCTGTCTAATCCTGTCTCACTGTGCTAGGTGTCAGGGGTCAGTTTAGTGGCAGTAAGCTAAAACCTGTGCACTGCAAGTGAGAATTAGGATTGTGGAGATTCTCCTTGTGTCTATCATTCCATCTCTGACCAAGGAGTTTACTGCCACACCCGTTGGTAACCCTTTAGGGTTTTGCTGTTGCCCTTAGCAACAGCATTTCGGGTTCTCTACGTATTAAAACACAACATCTTGCTTTTTCCATCTTAGCAGTTCTAATACAAGGGAGATACCCAGTTCCTTAGCCTCTGGGCTTCTCTGTTCACTTTGTGTGTATTTTGTTACCCTATCACCTTCTGTGTACGTTATGTCATATCCCCCAGTTTGTCTGTGAGTCCATCTGTTTTGCATAACAGTTCAAACACCAGTACATTCCTGCAGACACTGGAGTGCATAACAGTTCTGACACCAGTACTTTCCTGCTGGCACTGGTGTGCATAACATATTCAGCAGCCAAATACTCCTGTTGAAATTTTGTGGGAATATGGAGCATACCCCTCAAAATACGTTGCAACAGGTGGTGGATCAGGTGCAGGTCCTGACTCGACAATTTAATGATTTGTCCATTAAAATGCACACCTCCCAGGCTGCTGGCGGAGCTCTCGCAGCAGCAGCACCTGCAGGGGTTAAGGAGCCGAAAGTAAATCTCCCGGATCGTTTTTCTGGAGATCGCTCGCAGTTCTTTTGTTTCAAGGAGAGCTGCAAGCTATACTTCCGGCTTAGGCCTCAGTCTTCTGGGTCGGAGATTCAGCGGGTGGGCATAGTGATTTCCTTGCTACAAGGAGACCCACAGGTCTGGGCATATGGGTTGCAGCCTGACTGTCCGTCGCTTAAAAGTGTTGATGCTTTTTTTACGGCACTGGGCATGTTGTATGATGACCCTGACAAGACGGCCTCAGCCGAGGCTCAGATTTCGATCCTTAAGCAAGGGCGAAGGCCAGTTGAGGTTTACTGTACGGAGTTTCGGAGGTTGGCCCATGATACCCAGTGGAATGACCCAGCCCTGAGACACCAGTACCGAAGAGGTCTTTCTAACCAGATAAAGGACCAACTGGTACAATATCCCTTGCCTGATAGCTTGGATCAGCTCATGCAGTTATCCATCCGGGTGGATAGACGGCTGAGAGAGCGTAGGCTTGAAAGGGAGACTGAGATTTCCTTCCTTCCCAAGGGAACCTCAGACTCTGAGGAATTTTCTGAGGAGCCTATGCAGATTGGGGCTACCCGCCTCTCCTCGCGTGAGAAGACGCGGAGGAGACAGCAGGGGTTGTGTTTGTACTGTGGGAATAAAGGTCATGTGGTAGTATCATGCCCAGAAAAGCCGGAAAACTTCAGGGCCTGAGGGTGATGGGAAATATCCTGTCAGGCCAGAAGTCAGAATTTCCCAAGAAGACTTTTATCATTCCGGTGACCTTGAAGATCCTCGGTCAAACTGTCAAGACTGAGGCCTTTGTGGACAGTGGGGCCGACGGGGTTTTTATGGACCGCCAATTCGCCCTGAAACACTCTGTTCCCTTAGTACCCTTGGCATCGGAAATTGAGATTTGTGGGTTAAACGGGGAACCATTATCCCAAGGTAAAATTACCTCTTGCACTAGCCAGATTTCTTTGTTTATTGGAGCCACACACTCTGAAAAATTGTCCTTTTATGTGACTGTCTGTACTTTTGCCCCATTGGTGTTGGGGTTACCCTGGTTAAGGGCCCACAATCCTCAATTTGACTGGGTCTCTGGGGAGATTCTTAGTTGGGGTACTGATTGTTTCAGGAGTTGCTTGAGCCTTCCAGTCAGGCTCTCGCAGCTAAGTTTGCCAGGATTGCCAGGGTGTTATGCAGATTTTGCGGACGTGTTCTCCAAAAAAGTTGCAGAGGTACTACCTCCCCATCGCCCCTATGACTGTGCCATTGATTTGTTGCCAAATGCTAAGCTTCCCAAGAGCAGGTTGTACTCCCTGTCACGTCCTGAGACTCAGGCTATGGCAGAGTACATTCAGGAGAACTTGGCTAAGGGATTTATCAGACCTTCACAGTCTCCAGTTGGGTCGGGGTTCTTCTTCGTGGGTAAAAAGGACGGTTCGTTGCGACCCTGCATCGACTTCAGGGAATTGAACCGTATCACGATTAAAAACTCATACCCACTGCCTCTCATTTCGGTCTTGTTTGACCAGCTTCGTACTGCCACCATTTTTTCTAAGATTGACCTACGCGGTGCGTACAATCTAATCCGAATAAGAGAGGGGGATGAATGGAAGACTGCCTTTAATACCCACTCAGGGCATTATGAATATTTGGTGATGCCTTTTGGGCTCTGTAATGCCCCGGCAGTCTTCCAGGATTTCATGAATGATGTGCTCAGGGAATATTTGGATAGATTCTTAGTTGTATACTTAGATGACATCCTAATCTTCTCCCATTCCCTGGAGGAACATCGGAAGCATGTACGCTTAGTCCTCCAGAAACTCAGAGACCACCGGCTTGGGGCGAAGCTGGAGAAGTGCGAATTTGAAGTTCAGCAAATCGCATTTCTAGGATATATTATCTCCCCAGAAGGTTTCCAAATGGAGGGTTCCAAGGTACAGGCAGTCCTGGATTGGGTGCAGCCCACTAGTTTGAAGGCGCTTCAGCGTTTCCTGGGCTTTGCGAATTTTTATAGACGATTTATCGCTGGATTTTCGTCTATAGTGGCGCCCTTGGTGGCACTCACTAAGAAAGGGGCGGATGTTGCTCACTGGTCTTGTGAGGCTAAAGCGGCTTTTGCCCGTCTCAAAAGGGCATTTGTTTCGGCCAAGGTGCTGCGACACCCAGATCCAGAGCGTCCTTTTGTGGTGGAGGTGGATGCCTCTGAGATGGGTATTGGGGCAGTGCTTTCTCAGATGGGAGTGTCTGATAATCGCCTTCATCCCTGTGCTTACTTTTCCCGTAAATTTTCGCCTGCCGAGATGAATTATGACGTGGGTAACCGGGAATTGTTGGCTATTAAGGATGCACTCGAGGAGTGGAGACACTGGCTTGAGGGGGCTAAGTTTGTGGTCTCAATTCTCACTGACCATAAGAATCTGGCATATTTAGAGTCAGCGAAGCGTCTCAATGCCAGGCAGGCACGATGGGCTTTGGTTTTTGCTCGCTTTAATTTTTTGATAACATATCGCCCTGGGTCAAAAAACATCAAGGCTGATGCGCTCTCGCTGAGTTTTGCTCCAATCCAGGAGACCACCGAGGAGCCGTTGCCCATTGTTTCCCCATCATGTATTAAAGTGGGCATTACCCAGGACCTCTTATCATTAGTCCTTAGAGCACAGGAGCAGGCTCCTCCAGACCTTCCGGTAGGTCTTTTGTTTGTGCCTCCTAGGTTAAGACAGCGAGTGTTCCTGGAATTCCATGCCAAGAAGTCGGCAGGTCACCCGGGTATTGCCAGAACTCGGGAGTTGCTATCTAGGGCGGTGTGGTGGCCCTCGGTGGCTAAGGATGTGGATCAGTGGGTTCGGGCATGTGACATCTGTGCCCGAAATAAGACTCCTAGAGGGGTTCCTGTTGGCCCATTACATCCACTCTCTATCCCATCTAAGCCATGGACCCACATTTCAATGGATTTTGTGGTGGACTTGCCCAAATCCTCGGGGATGACAGCCATCTGGGTTGTCGTTGACAGGTTTTCGAAGATGGCGCACTTCGTTCCACTGGTTGGGCTGCCATCAGCCAGACGCCTGTCTGAATTATTTATGCTGCATGTTGTGCGTCTCCACGGGTTGCCACTTGATGTGGTCTCTGACCGCGGATCCCAGTTTGTGGCCAAATTCTGGAGGGCATTTTGTTCCGATCTCCAGATTTCTGTCAGCTTGTCGTCAGGCTACCATCCGCAGTCTAATGGGCAGACTGAAAGAGTGAACCAGTCCTTGGAGCAGTTCCTCAGGTGTTATGTCTCCAAGTGTCAGACTGACTGGGTTGCTCATCTGTCCATGGCGGAGTTTGCCTATAACAACGCGGCTCACTCTGCTACAGGGATCTCTCCCTTCCTTTGTGTGTATGGGCATCATCCTAAGGCCAATTCTTTTGACCCCCTGGACTCCACGCCTGGTGGTTCCTCTGTGGTTTCGGTCCTTAGAGGTATTTGGCGGAAAGTGAAGAAAGCCCTTGTGTCTGTGTCATTAGTGACCAAAAGGGTTTTTGATAAGCGGAAAAGACCCTGCAGCTTCAAATTAGGAGACTTCGTCTGGTTGTCTACCAAGAATTTGAAGTTGAGACAGCCATCTCATAAGTTAGGGCCCCGGTTCATCGGCCCTTATAAGATCACCAGGGTTATCAATCCGGTGGCATTTCAGTTAGATCTGCCCCGTTCTTTGGGTATCAATAAAACATTTCATTGTTCCCTTTTAAAACGGGCGATTAGTAATCCTTCTTCCAGTGGAAGACCTTCCCCTCTTCTGATACGTGGCCAGAGGGAGTTTGTTGTTGAAAGGATTCTTGACTCCAAGGTGGTTCGGGGTCGGCTGTCATTTTTGGTGCACTGGAAGGGGTATGGCCCGGAGGAGCGGTCGTGGGTGCGCAGTTGTGATCTTCATGCCCCCAGACTGATACGCTCTTTCTTCTCGCAGTTCCCCGATAAACCCGGTGGTAGGGGTTCTTTGACCCCTCGTCAGAGGGGGGGTACTGTTAGGGTCTCCTGCCCTGTGCTGCCACGTCGTCATGGCAACCGGGAGACAAGTGCTAGTGGAGTAACCTGAGCGCAGCTGATACTCCGGTTCGGGTCTTTTGCTGTGCAGTGGTTATAGGCTCTGTGCACGGCAGGGGATCCGGTGCTGGTTTTTGTGCTCACAGTCTGTGAGATCTGAGTGGGGCGTGGACAGCACCTGCTTTATAAGGCCTCTTTTCAGGGTAAGCAGATGCTGCTGAATCTTTGTTGGTTAGTCAGTTCATGAAAGTTAGCCAGTACTGTGTAGCTTTGTATTTGTTTGTTGCTTACTGCAAATAGGCCTGGGAATTTGGTATTACACTCTGCCAATCCAGACCTAGCAGTAAGACTGGAGTCAGTCGTTTAGCTTGCTGGGGTTCTGTTACTACTCTGTGAACTTAGCAAGTTTGCGGCTGTATTCTAAGACTTGCCTGTCTAATCCTGTCTCACTGTGCTAGGTGTCAGGGGTCAGTTTAGTGGCAGTAAGCTAAAACCTGTGCACTGCAAGTGAGAATTAGGATTGTGGAGATTCTCCTTGTGTCTATCATTCCATCTCTGACCAAGGAGTTTACTGCCACACCCGTTGGTAACCCTTTAGGGTTTTGCTGTTGCCCTTAGCAACAGCATTTCGGGTTCTCTACGTATTAAAACACAACATCTTGCTTTTTCCATCTTAGCAGTTCTAATACAAGGGAGATACCCAGTTCCTTAGCCTCTGGGCTTCTCTGTTCACTTTGTGTGTATTTTGTTACCCTATCACCTTCTGTGTACGTTATGTCATATCCCCCAGTTTGTCTGTGAGTCCATCTGTTTTGCATAACAGTTCAAACACCAGTACATTCCTGCAGACACTGGAGTGCATAACAGTTCTGACACCAGTACTTTCCTGCTGGCACTGGTGTGCATAACATTGCTCCACCAAGAATTGTGTGCAAATTCATCTATTGAGAAGGAATTTCTTAGACAGGTGGACCTTGTCACCTTTCTGCATCTTCATGATCAAGAAAGGTCTGTCTCATTTCAGGAAAATCTATTACTATGGATCATTAGAAAGTTATGGCATTTAATACACCTCAGTTTTCTTTCTTTTTTAGGAAGATTAGGCTTCCAACCCTTTCATTACACAATAACAATAAACATTGGTGGTCTGATAAACAAAATAGCCAGACGGCCTCTCATGTTACTGAAAAATTTTAGATGTTAACCCCCAACCGTGCACAGTGTTTCTTTTAGTTTATCATACAGTATATTAGTATAGTCATTATACATTTTTGTAATGCCAAAAGGCAAAATACAGTGGATCAAATGTTATTTCAGCCCTTGAGTAAAATGCACATGGCCATTTTCTAACCCATGTTGTCCATTCTCAATGACAAACAGGGCTGCTCTTTGGCTCTTAAAATTACTGAATCTACAAATGGATGACTTACTTAATGTACATGTCTGATAATGTAAACTGTTGTCCTCTGTGGTATACTGCATATGGAAATGTTTCAAAATAGATTTTACAGATCTTGTCTTTCTCCGCACACAAGTTTTTATAAAAGTAAATATCCTACACATAGTTTTACATGTGGAGAATCATATGCTGATTTATTTAATTAGCTTTGGAGTTGTCCATCAGAAGGACAGAATCAGCGCATCAGCACCAGGGCCAGATTAAGGATTGTGAGGGCCCCAGGACAACAAAATTGTGGGGCCGCCTCTAATAAAATGACCCCTTGCCCTGTCCAAACCCCCCCAACCCCCTCCCAATATGGCCACAGTGCTCCCCAGCATCCATCTCCTGCACTTTAGGGGGTAGAGATGGAGAGTGATTTTTTTTTCTATGCCTCTCCCTCGATCTCAAAACATTCTGGGGGGGGGGGGGTTAGAAACAAAATACATTTTTGGGCTCCTCTCCCTCACTACTCCCCTAAGTAAAAGTAGTCTGCTGTTGCAGTGTGCTATGCCTCATGTTCTGTCCTAGCTGGATGTCTATCTTCACAAATGTATTACTGGGAGTAGGTGTGACGATGCTGAGCCTGCTGGGACATCCCTCCTCCCCGTAATGCATCTGTGAAGATAGACAGCAAGCTAGGTCAGAACTTAGGGCATAGCATGCTGCAGCAGCGGACTGCTTTTAAAGGAGAAACCGCCCACAGGGATCTGGAGGTAAGTGCTCCCAGTCACCCGCACCTCTGCCACTCCCCCTATCTCTGTGCCACCCCGTACTTTATAACAGTGCCGTAACTAGTCCCTGTGGAATACCAGTGTACCCCGCTGCAGAGATTGTAGATATCTGCTGTGGGTCCTCCATGATAAATCCCAGGGATACTAAATATTTGTAGATACCCACCGAAATTGTGTGTTTTCAGGGAGATATCCCACAACTATTAATTGATGAATCTGCCCCGTAGAGTATTGGTATTGACCAATCCCTTCAGGAGCATAAACAAGCAAGAACTGAAATGCAAGGTGCAGCTTGTACATAGTCTGCCAATGTTGGCTCTGCCCAAAAGTATCACTTCACTAAGATCCAGCATGTATTCATATATACTGTGAGATAAGGAGGCACCACTGCCCTAAGCAGTGTCTCATTGTTCACAAACACCTCTGTGATTGCAGGTAAATATGTATAGCTCCTAAAGATACAAGCATTCATATGTTGTCCAAAGGTGGCTTTATTTGGTGAACTGGAGAAATGTTTATAACTGAGCAGCTTTTTCATTTCTTGTTTAATTAAAATATGGCTTGCATGTTGTTGGGAAGTACTTAGGTGTTCTAGACACTTTAATGTTACAGCTTACACACTGTATGTGATAGAGTATGATGTTTGTCAATGCTACACAAAGTTGGTGTTGCCTTAAGCATACAGATGGAGCCTTGCTCGTCTATCTCTTTAATAGGATTAACTGAGCCAGTGTTGTCGGACTTTATCCCCTGCTGTAAGGACTTAGAGGGACATTCCAAGATGAACGCTCGCTAGCTAGTTTTAGCAGCCGTGCAAACGCTATGCCGCCGCCCACTGGGGAGTGTATTTTAGCTTAGCAGAAGTGCGAACGCATGTGTAGCTGAGCTCTGCAAAAACAGTTTGTGCAGTTTCTGAGTAGCTCTGAACCTACTCAGCGCTTGCGATCACTTCAGCCTATTCATGTTCGGATTTGATGTCATACACCCGCCCAGCGAACGCCCAGCCATGCCTGCGTTTTTTCAGACACGCCTGCTTTTTTGCAAACACTCCCTGAAAACGGTCAGTTGACACCCAGAAACGCCCCCTTCCTGTCAATCTTCTAGCGGCCGTCAGTGCGACAGAAAACTTTGCTACAACCTGTGCACAACCACAATGGGCTTTGTACCCGAACGATGCACGTGCGCATTGCAGCCCATACGCATGTGCAGAAATACAAATTTTTCACCTGATCGCTGCGCTGCAAAAATCTGCAGCAAGCGATCAACTCGGAATGACCCCCTATAAAAGGATGAAGTGCTGAAATGTTGGTGATCTGACCGACTGCAGCATTCCAACGTTTAGAATGCCTACAGGGGACAGGGTAATTAATTTAACCCCCCCCCCCTCCCCAACCTGCCCAGGGTGGCGGCTATGGCTAATCACAGGGGGTGGTGGCTAGGGCTCAGACTTGGTGGGTGGCGGCTATGGCTAACCCCCCCTGTAATGCATATGAAAATATCCCCATACAGTGAAGTCAGCTTTAAATAATTAAAGTTATTTATTTACTATCCTTAACATAATATAAGTATACCTCTTCTTTATACCTATTCAGATTTGCTTTGTGAGGCTGTGTACCTCAGCTGTTATAGGAGGAACCGCTGCAGCACTATCAAGATATAGCCATATTGCATCAACCTATTTTAAACATGGTCAGACTAGTAAAGACTCAGGACTATGGAGTTCATTCCAAGTTGATCGCTCGCTAGCTAGTTTTAGCAGCAGTGCAAACGATATGCCGCCGCCCACTGGGGAGTGTATTTTAACTTAGCAGAAGTAAGCCTGGACTCATCTTTAACTTGAACATTTAGCATTAGGTTTCTTTGAGAAATTGCTCCAGGGGTTTCAGTATTATTGGCAGCATTTTTTTTGTGCTTTTTTTTTACACTTTATATCTTGGGTTTTAGAACCCATAACTAAAGGTCCTAGGATGGCAATATAGTTCCTAGAGAATGCAGGTCAGTCATTTGTTTGGAACCAGCAACGTTGCTGCAATGGAGATTGAATGGAATAGGCTACATTCTCCCAAATATTAGTTTAGCCATCATATGGTCAGTGGGACTGAAGAATTCCAAGGGAAAAAAATCTCCACTCTGCCTTTACTGTAGAGAAAAGCGTCCATACAGAGCCGCGCTTAAGTGGGGACTACAGTCCCGGGCACACAGACAGAGAGGGGGAAGGTGGGGCCTGACACCCTTACCCGGCTTATAAGCCAGTGCTAGTACTGGTGCTACTAGGATACCGTCAACTGATGCTTCTACTAATTAACGGGTACTGGTCTGGGTAGTATGAGTGTAGGCAGATGAGGAGAGAGGTGGAGGGGGAGCCCAGCACAATCATTAAATTCTTCTAAAGCAAACTGCAAAAAGCTAAACCCACAATGGCTACTTGAAGCCCTGCCCACTCAGTCATGGCAGTCTATAGCTCCGCCCCTAGTCAATTGTAGCGATGGCCACTACTGCTGCAGCTGTTTGAAGCCCCACCTCCAGCAATTCATCACTTCTAGCCTTCCTAGCTCTGGCCATTCATCCAATTTCCCCATATCTCCGACCATCATGATGCCTACTATAAACCCTGTCCCCATCCATCTGAAGTGCCACTCATTCAAGTTGCCTGAAGTCATGCCCCCAGCTATGAAGATGAGCTGTTCAGCCGCCTGTGGATCACTGGGGCAAGCCTAGTGTAAGTAATGGAAAATGTAACTGTTGTTAGTGTGTGTGTGTGTGTGTGTGTGTGTGTGTGTGTGTGCGAATGTACTGTATGTATATATATATATATATATATATATATAAAATATATAGTGTGTGTGTGTGTGGGGGAAGGGGGGGGCTGCCTACTTTGTCTGTCCTGGGTCCTGCACTTTCTGATTTCAGCCCTGGGTCCATACACCCGTTATTTCCCAGCTTCCTTGGACAAGTAGTGGAAACCCAGGTGAGCATATATTGCCTTGTACCCAGAATGAAAATGGTCACTTTAAATGGGGATGGGGAAATGGGATAGCTACTGCACTAGTGTTATCTTATGTATTTTTCATTTTAACCCCGTATTGTTTCGCTGTCATAAATTTGACTCTTTATAGTGGTGCTGCCACAAAGTATATTGCTGCCAATATGTTAGGACTAGTTTACAAAAAGAGAAATAAATTGGACTTGGAGTGGAGCACTAATAAGAATTAATTGGACATATAAAATGTAACTTTTATTAATATGTTGTAAAAGGCCTGTAACTGGGAAATATTAAAACCACATACAAATAAACAAACAAAGTGCAACATAAATCTTTAAAACCACACACTGTGCTCTATGTGTTGTGCAATAGTGTGACCTCTAGGTACTATGACCTCAATTAGGTTAAATGTATTGATCAATACTGGTTTATCTCAAACAACAATAAAGTATTACATATGTCAGGTCCAATAAGATTATAATTGGTCAAAGAGTAATATCAGATTCTGTTGTATGTTCCAGCGTATTTATATTAATAATAACTAATGTTCCCTCTTCGTAGCATCTGCTATGCCTAGTCAATGAGAGCACACATTCTCAGTCACTGCTGTCAATGTTGCTTAATAGAGATCATAAATTTATATGGTCCTTAGTGTAATCACTGATGCTGGCAGAATCTGCCTTTGAATCATACTTACCTACTCTCCCGGAAGCTGCGGGAGGCTCCCGTTTTTTGGGGTAGCCCCCCGCACCCCCGGAAGAGTGGGCAGGTTCCCGCATCCTGCTCGCACCCTAGTGATGCGAGCAGGATGGAGAGATAACCTCCAGCGTTCGCGGGTACGTAGGGTGGAGAAGGGGTTAAAATGACGCAAATGTTTAGTGATGTCACAGTCCGGCCCCGCCCCTCGAAGACACCTGCAGCGTCTCCTCTCCGGGCTTCTCCCGGAGAGGAGAAATAAAATGTAGGTAAGTATGCTTTGAATGCTCCAGTGTATTCTATTAGTATTAATGGCAATGCGCAAACGTTCTCAGTCACTGTTGTCAACGTTGCCCCAGTAACGTGATTTTCTACATGCAATTCTTAAAGTAGATTTTTAATAGTACTATCCGTTTATTTATACAGCGTTGTATAGAGCTTTAATACGTAATTGAATGATTCCTCATATCTTAGTCGCTGATATAGGTATAGTACTATGTACATACATCCTTGTGGTTTAGTATTATTATTATTATACGGCAGCAGTGGACATATAGCAGCAGCGAATACCACTGTGACTGCCTGGTCACTGGAATGACTGATGGCCAGGACACTACCACTGGTCTGAGGCAACACAACACAGCAACACTGTGAGGGACTTGTTGTTATTATAATACTGTAGCAGTGGACATATAGCAGCAGCGTATACCACTGTGACTGCCTGGTCACTGGAATGACTGATGGCCAGGGCACTACCACTGGTCTGGTGCAGGACAACACAGCAACACTGTAAGGGACTTATTATACAGCAGCACTGGACATATGGCAGCAGAGGACACCACCACTGTGAATGGTCACTGGACTGACTGACGCACAGGACACTAGCACTGGTCTGATGCAGGACAACACAGATAATTATACAGCAGCACCGGGCATATGGCAGCAGATGTCACCACCACTGTGAATGGTCACTGGACTGACTGATGCCCAGGACACTACCACTGGTCTGATGCAGGACAACACAGCAACACTATAAGGGACTTATTATACAGCAGCACTGGACATAAGGCAGCAAAGGACACCACCACTGTGACTGGTGCAGCACAACACACCACCACTGAACTGATGCAGCACAACACAGCACCACTGGACAGCACTGGACATATGGCAGCAAGGGACACCACCACCCGACTGATGCAGCACAACACACCACCACTGAACTGATGCAGCACAACACAGCACCACTGGACAGCACTGGACATACGGCAGCACAGGACACCACCACTGTGACTGATGCAGCACAACACACCACCACTGAACTGATGCAGCACAACACAGCACCACTGGACAGCACTGGACATATGGCAGCACAGGACACCACCACCCGACTGATGCAGCACAACACACCACCACTGAACTGATGCAGCACAACACAGCACCACTGGATAGCACTGGACATATGGCAGCAAAGGACACCACCACCCGACTGATGCAGCACAACACACCACCACTGAACTGATGCAGCACAACACATCACCACTGGACAGCACTGGACATATGACAGCAGAGGACACCACCACTGTGACTGATGCAGCACAACACACCACCACTGAACTGATGCAGCACAACACATCACCACTGGACAGCACTGGACATATGACAGCAGAGGACACCACCACTGTGACTGATGCAGCACAACACACCACCACTGAACTGATGCAGCACAACACATCACCACTGGACAGCACTGGACATATGACAGCACAGGACACCACCACTGTGACTGATGCAGCACAACACATCACCACTGAACTGATGCAGCACAACACAGCACCACTGGACAGCACTGGACATATGGCAGCAGAGGACACAAGCACTGTGACTGGACAGATTCAGCACAAGCCATGGACACTGAGAGGACGGAGACACGTCCTCTCTGTACACTCTCCAATGCCGGAGTGAAAATGGCGAGTGGCTCCTTATATGGAATCCAAATCCCGTGAGAATCCGACAGCGGGATGATGACATTTTGCCTCATTCTCGTTTCCGAGTCAGGCTGGAAAACCCTAGCCTGGCTCGGAACCGGACTCGAATGGTGAAGTTCGGTACGGTTCGGTTCTCTGAGAACTGAACCCACTCATCTCTACTTTTATGTAAACCTCATCTCAGGTGGTGTTAGAGTTTCCTTGGCTGTACAGTCACAACGCTGAGATTAATTTGAGAGAAAACAGATATCTGGTTTTCTAGGCCCCTCCGTAGATGCATACACAATGGAGCCACCCCAGCCCCCTCCTGAGACGGGGGATGTATCAAACCTTGAAGAAATATAAAGCTCAGTCAGCTTCTAACTGCCATTTTGCAACTGCCATTTTGCAGGCTGTGTTTGAAAAATATCAGAAGCTGATTGGTTGGTACTTTAGCTCTCTCTCTCTCTCAAAGGTTTGACACATATCCCCCAGGACAGAAAACCCTTTTTCTAGGGTATATAAGACCACACCTTCATTCCTCCCTATGTCTTCTGACACAATATATTAGTACTCAGTAATTATGGTGGACAGCATGCTGCCATACAGAAGACAAGGGATCCAGATTAGCAGGTAATAATCTTTAGTAACATCCTCCCTGGCAACATACAGTATGTAATGGATTGAGGTCAAATCTGTACTTAATTTAAGGTGGGCCCCATATCTACATGCTTGCATAATAACTGACAAAGTTATTGTTGACCGCCCAAAATGTTTTACTACACTAAATGCTTTTCTTCTGAACGTCTCATCTTCTGAAGTGTGAATGTTGGTGCAATAATGTTTAGTAAATTAATTTTCAGAGGCCCGTTGTGCAGGGTTTCCTAGTTCTGCAGTGAACACAGATTCCTTTTCTGCCTGTTATGAAGCCACATCTCTAGAACAAAGGTATTCAACATGCCACAGTTTTAGAATGCTGTAACAGCAAAACTGTCACAGGGCATGCTGATATTTGTAGTTCCACATCAGCTGGAGGACCATATATTGTATAACACTGCTCTAGATTAAGCCAACGTTATGCTTTTTGGTAAAACCATTTTCCTGAAAGCACCTGTCCTAGCAGCAAAACTATGGTAAGGCATGTTGGCATATGTCGTTCCACAGCAGTTTGAGTCATACATTGCCTTTCCTGTTACAACACATGCTACATGCTTAAGGGGCTGGTTCACCTTTTATTCCTGCATTTATATAAGCCTTTAGTTTTTTGGAATCCTGGGATTGGAGCCTCCAATCCCGGGATTCAGATTCCATTGCGCATGTGCAAGGAAGGTGGGTGTAAGTAATACTATTTACTATTAGGCGGGCGGCAGCCATAGACACACGCTGAACGCGGCAGCACTTCAAATGTAGCGCCGTCCGCCAGCCAACCAGAGCTGGCGAACCGGAAGCCAATCAGTGAAAGCTGCCGCAGCAGCGGCAGCCAATCAGGGGCGACTGCTGCGGCCACTTCCCTGATTGGCTGCCGGTCCGCAAGCTCTTATTGGCTAGCGGCCGTCGCTTCATTTGAAATGCCGTCGCGTTCAGTGTGTCCATAGCTGCCGCCCACCTAATAGTAAGTAGTATTACTTACACCCACCCTCCCTCCGTGCAGTGCTCTCTAACAGCCTCCCTCCCGCGCCGCTACCTACACCCTCCCTCTCGCTCTGCTACCTACACTAACCCTTCCGTGCCGCTACCTACACCAACCCTCCCGTGCAGCTACCTACACCCTCCCTCCAGCGCTGCTCCTTACACCCTTCTCCACTGCCCTTCATTGATCCCTACTGGAATCCCGGGATTGAGCGTTTTTCAATCCCGAATCCTGGGATTGAAAAAACGCCCCGTGATTGGCCTCCCTAGCCAGGACCAATTCAAATTATTTATGGTCAGTGTAGTAGGCAAAACCAGTGCTTGCAGCTTCCAGTCATAAAATATGTGTACAAACAGAAGTGAATCCTGTCCCTCACCACATAACTGAACATAAGGAGAATATATAAACATGGTTTACTTCATTTAATATTTTTTTCTGAATTTCTCAATAAAAAACGTTTGGCCTAGGGGTGCTGTGAAAAAAAATCTGTGGTCTAAGGCAGCGTGACTTAAAAAGTTTTGGGAACCACAGGCTTAGGCCATAATGAGGCAATGGGGGTCACTCCGACCCGTTCGCATGCAGTGGTTTATCGCTGCGGTGCAAACGAGTGCGGAATGCGCATGCGCAATTTTGCCCGGTGATAGGGGTCGCCGGGTTACGTCGCGTCTAAAGAAGAAAGCAGTCGCAGGACGGGACGCAAAGAAGATTGACAGAAGAGGGTGTTCCAGGGCGGATCCGGACTGTTTGGGGCCGTTTTCGGGGAGTTGTGAGTAAAACACAGGTGTGTCCAGGAGAACAGAGGGCAGAGGAGTGACGTCAAAGCCGAGCCCATCATCACTGGATCCATCACACAGGGTAAGTAGGTATAGGCCTAGTCTAGTTTTGCTTACATTTTTTTTACCTTAGCAGGGCTGCACAAGGGATCGCAGCCCTGCTAAGCTAAAATACACTCCCCCATAGGTGTGTACTAGTTGATCGCAGCAGCAGCAAAAAGTTGCTGGCTGCGATCAACTCGGAATGACCACCAATGACCAGTGCCAGATTAAGGTCCACATTGGCCTGGAGCTGAAATTTATGAAGGGCCTATTGTGTGCCTCGGAAGGAGGTGTGACAATCGCTGTGGTGGTGTGACTAGTGATGTGACCAGTTTGGTGTGAGTATGGTATAAATAGGGTGTGTGTCCTGAGCCATGAGTGTGGCTCTCACCGTGCAGGTCATACTGTAGCTAGTGCTCACCTTCAACCACTTAATAGTTAACTATAACAAGAAAAAGTTTGTGACCACCATATCATACAGGGAGCATCGCAGTGACTGCCATATAATACAGAGAGCATCATGCAAAGTAGGTGGAAAGGGGAGCAAAGATGGGGCAATACAGAGTAGACCGGCAACTGAGGGCTCCTGGGACACACTTATCGACACAGACACCACTTTCTGACAGACACACTGATACAGACACACACACACCACTTTCACAGACTTACTGACACATACACACTGACACATCTTACTGACAAACACTGATACACACATTAATAGACACAGGCACCACTTACTAACAGATACCCCTTATGGACACACACATCACTTATTGGCACATACATACTTAATCACAGACAGCCATTACTGGTTAAGATACAATTTACTGACACAAACATACAAGCACAAACACCCCTTACTTGCAGATACCACTTACTGATACAGATTCCCCTTACTAACACAGATTCCATTTACTCACAGAAATGCACTGTCACAGGCACACTTACTGACACAGGCACGCTAACTGATACAAACACACTTACTGACACAAACAGCCCTTACGGACACAGACACCCTTACTGACACAGACACCCTTACTGACACAAACACCCTTACTGCAACAGACACCCCTTACTGACACAAACACACTTACATAAACAGACACTCCTTATTGACACAGTCATCCCTTACAGGTAGCACTTACTAACACAGACACCCCTTCCTGATACAGATTCCACTTGCTGACAAACATACTGCCAGTCACACTTACTGACACACTTTTCGACACAGACACACACACACACAACACAGATAAACTTACTGACACAGACACCACTTAAATATGGTAGAGGAGACCCCAGGGCCTGGTGTATTCTGCAACTCGCCGGGTTTTGCACGCCTGCTTTGCTCTGACATTCATAGAGGCAGGGGCAGATTGGCATGGAAAACCAGCCAGGGACATTTCTGAAGGAGCCCTAAATAGGCGGTAGAGTCTAAGAGGGGACAAGGTCTGATGGCATGGGGTTGGGTCTCATGGTATATACAGTAAGGGGCATGTGGAAGTGTGTGATGACATATATGGGCATATGAATGCACCTGAAGGTGTGTAAGGGGCAATTGGATGGTCTGATGGCATATAAAAATGTGCTAAAGCTGAGACTTTGCCTCATGACCTGCATCCCCCCCCCCGCCCACACGGCCTCCGGTACCTCCTGTTCACCATCACTCTGCTCCTTCCCTCACATTCTGGCTCCCCCTCTCCTCCATCACTCTGCTCCATCCCTCACACTGCGGCACCTCTCCCCCATCACCTGCTCCTTCTCTCAGACTCCAGCCCCATCCTCTCCTCCATCACGTGCTCCATCCCTCATACTTCGGCCCCATCCTCTCCTCCATCACCCTGCTCCTTCCATCACACTCCTGCCGCATCCTCTCCATCACCCTGCTCTATCCCTCACACTCCGGCACCTCCTCTCCTCCATCACCCTGCTCCTTCCCTCACACTCCGGCCTCTCCTCTTCTCCATCAACCTACTCCTTCCCTCACACTCCAGCCCTCCATCTCCTCCATCACCCCGCTCTTTCCATCACACTTTGGCCCCTTCCACTCCTCCATCACTCTGCTCCTTCCCTCACACTCCAGCCCCATCCTCTCTTCCATCACCCTGCTCCTTCCCTCACACTCCAGCCCCATCCTCTCCTCCATCACTCTGCTCCTTCCCTCACACTCCAGCCCCATCCTCTCCTCCATCACTCTGCTCCTTCCCTCACACTCCAGCCCCATCCTCTCTTCCATCACCCTGCTCCTTCCCTCACACTCCAGCCCCATCCTCTCTTCCATCACCCTGCTCCTTCCATCACACTCTGGCCCTCCATTTCCTCCATCCCTCATACTCCGGCACCTCCTCTACTCCATCAACTGCTCCTTCCCTCACATTCTGGCTCCCCCTGTCCTCCATCACTCTGCTCTATCCCTCACACTCCAGTACCACCTCTCCTCCATCACTCTGCTCCATCCCTCACACTCCGGCACCTCCTCTCCTGCATTACTCTGAGCTATCCCTCACATTCTGGCCCATCCTCTCCTCCTTTATCCACCTTACTTTACAGCTGCAGCGTTCAGTAAATGCCAGACAGAGCAGGTCTACAGTATTGCAGCTGCTTCTCTTCACATGATTCCATGCCTGCCCCCTCTACCCATGCAGGCTGCACAGCCTCTGTGAAAAATAAGGGAAATAAGAAAATGGTGCTCCTTGAAAACTATTCTTTCAAAGTCTGCAGGAATGCTAATACTGGTTATTAAATAAACCCACTCAGGAAACACAAATTAGGTAAATACATTACCATTGGTATTTCTCCAGTTAATTCACTCTTTCTATGCCCAGACAACGTACAGGTGAGCAGTTTATGACTATTTGAACTACAAGTGTTGGGGTGGGGGGTAGCTATCAATCCCTATCCTGTGCTCCCCACCATCATACACGGCACACACTCCTTGCATTGTGGTGTGTTTTCCTGCTCAATGCAAAAAAGGAGGAGACGGTAGAATGGGAGGAGTGTCTGAGGGAATCCCAGGCTGCCTCTGAGCTAGAAGATTCCAGCGCAGGCCGCAGGGCCGTCTTTTCGTATGGGCTCAATGGGCTCTTGCCCAAGGGCCCCAGGAGTATAAGGGCCCTAGGCTGATAGCTGAGGATCCTCTTTCCGGGGGTACCAGGATTTTGAAAATTGGCCCTGGGGAACTGGAGATATCTGACTTCAAAGCAGTGTTCCCCATCCGAGCCTGTTAATTGCTCTTCCCAGACAAATATCTTGGGTTCTGTCTGCCGTAGTGTTTTTCTGAGGGTATACTCCAAAAGCTGAGACTCTCCCGTCAGTGGACACTGGCCCTCATTCCGAGTTGATCACTCGATAGCTGCTTTTAGCAACAGTGCAAACACTAAGCCACCGCCCTCTGGGAGTGGATCTTAGCTTAGCAGAAGTGCGAACGAAAGATTAGCAGAATTGCTCGGAAATCTTTTCCTGCAGTTTCTGAGTATCTCCAGACCTACTCCTAGATTGTGATCACTGCAGACTGTTTAGTTCCTGGTTTGACATCACAAACACGACCTGCGTTCGGACAGCCACTCCCCCGTTTCTCCAGTCACTCCTGCGTTTTAGCCTGACATGCCTGCGTTTTTTAGCACACTCCCGGAAAACGGTCAGTTTCCGCCCAGAAACACCCACTTCCTGTCAATCACTCACCGATCAGCAGAGCGACTGAAAAGCGTTGCTCGCCCCTGTGTAAAATTGCATAGTTTTGTGTGAAATTACTTGGTGCGTGTGCCCTGCGGCCCATACGCATGCGCAGAACAGCCAATTTTTAGCCTGATCGCTATGCTGCGAAAAACGGCAGCGAGCGATCAACTCGGAATGACCCCCACTGATAGCTTGTCTCAACTATGAGAACCAGAGATATCAGCCTTCCAGCAGTTGGTCCCTGCTCCAGCTCCACACACCTAATATGCAGTTTCGTATTTTCATTGGTGGATTGCTCTGGTTCCTGAACTCTGATCCCCAAGTCCCCAGTACCTCCTAAAAGGTGGGACTCTCTAGTGTTTTACCCCATTAAATGCTAAGAAATCTATTTCCGGGAACTGGAGATATCTGCTGTTAAGCAAGCTGCCCTCCCACCAGAAAATGATGAATATTAAGCACACGCCACTGTCCACCCCTCCCCTACATATTAAACACCCCCTACTACCCTGGAAGTCATGTACCAGGGCCCCTTCATTCAGTCCATTGCCCCCTTCTACAGTTTAGTGTTCTCCCATCCCATCTGTGCAGTAAAGGAGTAATTACAGAAATTACTGCTCCAGGTCCTACATGCTGAGTAGAAGGTAGAACACATTCTACCGCCCGCGGGACATCATAGCTGCCATGATAGCACCCGCCACTCCTACCGCTGGAGGATGGGTAGGGGGCCCAGTGCATAGCTGTGCCTAGGGGCCTACACTGCTGTTAAGATGGCCCTGGCAGGCCGGAACAGATGTTCCGCCAACGGCTAAGGGCACAGGGCTGTGCCCTCCATACTATGGTGCTGTAGGCTTGGGAGGGGGCAGGCCAATACCATAGGGCGAGACGAAAATGTGACAAGCAGCAGTGTAGCTTAAAGTGGGCTATTGCTACCTATCAGCGCACTTCAACAATAACTATGGCTCTACATTGTATTATTAATATATGTCACATTCACCTTACTGTTATTACTTAGATCACAGAATTACATTATTTTAGTGTCTCACTGTATAAAACCACCACTGAACTGCATTTGCTGGCAAAGAAAAATTATTATTATTATTATTATTATTATCAGTTATTTATATAGCGCACACATATTCCGCAGCACTTTACCTGGCCCCAGTGGAGCTTACACTCTGTATTCCCTACCTCATGTACTGTACACGCACACACTTACACACGAAGGTTAATTTATGTCAGGAAACAACCAGTGGGAGGAAATCGGAGTACCCGGAGGAAACCCACACAAGGGAAGAATATACAAACTCCACACAGATACATGGTGGGACTCAAACCCACAACCTCAGTGCTGTGAATAAATGGAGTCATCTATAATTTTATGACACATAAATGACCTTTAATAGGAGAGAGCTCCTCCCTTCTATAATACACTTTCAGATTATCAATCCATTTATGACATGAGCAATACCAAGCTCACCCTATATAATTATTAACCAACAGCAACAGCAGCCTGGTTTAAAGAAAATCACCATAAAACTTGTGGAAGAAACACAGTCTATGAGTCTTACACATGCAGCAAGCCCCCATAGACTGCCCCGCGCTCCCCTCCCCCAATAATATTGTTCTACTACCTGCACCTCCATTTATATTTATTTAAATTGTGCCTCCTGTCCTCCCTTATATATAAACTTGTGCCACCCCCCTTTATATATCAATTTAGCTTGTACCTCCCCCCTATATATTTATTTACCTTGTGCCCGCCCCCTACTCTCATCTTAAATAATATATTATGTGCACCGGACATTTTTCGGGTTTTGTGTTTTGGATTCGGACGCGTTTTGGCAAAACCTCCCTGAAAATTTTTTGTCGGATTCGGGTGTGTTTTGGATTCGGTTTTTTTTTACAAAAAAACCCTAAAAAACAGCTTAAATCATAGAATTTGGGGGTAATTTTGATCCCATAATATTATTAACCTCAATAACCATAATTTACACTCATTTTCAGTCTATTCTGAACACCTCACAATATTATTTTTAGTCCTAAAATTTGCACCGAGGTCGCTGGATGGCTAAGCTAAGCTAAGCGATACAAGTGGCCGACACAAACACCTGGCCCATCTAGGAGTGGCACTGCAGTGTCAGGCAGGATGGCACTTCAAAAAAATTGTCCCCAAACAGCACATGATGCAAAGAAAAAAAGAGGCGCACCAAGGTCGCTGTGTGACTAAGCTAAGCAACACAAGTGGCCGACACAAACACCTGGCCCATCTAGGAGTGGCACTGCAGTGTCAGGCAGGATGGCACTTCAAAAAAATTGTCCCCAAACAGCACATGATGCAAAGAAAAAAAGAGGCGCACCAAGGTCTCTGTGTGACTAAGCTAAGCGACACAAGTGGCCGACACAAACACCTGGCCCATCTAGCAGTGGCACTGCAGTGTCAGGCAGGATGGCACTTCAAAAAAATTGTCCCCAAACAGCACATGATGCAAAGAAAAATGAAAGAAAAAAAAAGGTGCAAGATGGAATTGTCCTTGGGCCCTCCCACCCACCCTTATGTTGTATAAACAGGACATGCACACTTTAACAAACCCATCATTTCAGCGACAGGGTCTGCCACACGACTGTGACTGAAATGACAGGTTGGTTTGGGCCCCCACCAAAAAAAGAAGCAATCAATCTCTCCTTGCACAAACTGGCTCTACAGAGGCAAGATGTCCACCTCATCATCATCCTCCGATTCCTCACCCCTTTCACTGTGTACATCCCCCTCCTCACAGATTATTAATTCGTCCCCACTGGAATCCACCATCTCAGGTCCCTGTGTACTTTCTGGAGGCAATTGCTGCTGGTGAATGTCTCCACGGAGGAATTGATTATAATTTATTTTGATGAACATCATCTTCTCCACAGTTTCTGGAAGTAACCTCGTACGCCGATTGCTGACAAGGTGAGCGGCGGCACTAAACACTCTTTCGGAGTACACACTGGAGGGAGGGCAACTTAGGTAGAATAAAGCCAGTTTGTGCAAGGGCCTCCAAATTGCCTCTTTTTTCTGCCAGTATACGTGGATGCGGTCACTCATATAATCCTCCACCATTCTTTCAATGGTGAGAGAATCATATGCAGTGATAGTAGACGACATGTCAGTAATCGTTGGCAGGTCCTTCAGTCCGGACCAGATGTCAGCACTCGCTCCAGACTGCCCTGCATCACCGCCAGTGGGTGGGCTCGGAATTCTTAGCCTTTTCCTCGCACCCCCAGTAGCGGGAGAATGTGAAGGAGGAGATGTTGACGGGTCACGTTCCGCTTGACTTGACAATTTTCTCACCAGCAGGCCTTTGAACCTCTGCAGACTTGTGTCTGCCGGAAAGAGAGATACAACGTAGGTTTTAAATCTAGGATCGAGCACGGTGGCCAAAATGTAGTGCTCTGATTTCAACAGATTGACCACCCGTGAATCCTGGTTAAGCGAATTAAGGGCTCCATCCACAAGTCCCACATGCCTAGCGGAATCGCTCTGTTTTAGCTCCTCCTTCAATGTCTCCAGCTTCTTCTGCAAAAGCCTGATGAGGGGAATGACCTGACTCAGGCTGGCAGTGTCTGAACTGACTTCACGTGTGGCAAGTTCAAAGGGTTGCAGAACCTTGCACAACGTTGAAATCATTCTCCACTGCGCTTGAGTCAGGTGCATTCCCCCTCCTTTGCCTATATTGTGGGCAGATGTATAGGCTTGAATGGCCTTTTGCTGCTCCTCCATTCTCTGAAGCATATAGAGGGTTGAATTCCACCTCGTTACCACCTCTTGCTTCAGATGATGGCAGGGCAGGTTCAGGAATGTTTGGTGGTGCTCCAGTATTCGGCACGCGGTGGCTGAATGCCGAAAGTGGCCCGCAATTCTTCGGGCCACCGACAGCATCTCTTGCACGCCACTGTCGTTTTTTAAATAATTCTGCACCACCAAATTCAATGTATGTGCAAAACATGGGACGTGCTGGAATTTGCCCAGATGTAATGCACGCACAATATTGCTGGCGTTGTCCGATGTCACAAATCCCCAGGAGAGTCCAATTGGGGTAAGCCATTCTGCGATGATCTTCCTCAGTTTCCGTAAGAGGTTGTCAGCTGTGTGCCTCTTCTGGAAAGCGGTGATACAAAGCATAGCCTGCCTAGGAACGAGTTGGCGTTTGCGAGATGCTGCTACTGGTGCCGCCGCTGCTGTTCTTGCTGCGGGAGGCAATACATCTACCCAGTGGGCTGTCACAGTCATATAGTCCTGAGTCTGCCCTGCTCCACTTGTCCACATGTCCGTGGTTAAGTGGACATTGGGTACAACTGCATTTTTTAGGACACTGGTGACTCTTTTTCTGAGGTCTGTTTACATTTTCAGTATTGCCTGCCTAGAGAAATGGAACCTAGATGGTATTTGGTACCGGGGACACAGTACCTCAATCAAGTCTCTAGTTGCCTCTGAATTAACGGTGGATACCGGAACCACGTTTCTCACCGCCCAGGCTGCCAAGGCCTGAGTTATCTGCTTTGCAGCAGGATGACTGCTGTGATATTTCATCTTCCTCGCAAAGGACTGTTGGACAGTCAATTGCTTACTGGGAGTAGTACAAGTGGTCTTCCGACTTCCCCTCTGGGATGACGATCGACTCCCAGCAGCAACAACAGCAGCGCCAGCAGCAGTAGACGTTACACTCAAGGATGCATCGGAGGAATCCCAGGCAGGAGGGGACTCGTCAGACTTGCCAGTGACATGGCCTGCAGGACTATTGGCTTTCCTGGGTAAGGAGGAAATTGACACTGAGGAAGTTGGTGGTGTGGTTTGCAGGAGCTTGGTTACAAGAGGAAGGGATTTAGTGGTCAGTGGACTGCTTCCGCTGTCATCCAAAGTTTTTTAACTTGTCACTGACTTATGATGAATGCACTGCAGGTGACGTATAAGGGAGGATATTCCGAGGTGGTTAACGTCCTTACCCCAACTTATTACAGCTTGACAAAGGCAACACACGGCTTGACACCTGTTGTCCGCATTTGTGTTGAAATAATTCCACACCGAAGAGCTGATTTTTTTTGTATTTTGACCAGGCATGTCAATGGCCATATTCGTCCCACGGACAACAGGTGTCTCCCCGGGTGCCTGACTTAAACAAACCACCTCACCATCAGAATCCTCCTTGTCAATTTCCTCCCCAGCGCCAGCAACACCCATATCCTCATCCTGGTGTACTTCAACAGTGACATCTTCAATTTGACTATCAGGAACTGGACTGCGGGTGCTCCTTCCAGCACTTGCAGGGGGCGTGTAAATGGTGGAAGGTGCAAGCTCTTCCCGTCCAGTGTTGGGAAGGTCAGGCATCGAAACCGACACAATTGGACTCTCCTTGGGGATTTATGATTTAGAAGAACGCACAGTTCTTTGCTGTGCTTTTGCCAGCTTGTCTTTTCATTTTTCTAGCGAGAGGATGAGTGCTTCCATCCTCATGTGAATCTGAACCACTAGCCATGAACATAGGCCAGGGCCTCAGCCGTTCCTTGCCACTCCGTGTCGTAAATGGCATATTGGCAAGTTTACGCTTCTCATCAGACGCTTTCAATTTTGATTTTTGGGTCATTTTACTGAACTTTAGTTTTTTGGATTTTACATGCTCTCTACTATGACATTGGGCATCGGCCTTGGCAGACGACGTTGATGGCATTTCATCGTCTCGGCCATGACTAGTGGCAGCAGCTTCAGCACAAGGTGGAAGTGGATCTTTCCCTATTTTAACCTCCACATTTTTGTTCTCCATTTTTTAATGTGTGGAATTATATGCCAGTATCAATGCAATGGCCTACTACTATATATACTGAGCACAACTGAAATGCACCACAGGTATAGAATGTAGATGTATAGTATACTTGACGACACAGAGGTAGGTACAGCAGTGGCCTACCGTACCGTACTGCTATATATACTGGTGGTCACTGTCAGCAAACTGCAAAACTAAAATGAACCACAGGTATAGAATCTAGATGGATAGTATACTTGACGACACAGAGGTAGCTACAGTAGTGGCCTTCCGTACCGTACTGCTATATATACTGGTGGTCACTGTGTCAGTAAACTGCAAAACTGAAATGCACCACAGGTATAGAATCTAGATGGATAGTATACTTGACGACACAGAGGTAGGTACAGCAGTGGCCTTCCGTACCGTACTGCTATATATACTGGTGGTCACTGTCAGCAAACTGCAAAACTAAAATGCACCACAGGTATAGAATGTAGATGGATAGTATACTTGACGACACAGAGGTAGGTACAGCAGTGGCCTTCCGTACCGTACTGCTATATATACTGGTGGTCACTGTGTCAGCAAACTGCAAAACTAAAATGCACCACAGGTATAGAATGTAGATGGATAGTATACTTGACGACACAGAGGTAGGTAAAGCAGTGGCCTTCCGTACCGTACTGCTATATATACTGGTGGTCACTGTGTCAGCAAACTGCACAACTGAAATGTACCACAGGTATAGAATCTAGATGGATAGTATACTTGACGACACAGAGGTAGGTACAGCAGTGGCCTTCCGTACCGTACTGCTATATATACTGGTGGTCACTGTGTCAGCAAACTGCAAAACTAAAATGCACCACAGGTATAGAATGTAGATGGATAGTATACTTGACGACACAGAGGTAGGTAAAGCAGTGGCCTTCCGTACCGTACTGCTATATATACTGGTGGTCACTGTGTCAGCAAACTGCACAACTAAAAAGCACCACAGGTATAGAATGTAGATGGATAGTATACTTGACGACACAGAGGTAGGTAAAGCAGTGGCCTTCCGTACCGTACTGCTATATATACTGGTGGTCACTGTGTCAGCAAACTGCATAACTGAAATGTACCACAGGTATAGAATGTAGATGGATAGTATACTTGACGACACAGAGGTAGGTACAGCAGTGGCCTACCGTACCGTACTGCTATATATACTGGTGGTCACTGTCAGCAAACTGCAAAACTAAAATGAACCACAGGTATAGAATCTAGATGGATAGTATACTTGACGACACAGAGGTAGGTACAGCAGTGGCCTTCCGTACCGTACTGCTATATATACTGGTGGTCACTGTGTCAGTAAACTGCAAAACTGAAATGCACCACAGGTATAGAATCTAGATGGATAGTATACTTGACGACACAGAGGTAGGTACAGCAGTGGCCTTCCGTACCGTACTGCTATATATACTGGTGGTCACTGTCAGCAAACTGCAAAACTAAAATGCACCACAGGTATAGAATGTAGATGGATAGTATACTTGACGACACAGAGGTAGGTACAGCAGTGGCCTTCCGTACCGTACTGCTATATATACTGGTGGTCACTGTGTCAGCAAACTGCAAAACTAAAATGCACCACAGGTATAGAATGTAGATGGATAGTATACTTGACGACACAGAGGTAGGTAAAGCAGTGGCCTTCCGTACCGTACTGCTATATATACTGGTGGTCACTGTGTCAGCAAACTGCACAACTGAAATGTACCACAGGTATAGAATCTAGATGGATAGTATACTTGACGACACAGAGGTAGGTACAGCAGTGGCCTTCCGTACCGTACTGCTATATATACTGGTGGTCACTGTGTCAGCAAACTGCAAAACTAAAATGCACCACAGGTATAGAATGTAGATGGATAGTATACTTGACGACACAGAGGTAGGTAAAGCAGTGGCCTTCCGTACCGTACTGCTATATATACTGGTGGTCACTGTGTCAGCAAACTGCACAACTAAAAAGCACCACAGGTATAGAATGTAGATGGATAGTATACTTGACGACACAGAGGTAGGTAAAGCAGTGGCCTTCCGTACCGTACTGCTATATATACTGGTGGTCACTGTGTCAGCAAACTGCACAACTGAAATGTACCACAGGTATAGAATGTAGATGGATAGTATACTTGACGACACAGAGGTAGGTACAGCAGTGGCCTTCCGTACCGTACTGCTATATATACTGGTGGTCACTGTGTCAGCAAACTGCAAAACTAAAATGCACCACAGGTATAGAATGTAGATGGATAGTATACTTGATGACACAGAGGTAGGTAAAGCAGTGGCCTTCCGTACCGTACTGCTATATATACTGGTGGTCACTGTGTCAGCAAACTGCACAACTGAAATGTACCACAGGTATAGAATGTAGATGGATAGTATACTTGACGACACAGAGGTAGGTACAGCAGTGGCCTTCCGTACCGTACTGCTATATATACTGGTGGTCACTGTGTCAGCAAACTGCAAAACTAAATGCACCACAGGTATAGAATGTAGATGGATAGTATACTTGACGACACAGAGGTAGGCACAGCAGTGGCCTACTGTACCCTAATACTATATATTATATACTGGTGGTCAGCAAACTGTGCAAAACTGAAGTGCACCACAGGTATGGATGGATAGTATACTTGACGACACAGAGGTAGGTACAGCAGTGGCCTTCTGTACCGTACTCCTATATATTATATACTGGTGGTCAGCAAAATTATGCACTGTACTCCTACTATATACTGTCTACAATGCAGCACAGATATGGAGTGTTTTTCAGGCAGACAACGTATACTGGTGGTCACTGGTCAGCAAAACTCTGCACTGTACTGCTCCTATATAATATTATACTGGTGGTCCCCAGTCCCCATAATAAAGCAGCACACTGAGCACAGATATGGAGTCTTTTTCAGGCAGACAACGTATACTGGTGGTCACTGTCAGCTAAACTCTGCACTGTACTCCTGCTATATAATATTATACTGGTGGTCCCCAGTCCCCACAATAAAGCAGTGTGAGCACAGATATATGCAGCACACTGAACACAGATATGGAGTGTTTTTCAGGCAGACAACGTATACTGGTGGTCACTGTCAGCTAAACTCTGCACTGTACTCCTCCTATATAATACAGCTGCTGCCCAGTCCCCACAATTAAGCAGTGTGAGCACAGATATATGCAGCACACTGAGCACAGATATGGAGTGTTTTTTTCAGGCAGAGAACGGATAAAACTGGTGGTCACTGATCAGCAAAACTCTGCACTGTACTCCTGCTATATATACAGCTGCTCCCCAGTCCCCACAATTAAGCAATAAGTAAAGCAAGCACAAATATTTGCATCAACAATACATGGAGAGGACGCCAGCCACGTCCTCTCCATAACATTTCCAATGCACGAGTGAAAATGGCGGCGACGCGCGGCTCCTTATATAGAATCCGAATCTCGCGAGAATCCGACAGCGGGATGATGACGTTCGGGCGCGCTCGGGTTAACCGAGCCATACGGGAGAATCCGAGTATGCCTCGGACCCGTGTAAAAAGGGTGAAGTTCGGGGGGGTTCGGTTTCCGAGAAACCGAACCCGCTCATCACTAATTAAGATGTGCTTTTATTAAATTATGCCACATGAGCCCTTACATATTATGTTGTTCCCTGCCCCAATTATATATTTATTTACGCTATAACCACATCACCCCTTTTATATTTTAATTGCACCTCCTGACCCCCTTTATATTGAACTTGTGGGCCTGTTCCCCCTTATATGTTTATTTAACATATGCACACTCTCCCCCCTTTATATATTTGTATAACTTGAGCTTCCTGCCTCCTCCTCTATAATATAATTATTTAACCTATTCCCCCTGTCCTGTTACTGTACATTATATATGTACTGAAGTTCTGACACCACCCCACCACCTACCTTGCTCTTCTGCTGTCCTGGTACATGTGCTGCTCCACCAGACAGGGTACATGGTGAGGAGGCTAACTGTAATGTGTGCAGCCAGTTCTACAGTACATCAGGTGAGGGGGCGGAGCTTCGGCAGTATGGGGGCAGAGCCTCTGATGGGTCAGGGGGCGGAGCCTCGGAAGATTATGGGGCAGGTGCAGCCAGTTTCTTGGTCGGAACTCGGAGCTTCGCCCAGCTGGTTATTTCTTCCTGTCATCACTGGCTGCATTGCATTGGAGCCTGTGGGCCTATTTTCAATGGGGGGCCTGGAGCTGCAGCTCCATCCGCCCCATTGTTAATCCGGCCCTGCCAATGACTATAACCTGGCTCATGGTAATGAGAAATCACTGTAAGTAGAAAATGTAGAGGTAAGATGGCTGCACATAGCAGACACAGTGCCGTAACTAGGCATTTTAGCGCTGTGTGCGAGAAACGACAGTGGCGCCCCCCATGAAATATTGGGGTAGTGCGCGCCGCAGGCGCGCAAAGAATTTATAGGGGCGTGGCTTCACGGGGAAGGGGCGTGGCCACAAAATAATAGCAATTCATACTACGGTGCACAGTAGTCTACATTATTCAAATTACGCTGCACAGTAGCGCCACTACACCAGGTAGAGCCCCTTTTATACATTACAGCAGACAGTGTCCCCCTTTTTACACATTGCGGCAGCCAGTCCCCCTTTTTACACATTGCGGAAGCCAGTCTCCCTTTTTACACATTGCGGCAGCCAGTCCCCCTTTTTACACATTACAGCAGCCAATCTCCCTTTTAACACATTGCGGCAGCCGGTCCTCCTTTTTACACATTGCGGCAGCCAGGACCCCTTTTTACACATTGCGGCAGCCAGGCCCCCTTTTTACACATTGCAGCAGCCAGTCCCATTTTTTACACATTGCGGCAGCCAGTCCCATTTTACACATTGCGGCAGCCAGTCCCTCTTTTTACACATTGCAGCAGCCAGTCCCCCTTTTTACACATTGCAGCAGCCAGTCCCCCTTTTTACACATTGCAGCAGCCAGTCCCATTTTTTACACATTGCGGCAGTCAGTCCCATTTTACACATTGCGGCAGCCAGTCCCATTTTTTACACATTGCGGCAACCAGTCCCATTTTACACATTGCGGCAGCCAGTCCCATTTTACACATTGCGGCAGCCAGTCCCATTTTTTACACATAGCGGCAGCCAGTCCCATTTTCCACATTGCGGCAGCCAGTCCCATTTTTTACACATTGCGGCAGCCAGTCCCATTTTTTACACATTGCGGCAGCCAGTCCCATTTTTTACACATTGCGGCAGCCAGTCCCAATTTTTACACATTGCGGCAGCCAGTCCCATTTTTTACACATTGCAGCAGCCAGTCCCATTTTACACATTGCGGCAGCCAGTCCCATTTTTTACACATTGCGGCAGCCAGTCCCATTTTTTACACATTGCGGCAGCCAGTCCCATTTTTTACACATTGCGGCAGCCAGTCCCATTTTACACATTGCGGCAGCCAGTCCCATTTTTTACACATTGCGGCAGGCGGTGTCCGAGAGAGAGAGAGAGAGAGGGGGGGGGGGATATACTTACCTTCTCCCCGCTGACAGGCTCCTCGTGCAGCTCCCTCGGTGCAGGCAGTGAGGTGAGAAGAAGGAGGAGGGAGGGGGAGCAGGGAGCCGCAGCAGCGCTATGTTATTGGTAGTAAGCCCCGCTGCAGCATCCCCCTCTCCTTCCGTATTGGCTGCCCAGCAGCCAATACGGAAGGAGAGGGGGATGCTGCAGCGGCGCTTACTACCAATAACATAGCGCTGCTGCGGCTCCCTGCTCCCCCTCCCTCCTCCTTCTCCGCTGCCCGGCGGCGACGCTGATGTCTTCTATCTTCACAGCGCGGTGCACGGCGCAGAGACTTAGAGGCGGCATGTAATGAGTCAATTTGACTCATTACATGCCGCTGGCCGTGCGCCCTCAGGGCAACTTCGCTGTGTGCCAAGCCCACTTGGCACACACGTAGTTACGGCCCTGAGCAGATAGTCAGCCATTTCTTCAAAACGCCAGATAACAGTTGTTCAGACAAGTTGATTAGATGCAGTTGATTTAACCAATTTGTCTGGACTGCTGTTTCTGTCCATTTACCGGTGTTTGGGAGCAAATGGGCCATTGTCGTTTGCTCCTATACATTATCAGATTACCAACTAGATGGCTGGTTGGATAGATAATCTATACTGAAGGTGTGTGACAGCTTTAGATGTAAAATAAATGTTGCCTTCATGTATTATAAGAAATGACTCTTCTGGCCATATTGCCTGCCATTCTGAATCCTTCACTGATATAATAACAATCAGGTATATAACTTTCATTGTAATTGTACCCTATGTAATGCAAAGCACCTGTAATTTAAGTTGTTTGTTAAATATTTAGGAGTCAATTTATCAACATACGCATCTGAGGATGGCATGTGCCTCACATGCATCGCCACTGCCGACATCGCCACTACCGCTGGGTCGACCCCCCATCACGACTACCCTCCATTCGCCGAGGACCCCCCCCCAACCCCCTCACTGAAGATCATACTCACCAATCCCGTGGACCAATCATCGGGGCTCCCTGCTGCTGTGACCTCCACTTTGCAGCATCACTTTACTGCACTGGAGATCACAGGAGCAGCAGGGAGCTACGATGACCGGCGACAGCCCACACCTGAGCACCGATCACCATAGGGTAGGTGAGTATGTTTTTATTTTTTTACTTTTTTTTATTTTTAAAACAGTGATCAACTTGTGTGTCCATTGGACAGACAGATCTGATCACACTGCTGGCTCTCCACACAACTTTCTCTGCCTAGGGTCAGAGAAAGCTGTACAGAAGTACACAATCTGCAGTGAGCCCTGTGATAATGCCAGCTGCGACCTGGGACACTGCGGGTAGCCCCCTGCCAGTGTGCCGGAGATGTGCTGGCAGGGAAATGCTTGCTGGGTGCAAAAGCATTGCCGCTGTGCAATACTTTTGCACCCTTGCGGGAAGGGGGGTGGGTGGGTAGGGCCAGACATGCAGAGCAGACTCGCACATCTAGCACAATTTAGCACATCTACGACCAGATATGATTACCCCGTTAGTCTTATACCCTGTTACTGCAGAGGTGAAAGCTTGCAGGATTCCCTGGCACATACCAATATCACAAACATGGGTAAGCCGCCAGTGACAACATTTTTGGGCAAACTGAAATTAGGATACTTTAAATGTCCTGATTATATAACATGCTCTTATTTGCAAACAAGCAGTTATTTTAAGCATCACTTTAGAGGCAAGAAATTTGACAAACGGCTTTATCTCACTTGTTCTAGCAAGTTTGTCATTTATATGATCACTTGCCCTTGCTCCCTCCAACATGTTGGCAAAATGTTTTATAATGGACACTTTCCACTTAAAATACGACTCAGATAATTTATAGGTGTGTGGCAGCTTTAGGTCAATCAATGTTGTATTCATGCAGTGCTGAAAGTAGGATGGTACGGGGTGGTATGGAGTACCATTAAGAAATATGGTGGTGGTACGTAGAACCACCAGCCCACAGCTGGGGTATAATTTATAAGGGGCATTTTTGTAAAATGATGTGAGTGGCATAACTATGTGTGTTATAATATGTAATAGGCATTACGGTGTGTGGCATAATGTGTAATGGACATTACGGTGTGTGGCATAATGTGTAATGGGTGTTACGGTGTCTGGCATAATGTGTAATAAACATTACGGTGTCTGGCATATTGTGTAATGGGTGTTACAGTATGTGGCATAATGTGTAATAAGCATTACGATGTGTGGTGTAATGTGTAATGGGTGTTATGGTGTCTGGCATAATGTGTAATAAGCATTACGGTGTCTGGCATAATGTATAATGGGTGTTACGGTGTGTGGCATAATGTGTAATAAGCATTATGTGTGTGGCATAATGTGTAATGGGTGTTACGGTGTGTGGCATAATGTGTAATGGGTGTTACGGTGTCTGGCATAATGTGTAATGGGTGTTACGGTGCATGGTATAATGTGTAATAAGCATTACGGTGTGTGGCATAATGTGTAATGGGCATTATGGTGTTTGGCATAATGTGTAAGAGGCATTATGGTGTGTGGCATAATGTGGCCATGCTCCTATTGTCATGTAGCCACTCCCCTAGTTCTGTGTGACCACGCCCTCACGTGACGTGACCATGCCCATTTTTACTATCCGTACCACTAAGAAAAAAATTCTACTTGCACCACTGTCTTCATCTATGATAAGAAATGACTCTTCTGGCCAAATCACCTGCCATTCTGAAACCTTCACTGATATAATAACAATAGGGTATATAACTTCATTGTAATTGTACCTTATGTAATACAAAGCGCCTGTAAATTATGTTTTTGTTTGTCTGGTTTGAAATGTTTATGGTTTCTCACCCTGCCCCACATTTAACTTTTTTCTTACATTGTGAATTACTTGTGGTAGTAAGTGGGACTCAAATAAATGAAGGAAGTTACATAATTTAATAACATTTGCAGTTGAGATAGTTAGCCGCTAGGCTGGTCACATGACCTACTTATGATGTCACAGTGTGCAGCATTACATCACAGAGCCATTCAGTGTTCTCTGCTCTGCCTCAGTTACTACAAGCAACCGCTGCCTGCCCCAGAGATACAGACAATGGCCCTCATTCCGAGTTGTTCGCTCGTTCTTTTTCATCGCATCGTAGCGATTTTCCGCAAACTGCGCATGCGCAATGTTCACACTGCGACTGCGCCAAGTAAATTTGCTAAGAAGTTTGGTATTTTACTCACGGCATTACAAGGTTTTTTCTTCGTTCTGGTGATCGTACGGTGATTGACAGGAAGTGGATGTTTCTGGGCGGAAACTGGCTGTTTTATGGGTGTGTGTGAAAAAACGCTGCCGTTTCTGGGGAAAACGCGGGAGTGGCTGGAGAAACGGGGGAGTGTCTGTCTGGGTGAACGCTGGGTGTGTTTGTGACGTCAAATCAGGAACGACAAGCACTGAACTGATCGCACTGGAAGAGTAAGTCTCGAGCTACTCAAAAACTGCACAGATAAATCTTTTCGCAATATTGCGAATACTTCATTCGCAATTTTGCTAAGCTAAGATTCACTCCCAGTAGGCGGCGGCTTAGCGTGTGCAATGCTGCTAAAAGCAGCTTGCGAGCGAACAACTCGGAATGAGGGCCAATGTACAGCAAGTTTCTTCTGCTATAAGATCATAAATACCTCTTTTAGTGCAGTGGGATTAAGGCATCACAATAAAATGTACAGTATCACAAAAAAATATAGGGATAGATGTATTTATCGACGTTAGGGGAGAAGTGTTATCAGCGCACGTTATTTGTCCCCCCATGTAAGAGTGCGGCAGTGTGCGCTCAGTGTCTATATCGGCGCTGCTATGTAAAAGATAGCACGCCAATATGCAGGGCAATGTAAGAACAGTCAGTTGCGCTGACCGTTCTGACACCTGCAGCTATCGATATTTACAGCGGCAGGTGTCGTTGCCCTAACTCCACAGAAGGGACAGCTCTGTTTTTACTCCCCCAGTTCGTCAGACAAGATGTTAATACATCTTGTTGATGTGGCTCAGGGCCGTTTCTAGACAATTTGGCTCCCAGTGCGAGATTTCAAAATGCGCCCCCCCCCCCCCCATTGCTATAAAAAAAAAATTGCGTGCCCCCCCCCATATAGCCAGAAAAAAAGCATGCGCGCGCCGAAGGCGCGCACGCTCCCGACAAGGCCGTGTGGCCTGATTGAAATGGGCGTGGTCTCATTACAGTGGGCGTGGCCTCGTCTGATATCACACCCACCACAGGGGGAAAAAATAAAAATAAAAAAGTCCCCTTTTTACACATTACACCAGGCAAGTGTCCCCATATTACACAGCGCGGCAGGCAGGTGTCCCCATTTTACAAAGTGCGGCAGGCAGGTGTCCCAATTTTACAAAGTGCGGCAGGCAGGTGTCCCCATTTTACAAAGTGCGGCAGGCAGGTGTCCCCATTTTACACAGTGCGGCAGGTATCCCCATTTTACACAGTGCGGCAGGTGCCCCCATTTTACACAGTGCGGCAGGTGCCCCCATTTTACACAGTGCGGCAGGTGCCCCCATTTTACACAGTGCGGCAGGTGCCCCCATTTTACACAGTGCGGCAGGTATCCCCATTTTACACAGTGCGGCAGGTATCCCCATTTTACACAGTGCGGCAGGTGCCCCCATTTTACACAGTGCGGCAGGTGCCCCCATTTTACACAGTGCGGCAGGTGCCCCCATTTTACACAGTGCGGCAGGTGCCCCCATTTTACACAGTGCGGCAGGTGTCCCCATTTTACACAGTGCGGCAGGTATCCCCATTTACACAGTGCGGCAGGTGCCCCCATTTTACACAGTGCGGCAGGTGCCCCCATTTTACACAGTGCGGCAGGTATCCCCATTTTACACAGTGCGGCAGGTGTCAAGTGGGGGGAGGGATGGGGGGGAGAGAGAGAGAGAGAGAGAGAGAGAATGAATACTTACAACTTGCCGCTCTTCGGGTCCCGCGCGCCGGCCGCCTCCTCTGTCGATGGTTATCTCCAGTCCTCCTCTCCTCCCTCTCTCTCCCCCCGAGCGCTCCTGCTCGGGGGGCGGGGCTTCGCGAAATGACGCGTTTGCGTCGTGACGTCACGACGCAAACGCATCATTCCGCGAAGCCCCGCCCCCCGAGCAGGAGCGCTCGGGGGGAGAGAGAGGGAGGAGAGCAGTGGTCACAAAGTGCCACGGCGGGCGCCCCGTGCGGTTGCACGGCTCGCCCGCCGCTAGAAACGGCACTGATGTGGCTTCCTGCTTCGCCTCGGTAATCATCTGTACGCCTATACTACATCTAACCCATAGTGTGTATATTGTTATTATTTTAACTTTACAGAGAATATTTGACCATTCACATTAGTTCCTGCTGCAGTGGAGCGTACAGTCTATATTCCCTACCATATGTACACGCACACACATTCACACTAGGGTTAATTTTGTTGGGCGCCAGTTAACCTACCAGTATATTTTTGGATTGTGGGAGGAAACCAGATTACCTGGAGTGGGAAAACTATACGAACGATGTAGAATATACAAACTCCACACAGTTAGGGCAATGGTGGGAATTGAACCCATGACCTCAGTATTGTGAAGCAGTAATGCTAATCAATACACCGCTCGTGCTGCCCTGCGTCATTTACTAAAGATGTGAAAACAAGGTTGTGAATGTTTAAAATCAATGTACAAAATACAGTGCAAGCACATCTGCTGTGACACTACACTCGCCAATGTAGTATGACCACTGTACATTATTTTTATTATTATATAAAGTGCAATAATTAACTGCTGAAGTGTAGCAAAATACATTGGTAACTAACTATCCAGCATCCAAAATACAAATATAGATCTAGAGGTAAATGCATTGAGTTGTGAGTTTCCAAAATCAATTAGTGTTATTAAAGGAAACATCTGCCAGATTTTGCCTTTGCTACAATTGCCACATTAAGAACAAACTGCAATATCTTCAGAATTCTTCAATATTGAAAACCTGCAGCATTTAGCCCCTATTGTTACATGTAAATTATGTGTCAAGGTTCTGCTCATTTAGTGGCATTGTTTTGTTTTTTGTTTACAAAATAATTGTAGGATAAAATGGGTGTTTTCAGGGCATTCCCACAAGTATAACAGAACCAGATTAACATTGAGGCAGATGGTGATACAACTCAAGGCCTGTATATAAAAATAGGCCCATCATCATGGCAGCATGATAATGATTAGCTGGCTACACAGTCATAAATCACTAGTACAATAATCTGATTTCTAGTTTTCTCACAAAATGATGCAATTTTTTCATTTTTATGTACATAAGTAGACATTGGGACTTAATGATTAGGGGGTGTATGCACCTACATGGCACTGGGGACACCAAAAATCCACTGGCCATACCTCCTCCCCTTTTCAGTATACACCTGTGAACATTTTCAGCCCCAGGCTCATATGCCCCTTTATCTGACCCTGAGGATTCCCCAAGATGTAAGGAGGGGCTGCAGCAGCTGTCTCTTAATATTTTCCACAATCCCTCCATGTCCAACAACAACAGCAGCCACATAGAAACCTATGTGGGCTGCTTAATTGTTGGATTTCCTTAGCTTATTCAAAGCATTCTAAAGCTAACGCCACTTTTACACGCCGCAGCGCATGGGCAGTTGACTGAAAATTCCCTGTTTACGATTTTTGGTCAACTGCAGGCATCTCTGAAGAGCCCCCTATATCTTGAACAGTCACTCTGAGTGCCAATGCCAATGGCTCCAGAGAGAAGAAAGGCAGTCCCAGGGAAAGCATGGTCTTGTTTCTCTCTGTATGTAACGGAGAGTGATATGTGTCCAGCAGTACATGTATTTGGATTGCATAAAGAAATGTTAGGACCCTAGAAAGGGGCACAAAACAGATAGCACCAAGTTAATACTGTATGTCAACAGATTTTTGTCCTAAAGACAGAGGTAATTTATGTGTGATGCGCTCTGTATCATTATGCTTAATCTGCTACTTTATACCATTTCCTTTGCAACAAAAAAAAACAAAACCTAAATAGAGTTTTACTTTTAGCGACTTAAGAGTGTATGTACTGCCTTTGAGAGAAATACAGTGGATGGAGAAAATGTAGAAGCCAGTCAGCTCCTGTCACTTTTCACATGCAGCCTGTAACATGTCAGGTAGAAGCAGATTGGCCGGGACTTTTGTCTCCGTCCATTTATATCTTTTCCCAAGGCTTGGTAAATAGATCCCTTAGTACACTATTAAGCAAAATTCAGAAAAATGTACTAAAACACAGGAATCACTCCTTGTGATGATGCTATTAAGTAGTACTAAGTATGAATGGTGTATTGGTTTGCATTATTGTCTCACAGCACTGGGGGGGGGGGGGGGGGGGAGTTGACTCAGTGACTTGCGGTGGGGTGAGGCAGTTGAGGCAGAGCCTTTCCTGTCATACTAACGTTTGTGCCAGAGGTTTGACTGTATAAGGTATATGAAAAAATAGGATTTTAATACCTACCGGTAAATCCTTTTCTCTTAGTCCGTAGAGGATGCTGGGGACTCCGTAAGGCCCATGGGGTATAGACGGGATCTGCAGGAGACATGGGCACACTATAAGACTTTGAATGGGTGTGAACTGGCTCCTCCCTCTATGCCCCTCCTCCAGACTCCAGTTAGAAAACTGTGCTCAGGGAGACGGACATTTCGAGGAAAGAATTTATTGTTTAAACACGGTGAGTGTCATACCAGCTCACACCTCAAATATGCCGCAGAACGTGGTATTCAATAGACCACCAGCCAATGGCATGAAAAATACACCGCCATATGCTGAGAAAATATGTAACACAACTTGTGTGTCAACCCAACCACTAAGAAGATACCGCACGCCATGGCATGAACAACGTCAGCAACAGCCTGACTAAAAGAAACACTACCAGAGTGTAACCATAACCAAAAGCTGCATATACAGTATGCACTGGGATGGGTGCCCAGCATCCTCTACGGACTAAGAGAAAAGGATTTACCGGTAGGTATTAAAATCCTTTTTTCTCATACGTCCTAGAGGATGCTGGGGACTCCGTAAGGACCATGGGGTTTATACCAAAGCTCCAGACCGGGCGGGAGAGTGCGGACGACTCTGCAGCACCGATTGAGCAAACATGAGGTCCTCCTCAGCCAGGGTATCAAACATGTATGACAGCAAAAGTGTTTGAACCCGACCAAGTAACTGCTCGGCAAAGTTGAACCGCCGAAACTCCTCGGGCAGAAGCCCCAGGAGAACCCATCTTCCTAGTAGAATGGGCCTCTACCGACATCGGTAACGGCAATCCAGCCGTAGAACCAGTATGTCAAATCGTATCACCGATACAGCGTGTAGCAGACTGGATAGAAACAGGCGCCCTAAATGTGCAGGGAGCCAACCGGACAAACAGAGCCTCTGTTTCCCCAATCCGGCCCAATCAGACTACATAAACATTCAAAGCTCTGACTACCTCGAGAGACTTTGAATCAGCCAATGCTTAAGTAACCACAGGCATAAAATAAGCAGGGTCCTGTGAAACACAGAAAACACTTTTTAGACAGAACTATTTTCCTAGTTCTCAATTTCGCTCTAACCACATGGAAGATCAAATAGGGGCTCTTGTGAGACAAAGCAGCCACTTCCGACACGCGCTTTGCGGACACCAAGGCCAATAACATGACCACCGTCCAAGAGAGAAATTTCAACACAACCTTTCATAAAGGTGACAACCATTGTGACAATAAGAAACTGCAACACCACGTTAAGGACCCACGCTGCCAGTGGAGGCACAAACAGAGGGTGGATGTGCAGCACTCCTTTCACAAAAGTCTGGACTTCCGGAAAGGTGGCCGATTCTTTTTTTTAAAGAAAATGTATAAGGCCGAAAATTGTACAAAAATGGAGCCTAACTTTAGGCCTGCATCCACACCTGCTTGCAAAGAATGGAGAAGAACGACCCAGCTGAAATTTTTCCGTAGGAGCCTTCCAGGATTCACACCAAGACACCTAGTCCCTCCAAAAATGGAGGTAAAGCTTCACCGTTACTCCCTTCCTAGCTTGAAGCAAAGCGGAAATGACATCACCAGAAATACCCTCTTGGGCTAGGATATGGCGCACAAACACCCAGCCGTCAACTGCAGCCGCGGTAAGTCTTGATACACGGCCGGTCTCTGCTGCAACAGGTCCTCACGTAGGAGAAAAAAGGCTACGGATCTTCCATGATCAAGTCTTGAAGATCTGGATACCAAGCTATCCTTGACTAGACCGGAACAATGAGTATCGCCTGAACCCTTTGTTCTTTGTATTTGTATCACCTTCAGAAAGAGTGAGAGTGGAGGGGACACATAGACCGACTGAAAACACCCAAGGTGACACAAGGGCGGCCACAGCTACAGCTTGAGTGTCCCTTGACCTGGACCACTATCCGTGAGGTCTCTCGTTGAGGCGAGACGCCATCCTGTCCAATAGAGGCACTCCTCAAAGACTTGTCACTTCTGTGAAAACTTCTCGATGATGACTACATTTCTCCCGGGTAGAGATCGCAGCTGCAGAGGAAAACTATTTCTCCATCGGCTACATCCGGACCGAAGACTGCTAATATAGCATGTTCCTGCCCTTCCGCTCAGCGGCAACCTTATGCGGCTTCTGCTAATGCGTCGCCGCTCATTGTTCCGCCCTAGCGGCTTACTTACGCCACTGCCGTTAAGTCGTCCGACAGAACTAAAACGGGCAGATCTCGAAGAAGATATTCGTTGAAAATAGCTAGAAAATTCAAGAATGCCTATTGCCGACAAGCTTCCCAGCTTGACCTTTTTTCCCCTGGAAATTCTTCCCTTGGAAAGACTGCTCCCCTGGAGACCTGCATGTATGGACACCAAGATCTAAACCTGGATCGCGAACCTTCGACCCTCTAAGAGGTGAGAATGCAGACACCACAGGAGCGATATCCCTGTTCTTAGGATTATTTTCCGGTGCATGTGCAGGTGAGACCCAGACCACATGTCCAACTGGTCCCGTGAAACCTTGTCATTTGACCTGCTCACCGAAAAGGCCTCGTAGGCCGCAACCACCTTCTTCAGCAACGGAACATATTGACGGCTTGTCACTGCAAATCTGACCCGACTCTGGATCCTCAGATCTCTTTCCACAAGAAAAAACAAACTATGAACAGTTCAGTAACTAATCTTATACCCACCACAGACATCTGCGTCGTTGGGATCAACAGTGATTCTCTGTGTTGAAGAACTGTCAGAGAGAAACCACGATTTGTACCACTTGTTTCTGGACTTCGCCGTAGTCAGGAGAGCGTCTCAGTACATAACAATAATGGCTCTTACTATCGAAGGAAACCCATCTTCCTGCCATCACTCCGGTGAAATGGCAAAGACAATCCTGGATAGCAAAACCAGGCAAGCTTAATGCGGATGAAACCGCCCATAAATTCTAATAATACGTGTTGGAAATCCCAGGCCTGAGATATTCAACTTTGTAGGTCAACCTCTTAAGTAGAAACCCCCCCCTTTTTTTTTTTTTTAACAACAGGGACAGCAGGACAAAGTCCTGATCCCGACGCAACTCTGGTATGGCGGCGTCGCATATTACCTCCCCTTCGAGAGGAGAAACGGTAAGATCTATCTGAAAAAACCATGCGGGGTATCATCTGGATCTCCAGTATGTCCCACCTTTGGATTCTATGTGTAACTCACTGGTCCAAGTCCATACCAGGACTGACTGAAGAGCACCAGACGAGTTCCCACCGGAATGGGCTCCAGCAAGATAGACCCAGCGACATGTGTAGGATGTGGTAGAAACAGAAGATGTTAACTGTTTCTGCAACCTTGAAAAGGCTGCAGACCTCTTACCTTTCCACCTTCCACTATCTGCAAAGAAAGGGAAAAAACGAACGGTATCCAATCTGTTAAAATGACTGCATCCCACAAAAAGAATGCGTCATCAAACGTTGTGAGGGAACCTATCTCAAGAAGGTAGACGTACCAGTGGTATCTGCCGAGAGTAACCTATCCCAGGCATCCCCAACCCCCGGTTACACCTTCATAGGGAAGACACTCCAGTATCCCTCGGAGTCTACTTCAGCATTCCCTTGGTGAATCCACAACGCCCTCCCAGCCGAGAGAGCCATGGAAGTGGTTCGTGCACCCAAGAATCCCATCACTCTTGTAGTCTCACGGCAGCCTGCCGCAATGTTATAGAGAAGACACAACCTAAGAAACCTCTCTCTCTAGGGTAATTCTATCGGATGCCAAGGTAACCGAACATTTCTGAATACAAGCACTCCCCCATGCGTATGCAATGCAAATATCATCAAAGCATATAAGTAAAATATCACTTAGCTTCCTGTATACGATCCATTGTGACAGGGCCCCGTGCAGACCAGGGGTCGACCTTCACTTTAATCTGTCCGCGGCGGGCCAAGAATAAACACTCGGACTCCTCATGAGGATCTGAGACCATCTCATCACGGCTGACCTAGAGCTTTATCAACAGAGCGACCAGTACGTGAGAAAGAATAACTTTGCTTCAGCATTCATTAGAACTTGTAATATGAATATACATATTTTAATACACATATACACACATATCCTATATATATACTGTATATCATACATATAAGTATTTTGTCCAGAGCCGTAGGGTCCCTAGTGACATTAATGTGTGCTGAATGTGTACGACCATGTACTGAATGCCCAAGTTGTGGATTTAACCAGGAAACCTTATGGTCGACATAAAACATAGTATTCGTCGACAACAGGGAGTAGTAACTTGGTAAAAATAGCATTCTTGCGACCCGAGGGGTTCGAGGGAAGTATATACACATAAATTTAATATGATTCCCCAACAAATAAAAACACGTCTGTGCTAGAGCTACAGGCCTATGGAACCGTACCCTATACAGGCATAGGTGATTTACTTCATGTTAATTTACACCCAGTAATAACAGTTGGCGCCGACGGGTCACCCACATACTACTGTGTCACCCATACAGTGTTTACTTTTGATAAAGCATACAACTACCGACCTGCTGACACTTGATCTACTGGCCCAAGTACCATCAGGAGTCGGCAATGCCGACAGAGGGATTTCCATAGCCATTTTGTGGCAGAGCACTCACACATGTCGACACATGTGTACTATTAATGGGTATATCTGACAGGGAAACACAGAACACAATTACAACTCATTAACTAACACGCCCATTATAGTATATAGTGCTATATTTTGTACTAAAATCACTGTGCCCCCCCTCGTTTTTCACTGTTAGCTGCCTAACAGTGCTTTTGGCGGGGACATGAGGAAAAATGGCGCTGTAATGAGCTGTGAGGGATAAGCCCCGGCCCCTCTCGGCGCGCTTCAGCCCCACTAATATTTTTCATATTTATACTGGCGGGGGTCCGTATACAGTGCCTATGCACTGTATACATCTTTTGCCAGTGTCAGGAAGAGGTATATTGCTGCCCAGGGCGCCCCCCTGCGCCCTGCACCCTCGTAGTGCCGCTTGTGAGTGGGAACTAGGGCGCGCAGCGCAACCGCTGCGCGGTACCTCCGAGTCTTGAAGTCTTCTGCTGTCACTGAAGTCTTCTTTTCTTCCAATACTCATCCGGCTTCTTTCTTCTGGCTTCTGTGAGGGGGTTGACGGCGCGGCTCCGGGAACCAGCAGCTAGACGCACAAAGTGATCAAACCCTCTGGAGCTAATGGTGTCCAGTCGCCTAAGAAGCAGAGCCTTTAACTCACAGAAGTAGGTCTGACTTCTCTCCCCTCAGTCCCACGAAGCAGAGAGCCTGTAGCCAGCAGGTCTCTCTGAAAATAAAAAACCAAGCATAAAGTCTTTCCAGAGAAACTCAGTAGAGCTCCCCTAGTGTGTGACCAGTCTCTCCTGGGCACAGAATCTAACTGGAGTCTGGGGGAGGGGCATAGAGGGAGGAGCCAGTTCACACCCATTCAAAGTCTTATAGTGTGCCCATGTCTCCTGCGGATCCCGTCTATACCCCATGGTCCTTACGGAGTCCCCAGCATCCTCTAGGACGTATGAGAAATACAAATAGTTTGTTTTAAATATCTTCTTTGTATTATTCTAATCATTTTTATAGCCAAAGCTCTGGAGTAAAAAGTCTATGGCAGGTGAGACAGTGCACATCTCTGATCAAAACTCAACAAATTTCCAGGAGTTCATACTGCTTCACCTTTGTATAATGCCCAGATGTCCCCTTTGGCTCATATATTGCATGTAAATCAGTCTCTGGGGCTAGCCAGTGCCTCCTGAGCCATTTAGCTCACCGCACGTCCCTGGGTTGACGTACTGGACTACACTGCCGTGCATTGGGCTATGGCAGTGGGCGGAATGAAAACACGGGGGTGCGGCTACATGGCACTCACTGCCAGGCAGCACAGCAACATGGAGGACAGGGAGAGAGGACTATGAGCTACTAAAGTACATACAGTGTACCCTGTCTGCAATGTGGGCGGTGGGGGGGGGGCACTATATAGTCTGTCTGTATGTATGTATGTATGTATGTATGTATGTATGTATGTATGTATGTATGTATGTGTGTGTGTCTGTGACTGAATTTATGTATGTGTGTAACTATGTATGTATATAAATATCTACTGTATTTATGTGTGTATTAGTGTGTGACTATGTATGTAAATAAGTATGTAACTATGTAAGTATGTGACTGTATTTGTTGTATATACTGCATGTGTGACTACTGTATATCATATGTATGTGTTTTGTGTGTGACTATGTATGTAAGTGTATATGTGTGTGCCTATGGGCAGGATCAGATATACTAATGGCACATGTGGTTTGACTGCATTCCCCATATAAAATTAGAAATATATTTATTAGCACAAGTCCACATTTCCATATTCTATTTGCATTCCCCATATGCCCTGAATAGACTGTGTTTTCTATAGGGGTATGACTGTGTGGCATAATGTGAATAAGAGACACTACTGTGTTTTGTAATGTGAGTAATGGACACTACTCTGCGATGTAATGTGATACTGTGTGGCGTAATTTGAATTGGAAGTACTGTTGTGTGGCCATGCCCCTTCCCCACAAGGCCACATTCCTTTTTTGACACGCTTTCCTTATTTCAAATATGTATATGTGTGTGTGTGTGTGTGTGTGTGTGTGTGTGTGTGTGTGTGTGTGTGTGTGTATGAGAGTGTGAAGGGAGGGGGGACGGACGTGAATTTACTTGGGGCACTCGGACCCCTAGATACACCCCTGATTGTACCTTATGTAATACAAAGCACCTGTAAATTATGTTTTGGGTTTTTTTTATCTGGTTTTAAATGTTTATGGTTTCTCACCCTGCCCCACATTTCACTTTTTTCTTACATTGTGAATTACTTGTGGTAGTAAGTGGGACTCAAATAAATGAAGGCAGTTACATCATTTAATAACATTTGCAGTTGAGCTGGTTAGCTGCTAGGCTGGTCACATGACCTACTTATGATGTCACAGTGTGCAGCATTACATCACAGAGCCATTCAGTGTTCTCTGCTCTGCCTCAGTTACTACAAGCAACCACTGCCTGCCACAGAGATACAGATAATGTACAGCAAGTTTCTTCTGCTATAAGATCATAAATACCTCCTTTAGTGCAGTGGGATTAAGGCATCACAAAATAATCTACAGTATTACGATAAAATATAGGGATAGATGTATTTATTGTCGTTAGGGTGGAGAAGTGTTATCAGCGCACGTTATTTGTCCCCCCATGTAAGACTGCGGCGGTGTGTGCTCAGTGTCTTTATCGACGTTGCTATGTACAAGATAGCACTCCAATATGCAGGGCAATGTAAGAACAGTCAGTTGCGCTGACCGTTCTGACACCTGCAGCTATCAATATTTACAGCGGCAGGTGTCGTTGCCCTAACTCTACAGAAGGGACAGCTCTGTTTTTACTCCCCCAGTTCGTCAGACAAGATGTTAATACATCTTGTTGATGTGGCTTCCTGCTTCGCCTCGGTAATCATCCGTACGCCTATACTACATCTCCCCCATAGTGTGTATATTGTTATTATTATAACTTTACAGAGAATATTTGACCATTCACATTAGTTCCTGCCGCAGTGGAGCTTACAGTCTATATTCCCTACCATATGTACACGCACACTAGGGTTAATTTTGTTGGGCGCCAGTTAACCTACCAGTATATTTTTGGATTGTGGGAGGAAACCAGATTACCCGGAGTGGGGAAACTATACGAACGGGGTAGAATATACAAACTCCACACAGTTAGGGCAATGGTGGGAATTGAACCCATGACCTCAGTATTGTGAAGCAGTAATGCTAATCAATACACCGCTCGTGCTGCCCTGCGTCATTTACTAAAAATGTGAAAACAATGTTGTGAATGTTTAAAATCAATGTACAAAATACAGTGCAAGCACATCTGCTGTGACACTACACTCGCCAATGTAGTATGACCACTGTACATTATTTTTATTATTATATAAAGTGCAATAATTAACTGTTGAAGTGTAGCAAAATACACTGGTAACTAACTATCCAGCATCCAAAATACAAATATAGATCTAGAGGTAAATGCATTGAGTTGTGAGTTTCCAAAATCAATTAGTGTTATTAAAGGAAACATCTGCCAGATTTTGCCTTTGCTACAATTGCCACATTAAGAACAAACTGCAATAACTTCAGAATTCTGCAATATTGAAAACCTACAGCATTTAGCCCCTATTGTTACATGTAAATTATGTGTCAAGGTTCTGCTCATTTAGTGGCATTGTTTTGTTTTTTGTTTACAAAATAATTGTAGGATAAAATGGGTGTTTTCATGGCATTCCCACAAGTATTACAGAACCAGATTAACATTGAGGCAGATGGTGATACAACACAAGGCCTGTATATAAAAATAGGCCCATCATCATGGCAGCATGATAATGACTAGCTGGCTACACAGTCATAAATCACTAGTATAATAATCTGATTTCTAGTTTTCTCACAAAATGATGCAATTTTTTCATTTTTATGTACGTAAGTAGACATTGGGACTTAATGATTAGGGGGTGTATGCACCTACATGGCACTGGGGACACCAAAAATGCACTGGCCATACCTCCTCCCCTTCTCAGTATACACCCATGAATATTTTCAGCCCCAGGCTCATATGCCCCTTTATCTGACCCTGAGGATTCCCCAAGATGTAAGGAGAGGATGCAGCAGCTATCTCTTAATATTTTTCACAATCCCTCCATGTCCAACATCAACAGCAGCTGCATAGAAACCTATGTGGGCTGCTTAATTGTTGGATTTCCTTAGCTTATTCAAAGCATTCTAAAGCTAACGCCACTTTTACACGCCGCAGCGCATGGGCAGTTGACCAAACATTGCCTGTTTATGATTTTTGGTCAACTGCAGGCATCTCTGAAGAGCCCCCTATATCTTGAACAGTCACTCTGAGTGCCAATGCCAATGGCTCCAGAGAGAAGAAAGGCAGACCCAGGGAAAGCATGGTCTTGTTTCTCTCTGTATGTAACGGAGAGTGATATGTGTCCAGCAGTACATGTATTTGGATTGCATAAAGAAATGTTAGGACCCTAGAAAGGGGCACAAAACAGATAGCACCAAGTTAATACTGTATGTCAACAGATTTTTGTCCTAAAGACAGAGGTAATTTATGTGTGATGCGCTCTGTATCATTATGCTTAATCTGCTACTTTATACCATTTCCTTTGCAACAAAAAAAAACAAAACCTAAATAGAGTTTTACTTTTAGTGACTTAAGAGTGTATGTACTGCCTTTGAGAGAAATAAAGTGGATGGAGAAAATGTAGAAGCCAGTCAGCTCCTGTCACTTTTCACATGCAGCCTGTAACATGTCAGGTAGAAGCAGATTGGCCGGGACTTTTGTCTCCGTCCATTTATATTTTTCCCAAGGCTTGGTAAATAGATCCCTTAGTACACTATTAAGCAAAATTCAGAATAATGTACTAAAACACAGGAATCACTCCTTGTGGTGATGCTATTAAGTAGTACTAAGTATGAATGGTGTATTGGTTTGCATTATTGTCTCACAGCACTGAGGGGGGGGGGTTGACGCAGTGACTTGCGGTGAGGTGAGGCAGGTGAGGCAGAGCCTTTCCTGTCATACTAACGTTTGTGCCAGAGGTTTGACTGTATAAGGTATATGAAAAAATAGGATTTTAATACCTACCGGTAAATCCTTTCTCTTAGTCCGTAGAGGATGCTGGGGACTCCGTAAGGACCATGGGGTATAGACGGGATCTGCAGGAGACACGGGCACACTATAAGACTTTGAATGGGTGTGAACTGGCTCCTCCCCAGACTCCAGTTAGAAAACTGTGCCCAGGGAGACGGACATTTCGAGGAAAGAATTTATTGTTTAAACACGGTGAGTGTCATACCAGCTCACACCTCAAATATGCCGCAGAACGTGGTATTCAATAGAACACCAGCCAATGGCATGAAAAATACACCGCCATATGCTGAGAAAATATGTAACACAACTTGTGTGTCAACCCAACCACTAAGAAGATACCGCACGCCATGGCATGAACAACGTCAGCAACAGCCTGACTAAAAGAAACACTACCAGAGTGTAACCATAACCAAAAGCTGCATATACAGTATGCACTGGGATGGGTGCCCAGCATCCTCTACGGACTAAGAGAAAAGGATTTACCGGTAGGTATTAAAATCCTTTTTTCTCATACGTCCTAGAGGATGCTGGGGACTCCGTAAGGACCATGGGGTTTATACCAAAGCTCCAGACCGGGCGGGAGAGTGCGGACGACTCTGCAGCACCGATTGAGCAAACATGAGGTCCTCCTCAGCCAGGGTATCAAACATGTATGACAGCAAAAGTGTTTGAACCCGACCAAGTAACTGCTCGGCAAAGTTGAACTGCCGAAACTCCTCGGGCAGAAGCCCCAGGAGAACCCATCTTCCTAGTAGAATGGGTCTCTACCGACATCGGTAACGGCAATCCAGCCGTAGAACCAGTATGTCAAATCGTATCACCGATACAGCGTGTAGCAGACTGGATAGAAACAGGCGCCCTAAATGTGCAGGGAGCCAACCGGACAAACAGAGCCTCTGTTTCCCCAATCCGGCCCAATCAGACTACATAAACATTCAAAGCTCTGACTACCTCGAGAGACTTTGAATCAGCCAATGCTTAAGTAACCACAGGCATAAAATAGGCAGGGTCCTGTGAAACACAGAAAACACTTTTTAGACAGAACTATTTTCCTAGTTCTCAATTTCGCTCTAACCACATGGAAGATCAAATAGGGGCTCTTGTGAGACAAAGCAGCCACTTCTGACACGCGCTTTGCGGACACCAAGGCCAATAACATGACCACCGTCCAAGAGAGAAATTTCAACACAACCTTTCATAAAGGTGACAACCATTGTGACAATAAGAAACTGCAACACCACGTTAAGGACCCACGCTGCCAGTGGAGGCACAAACAGAGGGTGGATGTGCAGCACTCCTTTCACAAAAGTCTGGACTTCCGGAAAGGTGGCCGATTCTTTTTTTTAAAGAAAATGTATAAGGCCGAAAATTGTACAAAAATGGAGCCTAACTTTAGGCCTGCATCCACACCTGCTTGCAAAGAATGGAGAAGAACGACCCAGCTGAAATTTTTCCGTAGGAGCCTTCCAGGATTCACACCAAGACACCTACTCCCTCCAAAAATGGAGGTAAAGCTTCACCGTTACTCCCTTCCTAGCTTGAAGCAAAGCGGAAATGACATCACCAGAAATACCCTCTCGGGCTAGGATATGGCGCACAAACACCCAGCCGTCAACTGCAGCCGCGGTAAGTCTTGATACACGGCCGGTCTCTGCTGCAACAGGTCCTCACGTAGGAGAAAAAAGGCTACGGATCTTCCATGATCAAGTCTTGAAGATCTGGATACCAAGCTATCCTTGACTAGACCGGAACAATGAGTATCGCCTGAACCCTTTGTTGTTTGTATTTGTATCACCTTCAGTAAGAGTGAGAGTGGAGGGGACACATAGACCGACTGAAAACACCCAAGGTGACACAAGGGCGGCCACAGCTACAGCTTGAGTGTCCCTTGACCTGGACCACTATCCGTGAGGTCTCTCGTTGAGGCGAGACGCCATCCTGTCCAATAGAGGCACTCCTCAAAGACTTGTCACTTCTGTGAAAACTTCTCGATGATGACTACATTTCTCCCGGGTAGAGATCGCAGCTGCAGAGGAAAACTATTTCTCCATCGGCTACATCCGGACCGAAGACTGCTAATATAGCATGTTCCTGCCCTTCCGCTCAGCGGCAACCTTATGCGGCTTCTGCTAATGCGTCGCCGCTCATTGTTCCGCCCTAGCGGCTTACTTACGCCACTGCCGTTAAGTCGTCCGACAGAACTAAAACGGGCAGATCTCGAAGAAGATATTCGTTGAAAATAGCTAGAAAATTCAAGAATGCCTATTGCCGACAAGCTTCCCAGCTTGACCTTTTTTCCCCTGGAAATTCTTCCCTTGGAAAGACTGCTCCCCTGGAGACCTGCATGTATGGACACCAAGATCTAAACCTGGATCGCGAACCTTCGACCCTCTAAGAGGTGAGAATGCAGACACCACAGGAGCGATATCCCTGTTCTTAGGATTATTTTCCGGTGCATGTGCAGGTGAGACCCAGACCACATGTCCAACTGGTCCCGTGAAACCTTGTCATTTGACCTGCTCACCGAAAAGGCCTCGTAGGCCGCAACCACCTTCTTCAGCAACGGAACATATTGACGGCTTGTCACTGCAAATCTGACCCGACTCTGGATCCTCAGATCTCTTTCCACAAGAAAAAACAAACTATGAACAGTTCAGTAACTAATCTTATACCCACCACATACATCTGCGTCGTTGGGATCAACAGTGATTCTCTGTGTTGAAGAACTGTCAGAGAGAAACCACGATTTGTACCACTTGTTTCTGGACTTCGCCGTAGTCAGGAGAGCGTCTTAGTACATAACAATAATGGCTCTTACTATCGAAGGAAACCCATCTTCCTGCCATCACTCCGGTGAAATGGCAAAGACAATCCTGGATAGCAAAACCAGGTAAGCTTAATGCGGATGAAACCGCCCATAAATTCTAATAATACGTGTTGGAAATCCCAGGCCTGAGATATTCAACTTTGTAGGTCAACCTCTTAAGTAGAAACCCCCTTTTTTTTTTTTTTTTTTTTACAACAGGGACAGCAGGACAAAGTCCTGATCCCGACGCAACTCTGGTATGGCGGCGTCGCATATTACCTCCCCTTCGAGAGGAGAAACGGTAAGATCTATCTGAAAAAACCAAGCGGGGTATCATCTGGATCTCCAGTATGTCCCACCTTTGGATTCTATGTGTAACTCACTGGTCCAAGTCCATACCAGGACTGACTGAAGAGCACCAGACGAGTTCCCACCGGAATGGGCTCCAGCAAGATAGACCCAGCGACATGTGTAGGATGTGGTAGAAACAGAAGATGTTAACTGTTTCTGCAACCTTGAAAAGGCTACAGACCTCTTACCTTTCCACCTTCCACTATCTGCAAAGAAAGGGAAAAAACGAACGGTATCCAATCTGTTAAAATGACTGCATCCCACAAAAAGAATGCGTCATCAAACGTTGTGAGGGAACCTATCTCAAGAAGGTAGACGTACCAGTGGTATCTGCCGAGAGTAACCTATCCCAGGCATCCCCAACCCCCGGTTACACCTTCATAGGGAAGACACTCCAGTATCCCTCGGAGTCTACTTCAGCATTCCCTTGGTGAATCCACAACGCCCTCCCAGCCGAGAGAGCCATGGAAGTGGTTCGTGCACCCAAGAGTCCCATCACTCTTGTAGTCTCACGGCAGCCTGCCGCAATGTTATAGAGAAGACCCAACCTAAGAAACCTCTCTCTCTAGGGTAATTCTATCGGATGCCAAGGTTACCGAACATTTCTGAATACAAGCACTCCCCCATGCGTATGCAATGCAAATATCATCAAAGCATATAAGTAAAATATCACTTAGCTTCCTGTATACGATCCATTGTGACAGGGCCCCGTGCAGACCAGGGGTCGACCTTCACTTTAATCTGTCCGCGGCGGGCCAAGAATAAACACTCGGACTCCTCATGAGGATCTGAGACCATCTCATCACGGCTGACCTAGAGCTTTATCAACAGAGCGACCAGTACGTGAGAAAGAATAACTTTGCTTCAGCATTCATTAGAACTTGTAATATGAATATACATATTTTAATACACATATACACACATATCCTATATATATACTGTATATCATACATATAAGTATTTTGTCCAGAGCCGTAGGGTCCCTAGTGACATTAATGTGTGCTGAATGTGTACGACCATGTACTGAATGCCCAAGTTGTGGATTTAACCAGGAAACCTTATGGTCGACATAAAACATAGTATTCGTCGACAACAGGGAGTAGTAACTTGGTAAAAATAGCATTCTTGCGACCCGAGGGGTTCGAGGGAAGTATATACACATAAATTTAATATGATTCCCCAACAAATAAAAACACGTCTGTGCTAGAGCTACAGGCCTATGGAACCGTACCCTATACAGGCATAGGTGATTTACTTCATGTTAATTTACACCCAGTAATAACAGTTGGCGCCGACGGGTCACCCACATACTACTGTGTCACCCATACAGTGTTTACTTTTGATAAAGCATACAACTACCGACCTGCTGACACTTGATCTACTGGCCCAAGTACCATCAGGAGTCGGCAATGCCGACAGAGGGATTTCCATAGCCATTTTGTGGCAGAGCACTCACACATGTCGACATGTGTACTATTAATGGGTATATCTGACAGGGAAACACAGAACACAATTACAACTCATTAACTAACACGCCCATTATGGTATATAGTGCTATATTTTGTACTAAAATCACTGTGCCCCCCCCTCGTTTTTCACTGTTAGCTGCCTAACAGTGCTTTTGGCGGGGACATGAGGAAAAATGGCGCTGTAATGAGCTGTGAGGGATAAGCCCCGGCCCCTCTCGGCGCGCTTCAGCCCCACTAATATTTTTCATATTTATACTGGCGGGGGTCCGTATACAGTGCCTATGCACTGTATACATCTTTTGCCAGTGTTAGGAAGAGGTATATTGCTGCCCAGGGCGCCCCCCTGCGCCCTGCACCCTCGTAGTGCCGCTTGTGAGTGGGAACTAGGGCGCGCAGCGCAACCGCTGCGCGGTACCTCCGAGTCTTGAAGTCTTCTGCCGTCACTGAAGTCTTCTTTTCTTCCAATACTCATCCGGCTTCTTTCTTCTGGCTTCTGTGAGGGGGTTGACGGCGCGGCTCCGGGAACCAGCAGCTAGACGCACAAAGTGATCAAACCCTCTGGAGCTAATGGTGTCCAGTCGCCTAAGAAGCAGAGCCTTTAACTCACAGAAGTAGGTCTGACTTCTCTCCCCTCAGTCCCACGAAGCAGAGAGCCTGTAGCCAGCAGGTCTCTCTGAAAATAAAAAACCTAGTATAAAGTCTTTCCAGAGAAACTCAGTAGAGCTCCCCTAGTGTGTGACCAGTCTCTCCTGGGCACAGAATCTAACTGGAGTCTGGGGGAGGGGCATAGAGGGAGGAGCCAGTTCACACCCATTCAAAGTCTTATAGTGTGCCCATGTCTCCTGCGGATCCCGTCTATACCCCATGGTCCTTACGGAGTCCCCAGCATCCTCTAGGACGTATGAGAAATACAAATAGTTTGTTTTAAATATCTTCTTTGTATTATTCTAATCATTTTTATAGCCAAAGCTCTGGAGTAAAAAGTCTATGGCAGGTGAGACAGTGCACATCTCTGATCAAAACTCAACAAAATTCCAGGAGTTCATACTGCTGCACCTGTGTATAATGCCCAGATGTCCCCTTTGGCTCATATATTGCATGTAAATCAGTCTCTGGGGCTAGCCAGTGCTTCCTGAGCCATTTAGCTCACCGCATGTCCCTGGGTGGACGCACTGGACTACACTGCCGTGCATTGGGCTATGGCAGTGGGCGGAATGAAAGCACAGGGGTGGGGCTACATGGCACTCACTGCCAGGCAGCACAGCAACATGGAGGACAGGGAGAGAGGACTATGAGCTACTAAAGTACATACAGTGTACCCTGTCTGCAATGTGGGGGGTGGGGGGGGGGGGGGGGCACTATACTGTCTGTCTGTATGTATGTATGTATGTATGTATGTATGTATGTGTGTGTGTCTGTGACTGAATTTATGTATGTGTGTAACTATGTATGTATATAAATATCCACTGTATTTATGTGTGTATTAGTGTGTGACTATGTATGTAAATAAGTATGTAACTATGTAAGTATGTGACTGTATTTGTTGTATATACTGCATGTGTGACTACTGTATATCATATGTATGTGTTTTGTGTGTGACTATGTATGTAAGTGTATATGTGTGTGCCTATGGGCAGGATCAGATATACTAATGGCACATGTGGTTTGACTGCATTCCCCATATAAAATTAGAAATATATTTATTAGCACAAGTCCACATTTCCATATTCTATTTGCATTCCCCATATGCCCTGAATAGACTGTGTTTTCTATCGGGGTATGACTGTGTGGCATAATGTGAATAAGAGACACTACTGTGTGTTGTAATGTGAGTAATGGACACTACTCTGCGATGTAATGTGATACTGTGTGGCGTAATTTGAATTGGAAGTACTGTTGTGTGGCCATGCCCCTTCCCCACAAGGCCACATTCCTTTTTTGACACGCTTTCCTTATTTCAAATATGTATATGTGTGTGTGTGTGTGTGAGAGTGTGAAGGGAGGGGGGACGGACGTGAATTTACTTGGGGCACTCGGACCCCTAGATACACCCCTGATTGTACCTTATGTAATACAAAGCACCTGTAAATTATGTTTTGGTTTTTTTTTAATCTGGTTTTAAATGTTTATGGTTTCTCACCCTGCCCCACATTTAACTTTTTTCTTACATTGTGAATTACTTGTGGTAGTAAGTGGGACTCAAATAAATGAAGGCAGTTACATCATTTAATAACATTTGCAGTTGAGCTGGTTAGCTGCTAGGCTGGTCACATGACCTACTTATGATGTCACAGTGTGCAGCATTACATCACAGAGCCATTCAGTGTTCTCTGCTCTGCCTCAGTTACTACAAGCAACCACTGCCTGCCACAGAGATACAGATAATGTACAGCAAGTTTCTTCTGCTATATGATCATAAATACCTCCTTTAGTGCAGTGGGATTAAGGCATCACAAAATAATCTACAGTATTACGATAAAATATAGGGATAGATGTATTTATTGTCGTTAGGGTGGAGAAGTGTTATCAGCGCACGTTATTTGTCCCACATGTAAGACTGCGGCGGTGTGTGCTCAGTGTCTATATCGACGCTGCTATGTACAAGATAGCACTCCAATATGCAGGGCAATGTAAGAACAGTCAGTTGCGCTGACCGTTCTGACACCTGCAGCTATCGATATTTACAGCGGCAGGTGTCGTTGCCCTAACTCTACAGAAGGGACAGCTCTGTTTTTACTCCCCCAGTTTGTCAGACAAGATGTTAATACATCTTGTTGATGTGGCTTCCTGCTTCGCCTTGGTAATCATCCGTACACCTATACTACATCTAACCCATAGTGTGTATATTGTTATTATTATAACTTTACAGAGAATATTTGACCATTCACATTAGTTCCTGCCGCAGTGGAGCTTACCATCTATATTCCCTACCATATGTACACGCACACTAGGGTTAATTTTGTTGGGCGCCAGTTAACCTACCAGTATATTTTTGGATTGTGGGAGGAAACCAGATTACCCGGAGTGGGGAAACTATACGAACGGGGTAGAATATACAAACTCCACACAGTTAGGGCAATGGTGGGAATTGAACCCATGACCTCAGTATTGTGAAGCAGTAATGCTAATCAATACACCGCTCGTGCTGCCCTGCGTCATTTACTAAAGATGTGAAAACAAGGTTGTGAATGTTTAAAATCAATGTACAAAATACAGTGCAAGCACATCTGCTGTGACACTACACTCGCCAATGTAGTATGACCACTGTACATTATTTTTATTATTATATAAAGTGCAATAATTAACTGTTGAAGTGTAGCAAAATACATTGGTAACTAACTATCCAGCATCCAAAATACAAATATAGATCTAGAGGTAAATGCATTGAGTTGTGAGTTTCCAAAATCAATTAGTGTTATTAAAGGAAACATCTGCCAGATTTTGCCTTTGCTACAATTGCCACATTAAGAACAAACTGCAATAACTTCAGAATTCTGCAATATTGAAAACCTGCAGCATTTAGCCCCTATTGTTACATGTAAATTATGTGCCAAGGTTCTGCTCATTTAGTGGCATTGTTTTGTTTTTTTGTTTACAAAATAAGTGTAGGATAAAATGGGTGTTTTCAGGGTATTCCCACAAGTATTACAGAACCAGATTAACATTGAGGCAGATGGCGATACAACTCAAGGCCTGTATATAAAAATAGGCCCATCATCATGGCAGCATGATAATGACTAGCTGGCTACACAGTCATAAATCACTAGTATAATAATCTGATTTCTAGTTTTCTCACAAAATGATGCAATTTTTTCATTTTTATGTACGTAAGTAGACATTGGGACTTAATGATTAGGGGGTGTATGCACCTACATGGCACTGGGGACACCAAAAATCCACTGGCCATACCTCCTCCCCTTCTCAGTATACACCTGTGAACATTTTCAGCCCCAGGCTCATATGCCCCTTTATCTGACCCTGAGAATTCCCCAAGATGTAAGGAGGGGCTGCAGCAGCTATCTCTTAATATTTTTCACAATCCCTCCATGTCCAACAACAACAGCAGCTGCATAGAAACCTATGTGGGCTGCTTAATTGTTAAATTTCCTTAGCTTATTCAAAGCATTCTAAAGCTAACGCCACTTTTACACGCCGCAGCGCATGGGCAGTTGACCAAACATTGCCTGTTTATGATTTTTGGTCAACTGCAGGCATCTCTGAAGAGCCCCCTATATCTTGAACAGTCACTCTGAGTGCCAATGCCAATGGCTCCAGAGAGAAGAAAGGCAGACCCAGGGAAAGCATGGTCTTGTTTCTCTCTGTATGTAACGGAGAGTGATATGTGTCCAGCAGTACATGTATTTGGATTGCATAAAGAAATGTTAGGACCCTAGAAAGGGGCACAAAACAGATAGCACCAAGTTAATACTGTATGTCAACAGATTTTTGTCCTAAAGACAGAGGTAATTTATGTGTGATGCGCTCTGTATCATTATGCTTAATCTGCTACTTTATACCATTTCCTTTGCAACAAAAAAAAACAAAACCTAAATAGAGTTTTACTTTTAGTGACTTAAGAGTGTATGTACTGCCTTTGAGAGAAATAAAGTGGATGGAGAAAATGTAGAAGCCAGTCAGCTCCTGTCACTTTTCACATGCAGCCTGTAACATGTCAGGTAGAAGCAGATTGGCCGGGACTTTTGTCTCCGTCCATTTATATTTCTTTATCATCCACTAGGGGTCACTGGAGTACTCTTGGGATATGGACGGGCTTCCGTAGGAACAGCACTGAATATTTAAATTTAGAACACTCCACCCCTCCATATCCCCGAGTACCTCTCAGTGTTTTTTCTGTGCTCGACGTAGCAACAGCTCTGTGACTCAAGTCACGATTACTTTGAAGAATTTTTCTTTTTCTTTTTATTTGATTTTATTTTTTCTATTTTACATCCCTTTCCCCCTTCCAAAAGGCAGGGTCAGGGATAGTACAGCTGCTGATAGCAGCAGTGGCGTGTCGGGCCTCTCTGAAAGAGCTCCCTCACAGCCACACACAGATCCTCCTGCACAGGCTGGCCGGCGCTTGTTCAGAAGCCCCGTCGGAGCCTCCTCACAAGCTGCAGGATAAAGGTATGTGAACGGGGCGGTCAGCTCCCGCTGCCGCCCCGAGGTGTGGGGACATTGTTAGCGCTTAGCGCCGCTGCTCGCTCCACTTAGCCGCCCGTCCCGCCGCTGCTCTCCCCACTCAGCCGCCCTCCCCACATGGCGACGGCCACAGCAGTTCTTCCGCACACAGGCCGCCGCTGATCTGCCGCTCAGAGAGTGCCGGCGCCGCAGCTCTCTCGCTCACGGAGCCGGCCGCCGCTACTGCTCCGGGTCCCACCGCTGGTTGACGCGCTGCTCACCCGGGCTCAGACACAGCGCTCGGCGATACCCGCTGGGGCCCCACACGCTGCGCTGCCGCTGCTCTGATTCGGAAAGAGCAGGCAGCCATTACACAAGGGTGAGGCAGGGGGGGGCAATAAATACATAAATAAATAAGGGGGCAATAAGCGGCATAACAAATACTGCAGCACCAGATGATAGGCTGCAGGGATATTTGCAGGGTTATAATCAGTGAAAGTTTGTAACCAGCACTAGGATTATATGTGTAAGCATGCATGGCAGCCATGTTTAACCATGCTTCCTGTGTCTTCCTCTGTGATTCCAGAACGTTCCAGTACTACATCTCTACTCCACCGGAGGCGCAGGGGTGTTAGTGGGAATTTGGGATCACATTTCACAGTACTGGCCACGTGTACTGCACTTGGCCAGATTTATATACAGAGACACCTTACTGCTATTTTACTGAGTCGTGCAGGTGTCTGGTTTTTGTGTATTGTATTGTCTGTCGCCATAATGAGTAAGGCACCAGCAAAAACTAAAAAGCATAATTGCAAAGTCTGTAACAGTGTATTACCGGATGGATCTACCACATGTACAGTATGTTTTGTGAATTCGGTTCAGAATACCATTTCTGCTCCTGTTTTACAACCAATTTCCTCACCGGACCCTCCGTGGGGTATGTTAGTAAATGTACTGGATAGGTTACAATCAGAATTGACCGCCGCTCGTCAGGAGCGGGAAACGGTAAGATCTGAGTCTAGGGTGAGACCGCCAGAACTACCGGAGGCATCTCAGCCTTGCGTAAGGTCCAAATCCATTTTGGGTAAACGGGATAAATTTCATATGTCTTATGATTTTCCAGTGTCTGCTATGTTGCATTCTGACGATTCCATGCCAGACCTCACGGAACAAGATGAGGGTGAGGAGGGCGAAGTGGAGTCAGATGGCGAGGATTTTAACAGTTCCGGCATTGATGATCTCATCAGAGCGGTACGTCAGTCTCTGAAGTTTACTGAAACTGAGGAGCCTCTCACAAATGATCAGGTCGTATTTACTAAACGACAAAAAACTCCAATAAGTTTTCCTGTGTCGGAATCTCTTAATCAGATGTTAGTAGAAACACGACAGAATCCAGATAAACGGTTTTCTATACCTCGCAGATTTAAGTCTAGTTACCCGTTTCCAGACTCGGTAAAATGTACATGGGAGAATCCACCAATAGTTGATTCTTCAGTGTCAAAGCTTACCAAGAAATTAACCATACCAGTGCCAGCAGCTACTACGCTTAAAGACCCTTCAGATCGCAAGATAGAAACTATGCTAAAATCCATGTATGTAGCAGCAGGTGTGATGCTGAGACCTGGATTGGTTGGCATCTGGGTCACTAAGGCGCTCATAATATGGCTTACAGAACTGAAATCTCTTTTACATGACGAAAACCTGATACTTCTTGTAAATCAAATGATTGAGGCTGTCGAGTATCTCTGTACAGCGTCTACTGACGTCTGTCAGCTCACTTCTCGTATTTCATCGTCGCTAGTTACGGCACGAAGAGCACTCTGGCTGCGTGCTTATCATGCGGAGGCAGAGGTCAAACGAGGTATAGAAGCATTGCCTTACGATGGCAAGAAGTTGTTTGGTCCTGAATTGGACGCATGGATTGCTGAGGCTACGGGAGGTAAGTCTGTTTTCTTACCATTGCCTCCACCGGTATCAAGAAGAAGGTATGCTGGACCTTCGTTCAAATCCTTTAGACCTCAGCCCTTTCGAGGACGTGGCAGGGGAACAGCCACGCCTGCTAGACGTGGTCGCGGACGTGGTTTCCAACAAACCAACACAACTCGCCAAGACGCTAAGGTTACCGACAAGCCAGTGGCATGACGGGCTACCAGCCCATCTCGGTTCTCCGATTGTGGGAGCACGCCTTCAGACGTTCCATTTGGCGTGGTTCCACACATCCGCGGATGGGTGGATCCGCAATTTAGTGTTAAAAGGTTACAAGATAGAGTTCGACTGTCTTCCGCCTCTGCGGTTTTTCAAGACAGGATTGCCTCTGTCGGACGACAAGAGGACGGTTCTGCAAATTGCCATCCAGTCCCTACTGGATTCAGCAGTTTTGATTCCGGTCCCTGTACACCAACAGGGTCAGGGTTATTATTCAAGTCTGTTTGTAGTACCAAAGCCAGATGGCTCAGTCAGACCAATATTGAACTTAAAGGGTCTCAATCAGTACGTAACTTACTACAGATTCAAAATGGAGTCTCTGCGTTCGGTGATTGCGGGGTTAGAGCCAAAGGAATTTATGATTGCGCTAGATCTCAAGGATGCGTACTTACACATTCCAATTTGGCAGCCTCATCAGAAATTCTTACGGTTTGCAATACGCCAGAACCATTACCAGTTTCAGGCTCTACCGTTTGGCCTGTCATCAGCGCCTCGGGTATTCACCAAAGTGATGTCTGTGATGATAGCTCATCTCAGATCCCTGGGAGTGACAATAGTTCCGTATTTAGACGATCTGCTCATCAAAGCTCCGTCTCAACAGATACTTCTCCAACATGCGCTGCTAACATACGATGTACTGGTTCACCACGCGTGGATTGTCAACTTCAAGAAATCACATCTAATTCCGTCTCAACGCCTTCAATTCCTAGGTATGATTCTAGATACGGTCAATCAAAGAATTTACCTACCACAGCAGAAAGTACAAATTCTACGCCATCTAGTACAATTAGTGCTCAAACCACGCACAGTGTCGGTACACTTGTGCATTCGCCTCTTAGGCACAATGGTGGCAGCTTTCGAGGCGCTTCAGTTCGGAAGATTTCACTCTCGTCCATTTCAACTGAATGTGCTCGCCCAGTGGTCAGGCTCGCATCTGCAGATTCACCACAGGGTGAGGTTGTCGCCAAGGGCAAGAGTATCTCTGCTCTGGTGGCTCAAGGAACACAATTTAACCGCAGGAAGACGGTTCGGGGGTTGGAATTGGATAATTCTAACTACGGACGCCAGTCTCAGAGGTTGGGGAGCGGTAATTCAAAATTGTCAGCTCCAGGGTCTCTGGGCGGATCACGAGAAATTGCTGTCTATAAATGTCCTAGAACTCCACGCAATTTACAATGCGCTACGACAAGCAGTGCATATGCTTCGCTCTCAGCCTGTCCAAGTGCAGTCGGACAATGCGACGGCGGTCGCATACATCAACAAACAAGGAGGAACGAGAAGCCGCATGGCAATGCGGGAAGTAGCTCGTATCCTCAATTGGGCAGAATGCCACCAGGTGATATTGTTGGCAGTGTTCATTCCGGGAGTGGACAACTGGGAAGCGGATTATCTCAGTCGTCGGGATTTTCATCCAGGCGAATGGGCATTAAATCCAGAAGTGTTTCACATGTTGGTTCAGAAATGGGGTTATCCTCAGGTGGACCTGATGGCGTCTCGACACAATCACCAAACGTTCCAGTATGTGTCCAGAACAAGAGATCCAAAGGCAGTGGCGGTGGATGCTCTCACTGTCGCGTGGCCGTACAGTCTTGTGTATCTGTTTCCACCATTTCCGTTGCTCCCTCTGGTGCTAAAACGAATCAAAAGGGAGTCGGTCACAGTCATACTAGTGGCGCCTCATTGGCCTCGGAGAGCTTGGTTCTCGGATCTCCGAGGATTACTCGCAGATGATCCTTGGCCGCTCCCGCTACGTCCAGACCTGTTACAACAGGGTCCGTTCCTTTACCCCGATTTAGCGCGGCTGCGTTTGACGGGGTGGCTGTTGAGACCGCCCTCTTAAGAAGAGAGGGCATTCCAGATTCAGTTATACAAACCATGTTACGAGCTAGGAAGCCGGTTACGGCAGCTCATTATTACAGAATATGGCGTGCCTATATAGGTTGGTGTGAAGCTCGGAAATTTCCGACATCATCTTTCAAGTTATGCCGCCTTTTGTTGTTTCTACAAACAGGGTTAGATGGAGGACTGCGTTTATCTACACTAAAGGTGCAGGTATCTGCTTTGTCAATTTATTTTCAAAGACGATTGGCTCTATTGCCGTCTATACGCACTTTTCTCCAAGGTGTACTCAGAGTACAGCCTCCATTCATTCCACCTACAGCGCCATGGGACTTGAATCTGGTTTTAGAGTTCTTACAGTCTTCATATTTTGAACCCTTACAGCAAGTGGATATAAAGTTTCTCACTTGGAAAACAATTTTTCTCCTAGCCTTAGCTTCGGCAAGGCGTGTTTCGGATTTGGGTGCCTTGTCATGTAAGGCACCGTATTTGGTGTTTCATGATGACAGAGCGGAACTTCGGACGAATCCCGCTTTATTACCAAAGGTAGTGTCATCTTTTCACATCAATCAACCAATAGTAGTTCCTGTGTTGACAGCACATTCTGGAACTCTGGATGTGGTACGCGCATTATGCATTTATGTATCCCGAACGTCTTCAGTTCGTAAGACGGATACGTTGTTTGTTCTTTATGATGCTGCCAAGATAGGTTGGCCAGCGTCTAAACAAACTTTATCCAGATGGATAAAACTGACCATACGTCAGGCTTACCTTCATGCTAGGTTACAACCGCCTACGTCAGTAACCGCTCATTCCACACGTTCTGTGGGAACTTCATGGGCAGCTGGTCGTGGGGCTTCTACGACGCAGCTTTGCCGTGCGGCTACATGGTCTTCAGTGCACACGTTTGTGCGCTTTTACAAGTTTGATATGTTTGCGGCATCAGCATCTAGCTTTGGCCGCCTAGTGTTACAGGTGCCAAACAGCTCTCCCGCCCACGGGGGAAGCTTTGGCACGTCCCAAGAGTACTCCAGTGACCCCTAGTGGATGATAAAGAAAATAGGATTTTGGTACTTACCAGGTAAATCCTTTTCTTTGAATCCATAGGGGGCACTGGACGCCCACCCAGAGCAGTTTTACCTAGTTGTGGTTAGTTCTGAGGATCTTATGGTAACACACTTTCACCGACTGGTTCAAATTACAAGTGCTGGTTAGGGTGTCAACTGTTTAGTTGTCAGTAACGTTATGTGTTAACTTCGTTATTGTCAGTTATGTTATATGTAATACTCCATTGTCAACATCTCTATAGTTCCTGTTCGGCTCAGTAAAAAACACTGAGAGGTACTCGGGGATATGGAGGGGTGGAGTGTTCTAAATTTAAATATTCAGTGCTGTTCCTACGGAAGCCCGTCCATATCCCAAGAGTACTCCAGTGCCCCCTATGGATTCAAAGAAAAGGATTTACCTGGTAAGTACCAAAATCCTATTTTTTCCCAAGGCTTGGTAAATAGATCCCTTAGTACACTATTAAGCAAAATTCAGAATAATGTACTAAAACACAGGAATCACTCCTTGTGGTGATGCTATTAAGTAGTACTAAGTATGAATGGTGTATTGGTTTGCATTATTGTCTCACATCACTGAGGGGGGGGTTGACGCAGTGACTTGCGGTGAGGTGAGGCAGGTGAGGCAGAGCCTTTCCTGTCATACTAACGTTTGTGCCAGAGGTTTGACTGTATAAGGTATATGAAAAAATAGGATTTTAATACCTACCGGTAAATCCTTTTCTCTTAGTCCGTAGAGGATGCTGGGGACTCCGTAAGGACCATGGGGTATAGACGGGATCTGCAGGAGACATGGGCACACTATAAGACTTTGAATGGGTGTGAACTGGCTCCTCCCTCTATGCCCCTCCTCCAGACTCCAGTTAGAAAACTGTGCCCAGGGAGACGGACATTTCGAGGAAAGAATTTATTGTTTAAACACGGTGAGTGTCATAACAGCTCACACCTCAAATATGCCGCAGAACGTGGTATTCAATAGAACACCAGCCAATGGCATGAAAAATACACCGCCATATGCTGAGAAAATATGCAACACAACTTGTGTGTCAACCCAACCACTAAGAAGATACCGCACGCCATGGCATGAACAACGTCAGCAACAGCCTGACTAAAAGAAACACTACCAGAGTGTAACCATAACCAAAAGCTGCATATACAGTATGCACTGGGATGGGTGCCCAGCATCCTCTACGGACTAAGAGAAAAGGATTTACCGGTAGGTATTAAAATCCTTTTTTCTCATACGTCCTAGAGGATGCTGGGGACTCCGTAAGGACCATGGGGTTTATACCAAAGCTCCAGACCGGGCGGGAGAGTGCGGACGACTCTGCAGCACCGATTGAGCAAACATGAGGTCCTCCTCAGCCAGGGTATCAAACATGTATGACAGCAAAAGTGTTTGAACCCGACCAAGTAACTGCTCGGCAAAGTTGAACCGCCGAAACTCCTCGGGCAGAAGCCCCAGGAGAACCCATCTTCCTAGTAGAATGGGTCTCTACCGACATCGGTAACGGCAATCCAGCCGTAGAACCAGTATGTCAAATCGTATCACCGATATAGCGTGTAGCAGACTGGATAGAAACAGGCGCCCTAAATGTGCAGGGAGCCAACCGGACAAACAGAGCCTCTGTTTCCCCAATCCGGCCCAATCAGACTACATAAACATTCAAAGCTCTGACTACCTCGAGAGACTTTGAATCAGCCAATGCTTAAGTAACCACAGGCATAAAATAGGCAGGGTCCTGTGAAACACAGAAAACACTTTTTAGACAGAACTATTTTCCTAGTTCTCAATTTCGCTCTAACCACATGGAAGATCAAATAGGGGCTCTTGTGAGACAAAGCAGCCACTTCTGACACGCGCTTTGCGGACACCAAGGCCAATAACATGACCACCGTCCAAGAGAGAAATTTCAACACAACCTTTCATAAAGGTGACAACCATTGTGACAATAAGAAACTGCAACACCACGTTAAGGACCCACGCTGCCAGTGGAGGCACAAACAGAGGGTGGATGTGCAGCACTCCTTTCACAAAAGTCTGGACTTCCGGAAAGGTGTCCGATTCTTTTTTTTAAAGAAAATGTATAAGGCCGAAAATTGTACAAAAATGGAGCCTAACTTTAGGCCTGCATCCACACCTGCTTGCAAAGAATGGAGAAGAACGACCCAGCTGAAATTTTTCCGTAGGAGCCTTCCAGGATTCACACCAAGACACCTACTCCCTCCAAAAATGGAGGTAAAGCTTCACCGTTACTCCCTTCCTAGCTTGAAGCAAAGCGGAAATGACATCACCAGAAATACCCTCTCGGGCTAGGATATGGCGCACAAACACCCAGCCGTCAACTGCAGCCGCGGTAAGTCTTGATACACGGCCGGTCTCTGCTGCAACAGGTCCTCACGTAGGAGAAAAAAGGCTACGGATCTTCCATGATCAAGTCTTGAAGATCTGGATACCAAGCTATCCTTGACTAGACCGGAACAATGAGTATCGCCTGAACCCTTTGTTCTTTGTATTTGTATCACCTTCAGAAAGAGTGAGAGTGGAGGGGACACATAGACCGACTGAAAACACCCAAGGTGACACAAGGGCGGCCACAGCTACAGCTTGAGTGTCCCTTGACCTGGACCACTATCCGTGAGGTCTCTCGTTGAGGCGAGACGCCATCCTGTCCAATAGAGGCACTCCTCAAAGACTTGTCACTTCTGTGAAAACTTCTCGATGATGACTACATTTCTCCCGGGTAGAGATCGCAGCTGCAGAGGAAAACTATTTCTCCATCGGCTACATCCGGACCGAAGACTGCTAATATAGCATGTTCCTGCCCTTCCGCTCAGCGGCAACCTTATGCGGCTTCTGCTAATGCGTCGCCGCTCATTGTTCCGCCCTAGCGGCTTACTTACGCCACTGCCGTTAAGTCGTCCGACAGAACTAAAACGGGCAGATCTCGAAGAAGATATTCGTTGAAAATAGCTAGAAAATTCAAGAATGCCTATTGCCGACAAGCTTCCCAGCTTGACCTTTTTTCCCCTGGAAATTCTTCCCTTGGAAAGACTGCTCCCCTGGAGACCTGCATGTATGGACACCAAGATCTAAACCTGGATCGCGAACCTTCGACCCTCTAAGAGGTGAGAATGCAGACACCACAGGAGCGATATCCCTGTTCTTAGGATTATTTTCCGGTGCATGTGCAGGTGAGACCCAGACCACATGTCCAACTGGTCCCGTGAAACCTTGTCATTTGACCTGCTCACCGAAAAGGCCTCGTAGGCCGCAACCACCTTCTTCAGCAACGGAACATATTGACGGCTTGTCACTGCAAATCTGACCCGACTCTGGATCCTCAGATCTCTTTCCACAAGAAAAAACAAACTATGAACAGTTCAGTAACTAATCTTATACTCACCACATACATCTGCGTCGTTGGGATCAACAGTGATTCTCTGTGTTGAAGAACTGTCAGAGAGAAACCACGATTTGTACCACTTGTTTCTGGACTTCGCCGTAGTCAGGAGAGCGTCTTAGTACATAACAATAATGGCTCTTACTATCGAAGGAAACCCATCTTCCTGCCATCACTCCGGTGAAATGGCAAAGACAATCCTGGATAGCAAAACCAGGTAAGCTTAATGCGGATGAAACCACCCATAAATTCTAATAATACGTGTTGGAAATCCCAGGCCTGAGATATTCAACTTTGTAGGTCAACCTCTTAAGTAGAAACCCCCTTTTTTTTTTTTTTTTTTTTACAACAGGGACAGCAGGACAAAGTCCTGATCCCGACGCAACTCTGGTATGGCGGCGTCGCATATTACCTCCCCTTCGAGAGGAGAAACGGTAAGATCTATCTGAAAAAACCAAGCGGGGTATCATCTGGATCTCCAGTATGTCCCACCTTTGGATTCTATGTGTAACTCACTGGTCCAAGTCCATACCAGGACTGACTGAAGAGCACCAGACGAGTTCCCACCGGAATGGGCTCCAGCAAGATAGACCCAGCGACATGTGTAGGATGTGGTAGAAACAGAAGATGTTAACTGTTTCTGCAACCTTGAAAAGGCTACAGACCTCTTACCTTTCCACCTTCCACTATCTGCAAAGAAAGGGAAAAAACGAACGGTATCCAATCTGTTAAAATGACTGCATCCCACAAAAAGAATGCGTCATCAAACGTTGTGAGGGAACCTATCTCAAGAAGGTAGACGTACCAGTGGTATCTGCCGAGAGTAACCTATCCCAGGCATCCCCAACCCCCGGTTACACCTTCATAGGGAAGACACTCCAGTATCCCTCGGAGTCTACTTCAGCATTCCCTTGGTGAATCCACAACGCCCTCCCAGCCGAGAGAGCCATGGAAGTGGTTCGTGCACCCAAGAGTCCCATCACTCTTGTAGTCTCACGGCAGCCTGCCGCAATGTTATAGAGAAGACCCAACCTAAGAAACCTCTCTCTCTAGGGTAATTCTATCGGATGCCAAGGTAACCGAACATTTCTGAATACAAGCACTCCCCCATGCGTATGCAATGCAAATATCATCAAAGCATATAAGTAAAATATCACTTAGCTTCCTGTATACGATCCATTGTGACAGGGCCCCGTGCAGACCAGGGGTCGACCTTCACTTTAATCTGTCCGCGGCGGGCCAAGAATAAACACTCGGACTCCTCATGAGGATCTGAGACCATCTCATCACGGCTGACCTAGAGCTTTATCAACAGAGCGACCAGTACGTGAGAAAGAATAACTTTGCTTCAGCATTCATTAGAACTTGTAATATGAATATACATATTTTAATACACATATACACACATATCCTATATATATACTGTATATCATACATATAAGTATTTTGTCCAGAGCCGTAGGGTCCCTAGTGACATTAATGTGTGCTGAATGTGTACGACCATGTACTGAATGCCCAAGTTGTGGATTTAACCAGGAAACCTTATGGTCGACATAAAACATAGTATTCGTCGACAACAGGGAGTAGTAACTTGGTAAAAATAGCATTCTTGCGACCCGAGGGGTTCGAGGGAAGTATATACACATAAATTTAATATGATTCCCCACAAATAAAAACACGTCTGTGCTAGAGCTACAGGCCTATGGAACCGTACCCTATACAGGCATAGGTGATTTACTTCATGTTAATTTACACCCAGTAATAACAGTTGGCGCCGACGGGTCACCCACATACTACTGTGTCACCCATACAGTGTTTACTTTTGATAAAGCATACAACTACCGACCTGCTGACACTTGATCTACTGGCCCAAGTACCATCAGGAGTCGGCAATGCCGACAGAGGGATTTCCATAGCCATTTTGTGGCAGAGCACTCACACATGTCGACACATGTGTACTATTAATGGGTATATCTGACAGGGAAACACAGAACACAATTACAACTCATTAACTAACACGCCCATTATAGTATATAGTGCTATATTTTGTACTAAAATCACTGTGCCCCCCCCTCGTTTTTCACTGTTAGCTGCCTAACAGTGCTTTTGGCGGTGACATGAGGAAAAATGGCGCTGTAATGAGCTGTGAGGGATAAGCCCCGGCCCCTCTCGGCGCGCTTCAGCCCCACTAATATTTTTCATATTTATACTGGCGGGGGTCCGTATACAGTGCCTATGCACTGTATACATCTTTTGCCAGTGTTAGGAAGAGGTATATTGCTGCCCAGGGCGCCCCCCTGCGCCCTGCACCCTCGTAGTGCCGCTTGTGAGTGGGAACTAGGGCGCGCAGCGCAACCGCTGCGCGGTACCTCCGAGTCTTGAAGTCTTCTGCCGTCACTGAAGTCTTCTTTTCTTCCAATACTCATCCGGCTTCTTTCTTCTGGCTTCTGTGAGGGGGTTGACGGCACGGCTCCGGGAACCAGCAGCTAGACGCACAAAGTGATCAAACCCTCTGGAGCTAATGGTGTCCAGTCGCCTAAGAAGCAGAGCCTTTAACTCACAGAAGTAGGTCTGACTTCTCTCCCCTCAGTCCCACGAAGCAGAGAGCCTGTAGCCAGCAGGTCTCTCTGAAAATAAAAAACCTAGTATAAAGTCTTTCCAGAGAAACTCAGTAGAGCTCCCCTAGTGTGTGACCAGTCTCTCCTGGGCACAGAATCTAACTGGAGTCTGGGGGAGGGGCATAGAGGGAGGAGCCAGTTCACACCCATTCAAAGTCTTATAGTGTGCCCATGTCTCCTGCGGATCCCGTCTATACCCCATGGTCCTTACGGAGTCCCCAGCATCCTCTAGGACGTATGAGAAATACAAATAGTTTGTTTTAAATATCTTCTTTGTATTATTCTAATCATTTTTATAGCCAAAGCTCTGGAGTAAAAAGTCTATGGCAGGTGAGACAGTGCACATCTCTGATCAAAACTCAACAAAATTCCAGGAGTTCATACTGCTGCACCTGTGTATAATGCCCAGATGTCCCCTTTGGCTCATATATTGCATGTAAATCAGTCTCTGGGGCTAGCCAGTGCCTCCTGAGCCATTTAGCTCACCGCATGTCCCTGGGTGGACGCACTGGACTACACTGCCGTGCATTGGGCTATGGCAGTGGGCGGAATGAAAGCACAGGGGTGGGGCTACATGGCACTCACTGCCAGGCAGCACAGCAACATGGAGGACAGGGAGAGAGGACTATGAGCTACTAAAGTACATACAGTGTACCCTGTCTGCAATGTGGGGGGTGGGGGGGGGGGGGGCACTATACAGTCTGTCTGTCTGTATGTATGTATGTATGTATGTATGTATGTATGTATGTATGTGTGTGTGTCTGTGACTGAATTTATGTATGTGTGTAACTATGTATGTATATAAATATCCACTGTATTTATGTGTGTATTAGTGTGTGACTATGTATGTAAATAAGTATGTAACTATGTAAGTATGTGACTGTATTTGTTGTATATACTGCATGTGTGACTACTGTATATCATATGTATGTGTTTTGTGTGTGACTATGTATGTAAGTGTATATGTGTGTGCCTATGGGCAGGATCAGATATACTAATGGCACATGTGGTTTGACTGCATTCCCCATATAAAATTAGAAATATATTTATTAGCACAAGTCCACATTTCCATATTCTATTTGCATTCCCCATATGCCCTGAATAGACTGTGTTTTCTATAGGGGTATGACTGTGTGGCGTAATGTGAATAAGAGACACTACTGTGTGTTGTAATGTGAGTAATGGACACTACTCTGCGATGTAATGTGATACTGTGTGGCGTAATTTGAATTGGAAGTACTGTTGTGTGGCCATGCCCCTTCCCCACAAGGCCACATTCCTTTTTTGACACGCTTTCCTTATTTCAAATATGTATATGTGTGTGTGTGTGTGTGTGTGTGTGTGTGTGTGTGTGTGTGTGTGTGTGTGTGTGTGTGTGTGTGTGTGTGAGAGTGTGAAGGGAGGGGGGACGGACGTGAATTTACTTGGGGCACTCGGACCCCTAGATACACCCCTGATTGTACCTTATGTAATACAAAGCACTTGTAAATTATGTTTTGGGTTTTTTTTATCTGGTTTTAAATGTTTATGGTTTCTCACCCTGCCCCACATTTCACTTTTTTCTTACATTGTGAATTACTTGTGGTAGTAAGTGGGACTCAAATAAATGAAGGCAGTTACATCATTTAATAACATTTGCAGTTGAGCTGGTTAGCTGCTAGGCTGGTCACATGACCTACTTATGATGTCACAGTGTGCAGCATTACATCACAGAGCCATTCAGTGTTCTCTGCTCTGCCTCAGTTACTACAAGCAACCACTGCCTGCCACAGAGATACAGATAATGTACAGCAAGTTTCTTCTGCTATATGATCATAAATACCTCCTTTAGTGCAGTGGGATTAAGGCATCACAAAATAATCTACAGTATTACGATAAAATATAGGGATAGATGTATTTATTGTCGTTAGGGTGGAGAAGTGTTATCAGCGCACGTTATTTGTCCCACATGTAAGACTGCGGCGGTGTGTGCTCAGTGTCTATATCGACGTTGCTATGTACAAGATAGCACTCCAATATGCAGGGCAATGTAAGAACAGTCAGTTGCGCTGACCATTCTGACACCTGCAGCTATCGATATTTACAGCGGCAGGTGTCGTTGCCCTAACTCTACAGAAGGGACAGCTCTGTTTTTACTCCCCCAGTTCGTCAGACAAGATGTTAATACATCTTGTTGATGTGGCTTCCTGCTTCGCCTTGGTAATCATCCGTACACCTATACTACATCTAACCCATAGTGTGTATATTGTTATTATTATAACTTTACAGAGAATATTTGACCATTCACATTAGTTCCTGCCGCAGTGGATCTTACAGTCTATATTCCCTACCATATGTACACGCACACTAGGGTTAATTTTGTTGGGCGCCAGTTAACCTACCAGTATATTTTTGGATTGTGGGAGGAAACCAGATTACCCGGAGTGGGGAAACTATACGAACGGGGTAGAATATACAAACTCCACACAGTTAGGGCAATGGTGGGAATTGAACCCATGACCTCAGTATTGTGAAGCAGTAATGCTAATCAATACACCGCTCGTGCTGCCCTGCGTCATTTACTAAAAATGGGAAAACAATGTTGTGAATGTTTAAAATCAATGTACAAAATACAGTGCAAGCACATCTGCTGTGACACTGCACTCGCCAATGTAGTATGACCACTGTACATTATTTTTATTATTATATAAAGTGCAATAATTAACTGTTGAAGTGTAGCAAAATACATTGGTAACTAACTATCCAGCATCCAAAATACAAATATAGATCTAGAATTAAATGCATTGAGTTGTGAGTTTCCAAAATCAATTAGTGTTATTAAAGGAAACATCTGCCAGATTTTGCCTTTGCTACAATTGCCACATTAAGAACAAACTGCAATATCTTCAGAATTCTGCAATATTGGAAACCTGCAGCATTTAACCCCTATTGTTACATGTAATTTATGTGCCAAGGTTCTGCTCATTTAGTGGCATTGTTTTGTTTTTTGTTTACAAAATAATTGTAGGATAAAATGGGTGTTTTCAGGGTATTCCCACAAGTATTACAGAACCAGATTAACACTGAGGCAGATGGCGATACAACTCAAGGCCTGTATATAAAAATAGGCCCATCATCATGGCAGCATGATAATGACTAGCTGGCTACACAGTCATAAATCACTAGTATTATAATCTGATTTCTAGTTTTCTCACAAAATGATGTAATTTTTTCATTTTTATGTACGTAAGTAGACATTGGGACTTAATGATTAGGGGGTGTATGCACCTACATGGCACTGGGGACACCAAAAATCCACTGGCCATACCTCCTCCCCTTCTCAGTATACACCTGTGAACATTTTCAGCCCCAGGCTCGTATGCCCCTTTATCTGACCCTGAGGATTCCCCAAGATGTAAGGAGGGGCTGCAGCAGCTATCTCTTAATATTTTTCACAATCCCTCCATGTCCAACAACAACAGCAGCTGCATAGAAACCTATGTGGGCTGCTTAATTGTTAAATTTCCTTAGCTTATTCAAAGCATTCTAAAGCTAACGCCACTTTTACACGCCGCAGCGCATGGGCAGTTGACCAAACATTGCCTGTTTATGATTTTTGGTCAACTGCAGGCATCTCTGAAGAGCCCCCTATATCTTGAACAGTCACTCTGAGTGCCAATGCCAATGGCTCCAGAGAGAAGAAAGGCAGACCCAGGGAAAGCATGGTCTTGTTTCTCTCTGTATGTAACGGAGAGTGATATGTGTCCAGCAGTACATGTATTTGGATTGCATAAAGAAATGTTAGGACCCTAGAAAGGGGCACAAAACAGATAGCACCAAGTTAATACTGTATGTCAACAGATTTTTGTCCTAAAGACAGAGGTAATTTATGTGTGATGCGCTCTGTATCATTATGCTTAATCTGCTACTTTATACCATTTCCTTTGCAACAAAAAAACCCAAAACCTAAATAGAGTTTTACTTTTAGTGACTTAAGAGTGTATGTACTGCCTTTGAGAGAAATAAAGTGGATGGAGAAAAATGAAAATGTAGAAGCCAGTCAGCTCCTGTCACTTTTCACATGCAGCCTGTAACATGTCAGGTAGAAGCAGATTGGCCGGGACTTTTGTCTCCGTCCATTTTATCTTTCTCTAAGGCTTGGTAAATAGATCCCTTAGTACACTATTAAGCAAAATTCAGAATAATGTACTAAAACACAGGAATCACTCCTTGTGGTGATGCTATTAAGTAGTACTAAGTATGAATGGTGTATTGGTTTGCATTATTGTCTCACAGCACTGAGGGGGGGGGGGGGGTTGACGCAGTGACTTGTGGTGAGGTGAGGCAGGTGAGGCAGAGCCTTTCCTGTCATACTAACGTTTGTGCCAGAGGTTTGACTGTATAAGGTATATGAAAAAATAGGATTTTAATACCTACCGGTAAATCCTTTTCTCTTAGTCCGTAGAGGATGCTGGGGACTCCGTAAGGACCATGGGGTATAGACGGGATCTGCAGGAGACATGGGCACACTATAAGACTTTGAATGGGTGTGAACTGGCTCCTCCCTCTATGCCCCTCCTCCAGACTCCAGTTAGAAAACTGTGCCCAGGGAGACGGACATTTCGAGGAAAGAATTTATTGTTTAAACACGGTGAGTGTCATAACAGCTCACACCTCAAATATGCCGCAGAACGTGGTATTCAATAGAACACCAGCCAATGGCATGAAAAATACACCGCCATATGCTGAGAAAATATGTAACACAACTTGTGTGTCAACCCAACCACTAAGAAGATACCGCACGCCATGGCATGAACAACGTCAGCAACAGCCTGACTAAAAGAAACACTACCAGAGTGTAACCATAACCAAAAGCTGCATATACAGTATGCACTGGGATGGGTGCCCAGCATCCTCTACGGACTAAGAGAAAAGGATTTACCGGTAGGTATTAAAATCCTTTTTTCTCATACGTCCTAGAGGATGCTGGGGACTCCGTAAGGACCATGGGGTTTATACCAAAGCTCCAGACCGGGCGGGAGAGTGCGGACGACTCTGCAGCACCGATTGAGCAAACATGAGGTCCTCCTCAGCCAGGGTATCAAACATGTATGACAGCAAAAGTGTTTGAACCCGACCAAGTAACTGCTCGGCAAAGTTGAACCGCCGAAACTCCTCGGGCAGAAGCCCCAGGAGAACCCATCTTCCTAGTAGAATGGGTCTCTACCGACATCGGTAACGGCAATCCAGCCGTAGAACCAGTATGTCAAATCGTATCACCGATACAGCGTGTAGCAGACTGGATAGAAACAGGCGCCCTAAATGTGCAGGGAGCCAACCGGACAAACAGAGCCTCTGTTTCCCCAATCCGGCCCAATCAGACTACATAAACATTCAAAGCTCTGACTACCTCGAGAGACTTTGAATCAGCCAATGCTTAAGTAACCACAGGCATAAAATAGGCAGGGTCCTGTGAAACACAGAAAACACTTTTTAGACAGAACTATTTTCCTAGTTCTCAATTTCGCTCTAACCACATGGAAGATCAAATAGGGGCTCTTGTGAGACAAAGCAGCCACTTCCGACACGCGCTTTGCGGACACCAAGGCCAATAACATGACCACCGTCCAAGAGAGAAATTTCAACACAACCTTTCATAAAGGTGACAACCATTGTGACAATAAGAAACTGCAACACCACGTTAAGGACCCACGCTGCCAGTGGAGGCACAAACAGAGGGTGGATGTGCAGCACTCCTTTCACAAAAGTCTGGACTTCCGGAAAGGTGGCCGATTCTTTTTTTTAAAGAAAATGTATAAGGCCGAAAATTGTACAAAAATGGAGCCTAACTTTAGGCCTGCATCCACACCTGCTTGCAAAGAATGGAGAAGAACGACCCAGCTGAAATTTTTCCGTAGGAGCCTTCCAGGATTCACACCAAGACACCTACTCCCTCCAAAAATGGAGGTAAAGCTTCACCGTTACTCCCTTCCTAGCTTGAAGCAAAGCGGAAATGACATCACCAGAAATACCCTCTCGGGCTAGGATATGGCGCACAAACACCCAGCCGTCAACTGCAGCCGCGGTAAGTCTTGATACACGGCCGGTCTCTGCTGCAACAGGTCCTCACGTAGGAGAAAAAAGGCTACGGATCTTCCATGATCAAGTCTTGAAGATCTGGATACCAAGCTATCCTTGACTAGACCGGAACAATGAGTATCGCCTGAACCCTTTGTTCTTTGTATTTGTATCACCTTCAGAAAGAGTGAGAGTGGAGGGGACACATAGACCGACTGAAAACACCCAAGGTGACACAAGGGCGGCCACAGCTACAGCTTGAGTGTCCCTTGACCTGGACCACTATCCGTGAGGTCTCTCGTTGAGGCGAGACGCCATCCTGTCCAATAGAGGCACTCCTCAAAGACTTGTCACTTCTGTGAAAACTTCTCGATGATGACTACATTTCTCCCGGGTAGAGATCGCAGCTGCAGAGGAAAACTATTTCTCCATCGGCTACATCCGGACCGAAGACTGCTAATATAGCATGTTCCTGCCCTTCCGCTCAGCGGCAACCTTATGCGGCTTCTGCTAATGCGTCGCCGCTCATTGTTCCGCCCTAGCGGCTTACTTACGCCACTGCCGTTAAGTCGTCCGACAGAACTAAAACGGGCAGATCTCGAAGAAGATATTCGTTGAAAATAGCTAGAAAATTCAAGAATGCCTATTGCCGACAAGCTTCCCAGCTTGACCTTTTTTCCCCTGGAAATTCTTCCCTTGGAAAGACTGCTCCCCTGGAGACCTGCATGTATGGACACCAAGATCTAAACCTGGATCGCGAACCTTCGACCCTCTAAGAGGTGAGAATGCAGACACCACAGGAGCGATATCCCTGTTCTTAGGATTATTTTCCGGTGCATGTGCAGGTGAGACCCAGACCACATGTCCAACTGGTCCCGTGAAACCTTGTCATTTGACCTGCTCACCGAAAAGGCCTCGTAGGCCGCAACCACCTTCTTCAGCAACGGAACATATTGACGGCTTGTCACTGCAAATCTGACCCGACTCTGGATCCTCAGATCTCTTTCCACAAGAAAAAACAAACTATGAACAGTTCAGTAACTAATCTTATACCCACCACATACATCTGCGTCGTTGGGATCAACAGTGATTCTCTGTGTTGAAGAACTGTCAGAGAGAAACCACGATTTGTACCACTTGTTTCTGGACTTCGCCGTAGTCAGGAGAGCGTCTTAGTACATAACAATAATGGCTCTTACTATCGAAGGAAACCCATCTTCCTGCCATCACTCCGGTGAAATGGCAAAGACAATCCTGGATAGCAAAACCAGGTAAGCTTAATGCGGATGAAACCGCCCATAAATTCTAATAATACGTGTTGGAAATCCCAGGCCTGAGATATTCAACTTTGTAGGTCAACCTCTTAAGTAGAAACCCCCTTTTTTTTTTTTTTTTTTTTACAACAGGGACAGCAGGACAAAGTCCTGATCCCGACGCAACTCTGGTATGGCGGCGTCGCATATTACCTCCCCTTCGAGAGGAGAAACGGTAAGATCTATCTGAAAAAACCAAGCGGGGTATCATCTGGATCTCCAGTATGTCCCACCTTTGGATTCTATGTGTAACTCACTGGTCCAAGTCCATACCAGGACTGACTGAAGAGCACCAGACGAGTTCCCACCGGAATGGGCTCCAGCAAGATAGACCCAGCGACATGTGTAGGATGTGGTAGAAACAGAAGATGTTAACTGTTTCTGCAACCTTGAAAAGGCTACAGACCTCTTACCTTTCCACCTTCCACTATCTGCAAAGAAAGGGAAAAAACGAACGGTATCCAATCTGTTCAAATGACTGCATCCCACAAAAAGAATGCGTCATCAAACGTTGTGAGGGAACCTATCTCAAGAAGGTAGACGTACCAGTGGTATCTGCCGAGAGTAACCTATCCCAGGCATCCCCAACCACCGGTTACACCTTCATAGGGAAGACACTCCAGTATCCCTCGGAGTCTACTTCAGCATTCCCTTGGTGAATCCACAACGCCCTCCCAGCCGAGAGAGCCATGGAAGTGGTTCGTGCACCCAAGAGTCCCATCACTCTTGTAGTCTCACGGCAGCCTGCCGCAATGTTATAGAGAAGACCCAACCTAAGAAACCTCTCTCTCTAGGGTAATTCTATCGGATGCCAAGGTAACCGAACATTTCTGAATACAAGCACTCCCCCATGCGTATGCAATGCAAATATCATCAAAGCATATAAGTAAAATATCACTTAGCTTCCTGTATACGATCCATTGTGACAGGGCCCCGTGCAGACCAGGGGTCGACCTTCACTTTAATCTGTCCGCGGCGGGCCAAGAATAAACACTCGGACTCCTCATGAGGATCTGAGACCATCTCATCACGGCTGACCTAGAGCTTTATCAACAGAGCGACCAGTACGTGAGAAAGAATAACTTTGCTTCAGCATTCATTAGAACTTGTAATATGAATATACATATTTTAATACACATATACACACATATCCTATATATATATACTGTATATCATACATATAAGTATTTTGTCCAGAGCCGTAGGGTCCCTAGTGACATTAATGTGTGCTGAATGTGTACGACCATGTACTGAATGCCCAAGTTGTGGATTTAACCAGGAAACCTTATGGTCGACATAAAACATAGTATTCATCGACAACAGGGAGTAGTAACTTGGTAAAAATAGCATTCTTGCGACCCGAGGGGTTCGAGGGAAGTATATACACATAAATTTAATATGATTCCCCAACAAATAAAAACACGTCTGTGCTAGAGCTACAGGCCTATGGAACCGTACCCTATACAGGCATAGGTGATTTACTTCATGTTAATTTACACCCAGTAATAACAGTTGGCGCCGACGGGTCACCCACATACTACTGTGTCACCCATACAGTGTTTACTTTTGATAAAGCATACAACTACCGACCTGCTGACACTTGATCTACTGGCCCAAGTACCATCAGGAGTCGGCAATGCCGACAGAGGGATTTCCATAGCCATTTTGTGGCAGAGCACTCACACATGTCGACACATGTGTACTATTAATGGGTATATCTGACAGGGAAACACAGAACACAATTACAACTCATTAACTAACACGCCCATTATAGTATATAGTGCTATATTTTGTACTAAAATCACTGTGCCCCCCCCTCGTTTTTCACTGTTAGCTGCCTAACAGTGCTTTTGGCGGGGACATGAGGAAAAATGGCGCTGTAATGAGCTGTGAGGGATAAGCCCCGGCCCCTCTCGGCGCGCTTCAGCCCCACTAATATTTTTCATATTTATACTGGCGGGGGTCCGTATACAGTGCCTATGCACTGTATACATCTTTTGCCAGTGTTAGGAAGAGGTATATTGCTGCCCAGGGCGCCCCCCTGCGCCCTGCACCCTCGTAGTGCCGCTTGTGAGTGGGAACTAGGGCGCGCAGCGCAACCGCTGCGCGGTACCTCCGAGTCTTGAAGTCTTCTGCCGTCACTGAAGTCTTCTTTTCTTCCAATACTCATCCGGCTTCTTTCTTCTGGCTTCTGTGAGGGGGTTGACGGCGCAGCTCCGGGAACCAGCAGCTAGACGCACAAAGTGATCAAACCCTCTGGAGCTAATGGTGTCCAGTCGCCTAAGAAGCAGAGCCTTTAACTCACAGAAGTAGGTCTGACTTCTCTCCCCTCAGTCCCACGAAGCAGAGAGCCTGTAGCCAGCAGGTCTCTCTGAAAATAAAAAACCTAGTATAAAGTCTTTCCAGAGAAACTCAGTAGAGCTCCCCTAGTGTGTGACCAGTCTCTCCTGGGCACAGAATCTAACTGGAGTCTGGGGGAGGGGCATAGAGGGAGGAGCCAGTTCACACCCATTCAAAGTCTTATAGTGTGCCCATGTCTCCTGCGGATCCCGTCTATACCCCATGGTCCTTACGGAGTCCCCAGCATCCTCTAGGACGTGTGAGAAATACAAATAGTTTGTTTTAAATATCTTCTTTGTATTATTCTAATCATTTTTATAGCCAAAGCTCTGGAGTAAAAAGTCTATGGCAGGTGAGACAGTGCACATCTCTGATCAAAACTCAACAAAATTCCAGGAGTTCATACTGCTGCACCTGTGTATAATGCCCAGATGTCCCCTTTGGCTCATATATTGCATGTAAATCAGTCTCTGGGGCTAGCCAGTGCCTCCTGAGCCATTTAGCTCACCGCATGTCCCTGGGTGGACGCACTGGACTACACTGCCGTGCATTAGGCTATGGCAGTGGGCGGAATGAAAGCACAGGGGTGGGGCTACATGGCACTCACTGCCAGGCAGCACAGCAACATGGAGGACAGGGAGAGAGGACTATGAGCTACTAAAGTACATACAGTGTACCCTGTCTGCAATGTGGGGGGTGGGGGGGGGCACTATACAGTCTGTCTGTATGTATGTATGTATGTATGTATGTATGTATGTATGTATGTGTGTGTGTCTGTGACTGAATTTATGTATGTGTGTAACTATGTATGTATATAAATATCCACTGTATTTATGTGTGTATTAGTGTGTGACTATGTATGTAAATAAGTATGTAACTATGTAAGTATGTGACTGTATTTGTTGTATATACTGCATGTGTGACTACTGTATATCATATGTATGTGTTTTGTGTGTGACTATGTATGTAAGTGTATATGTGTGTGCCTATGGGCAGGATCAGATATACTAATGGCACATGTGGTTTGACTGCATTCCCCATATAAAATTAGAAATATATTTATTAGCACAAGTCCACATTTCCATATTCTATTTGCATTCCCCATATGCCCTGAATAGACTGTGTTTTCTATAGGGGTATGACTGTGTGGCGTAATGTGAATAAGAGACACTACTGTGTGTTGTAATGTGAGTAATGGACACTACTCTGCGATGTAATGTGATACTGTGTGGCGTAATTTGAATTGGAAGTACTGTTGTGTGGCCATGCCCCTTCCCCACAAGGCCACATTCCTTTTTTGACACGCTTTCCTTATTTCAAATATGTATATGTGTGTGTGTGTGTGTGTGTGTGTGTGTGTGTGTGTGTGTGTGTGTGTGTGTGTGTGAGAGTGTGAAGGGAGGGGGGACGGACGTGAATTTACTTGGGGCACTCGGACCCCTAGATACACCCCTGATTGTACCTTATGTAATACAAAGCACTTGTAAATTATGTTTTGGGTTTTTTTTATCTGGTTTTAAATGTTTATGGTTTCTCACCCTGCCCCACATTTAACTTTTTTCTTACATTGTGAATTACTTGTGGTAGTAAGTGGGACTCAAATAAATGAAGGCAGTTACATCATTTAATAACATTTGCAGTTGAGCTGGTTAGCTGCTAGGCTGGTCACATGACCTACTTATGATGTCACAGTGTGCAGCATTACATCACAGAGCCATTCAGTGTTCTCTGCTCTGCCTCAGTTACTACAAGCAACCACTGCCTGCCCCAGAGATACAGATAATGTATAGCAAGTTTCTTCTGCTATATGATCATAAATACCTCCTTTAGTGCAGTGGGATTAAGGCATCACAAAATAATCTACAGTATTACGATAAAATATAGGGATAGATGTATTTATTGTCGTTAGGGTGGAGAGGTGTTATCAGCGCACGTTATTTGTCCCACATGTAAGACTGCGGCGGTGTGTGCTCAGTGTCTATATCGACGTTGCTATGTACAAGATAGCACTCCAATATGCAGGGCAATGTAAGAACAGTCAGTTGCGCTGACCATTCTGACACCTGCAGCTATCGATATTTACAGCGGCAGGTGTCGTTGCCCTAACTCCACAGAAGGGACAGCTCTGTTTACTCCCCCAGTTCGTCAGACAAGATGTTAATACATCTTGTTGATGTGGCTTCCTGCTTCGCCTTGGTAATCATCCGTACACCTATACTACATCTCCCCCATAGTGTGTATATTGTTATTATTATAACTTTACAGAGAATATTTGACCATTCACATTAGTTCCTGCCGCAGTGGAGCTTACAGTCTATATTCCCTACCATATGTACACGCACACTAGGGTTAATTTTGTTGAGCGCCAGTTAACCTACCAGTATATTTTTGGATTGTGGGAGGAAACCAGATTACCCGGAGTGGGAACACTATACGAACGGGGTAGAATATACAAACTCCACACAGTTAGGGCAATGGTGGGAATTGAACCCATGACCTCAGTATTGTGAAGCAGTAATGCTAATCAATACACCGCTCGTGCTGCCCTGCGTCATTTACTAAAGATGTGAAAACAAGGTTGTTAATGTTTAAAATCAATGTACAAAATACAGTGCAAGCACATCTGCTGTGACACTACACTCGCCAATGTAGTATGACCACTGTACATTATTTTTATTATTATATAAAGTGCAATAATTAACTGTTGAAGTGTAGCAAAATACATTGGTAACTAACTATCCAGCATCCAAAATACAAATATAGATCTAGAATTAAATGCATTGAGTTGTGAGTTTCCAAAATCAATTAGTGTTATTAAAGGAAACATCTGCCAGATTTTGCCTTTGCTACAATTGCCACATTAAGAACAAACTGCAATATCTTCAGAATTCTGCAATATTGGAAACCTGCAGCATTTAGCCCCTATTGTTACATGTAAATTATGTGCCAAGGTTCTGCTCATTTAGTGGCATTGTTTTGTTTTTTGTTTACAAAATAATTGTAGGATAAAATGGGTGTTTTCAGGGTATTCCCACAAGTATTACAGAACCACATTAACATTGAGGCAGATGGCGATACAACTCAAGGCCTGTATATAAAAATAGGCCCATCATCATGGCAGCATGATAATGACTAGCTGGCTACACAGTCATAAATCACTAGTATTATAATCTGATTTCTAGTTTTCTCACAAAATGATGTAATTTTTTCATTTTTATGTACGTAAGTAGACATTGGGACTTAATGATTAGGGGGTGTATGCACCTACATGGCACTGGGGACACCAAAAATCCACTGGCCATACCTCCTCCCCTTCTCAGTATACACCTGTGAACATTTTCAGCCCCAGGCTCGTATGCCCCTTTATCTGACCCTGAGGATTCCCCAAGATGTAAGGAGGGGCTGCAGCAGCTATCTCTTAATATTTTTCACAATCCCTCCATGTCCAACAACAACAGCAGCTGCATAGAAACCTATGTGGGCTGCTTAATTGTTAAATTTCCTTAGCTTATTCAAAGCATTCTAAAGCTAACGCCACTTTTACACGCCGCAGCGCATGGGCAGTTGACCAAACATTGCCTGTTTATGATTTTTGGTCAACTGCAGGCATCTCTGAAGAGCCCCCTATATCTTGAACAGTCACTCTGAGTGCCAATGCCAATGGCTCCAGAGAGAAGAAAGGCAGACCCAGGGAAAGCATGGTCTTGTTTCTCTCTGTATGTAACGGAGAGTGATATGTGTCCAGCAGTACATGTATTTGGATTGCATAAAGAAATGTTAGGACCCTAGAAAGGGGCACAAAACAGATAGCACCAAGTTAATACTGTATGTCAACAGATTTTTGTCCTAAAGACAGAGGTAATTTATGTGTGATGCGCTCTGTATCATTATGCTTAATCTGCTACTTTATACCATTTCCTTTGCAACAAAAAAACCCAAAACCTAAATAGAGTTTTACTTTTAGTGACTTAAGAGTGTATGTACTGCCTTTGAGAGAAATAAAGTGGATGGAGAAAATGTAGAAGCCAGTCAGCTCCTGTCACTTTTCACATGCAGCCTGTAACATGTCAGGTAGAAGCAGATTGGCCGGGACTTTTGTCTCCGTCCATTTTATCTTTCTCTAAGGCTTGGTAAATAGATCCCTTAGTACACTATTAAGCAAAATTCAGAATAATGTACTAAAACACAGGAATCACTCCTTGTGGTGATGCTATTAAGTAGTACTAAGTATGAATGGTGTATTGGTTTGCATTATTGTCTCACAGCACTGAGGGGGGGGGGGGGGGGGTTGACGCAGTGACTTGTGGTGAGGTGAGGCAGGTGAGGCAGAGCCTTTCCTGTCATACTAACGTTTGTGCCAGAGGTTTGACTGTATAAGGTATATGAAAAAATAGGATTTTAATACCTACCGGTAAATCCTTTTCTCTTAGTCCGTAGAGGATGCTGGGGACTCCGTAAGGACCATGGGGTATAGACGGGATCTGCAGGAGACATGGGCACACTATAAGACTTTGAATGGGTGTGAACTGGCTCCTCCCTCTATGCCCCTCCTCCAGACTCCAGTTAGAAAACTGTGCCCAGGGAGACGGACATTTCGAGGAAAGAATTTATTGTTTAAACACGGTGAGTGTCATACCAGCTCACACCTCAAATATGCCGCAGAACGTGGTATTCAATAGAACACCAGCCAATGGCATGAAAAATACACCGCCATATGCTGAGAAAATATGTAACACAACTTGTGTGTCAACCCAACCACTAAGAAGATACCGCACGCCATGGCATGAACAACGTCAGCAACAGCCTGACTAAAAGAAACACTACCAGAGTGTAACCATAACCAAAAGCTGCATATACAGTATGCACTGGGATGGGTGCCCAGCATCCTCTACGGACTAAGAGAAAAGGATTTACCGGTAGGTATTAAAATCCTTTTTTCTCATACGTCCTAGAGGATGCTGGGGACTCCGTAAGGACCATGGGGTTTATACCAAAGCTCCAGACCGGGCGGGAGAGTGCGGACGACTCTGCAGCACCGATTGAGCAAACATGAGGTCCTCCTCAGCCAGGGTATCAAACATGTATGACAGCAAAAGTGTTTGAACCCGACCAAGTAACTGCTCGGCAAAGTTGAACCGCCGAAACTCCTCGGGCAGAAGCCCCAGGAGAACCCATCTTCCTAGTAGAATGGGTCTCTACCGACATCGGTAACGGCAATCCAGCCGTAGAACCAGTATGTCAAATCGTATCACCGATACAGCGTGTAGCAGACTGGATAGAAACAGGCGCCCTAAATGTGCAGGGAGCCAACCGGACAAACAGAGCCTCTGTTTCCCCAATCCGGCCCAATCAGACTACATAAACATTCAAAGCTCTGACTACCTCGAGAGACTTTGAATCAGCCAATGCTTAAGTAACCACAGGCATAAAATAGGCAGGGTCCTGTGAAACACAGAAAACACTTTTTAGACAGAACTATTTTCCTAGTTCTCAATTTCGCTCTAACCACATGGAAGATCAAATAGGGGCTCTTGTGAGACAAAGCAGCCACTTCCGACACGCGCTTTGCGGACACCAAGGCCAATAACATGACCACCGTCCAAGAGAGAAATTTCAACACAACCTTTCATAAAGGTGACAACCATTGTGACAATAAGAAACTGCAACACCACGTTAAGGACCCACGCTGCCAGTGGAGGCACAAACAGAGGGTGGATGTGCAGCACTCCTTTCACAAAAGTCTGGACTTCCGGAAAGGTGGCCGATTCTTTTTTTTAAAGAAAATGTATAAGGCCGAAAATTGTACAAAAATGGAGCCTAACTTTAGGCCTGCATCCACACCTGCTTGCAAAGAATGGAGAAGAACGACCCAGCTGAAATTTTTCCGTAGGAGCCTTCCAGGATTCATACCAAGACACCTACTCCCTCCAAAAATGGAGGTAAAGCTTCACCGTTACTCCCTTCCTAGCTTGAAGCAAAGCGGAAATGACATCACCAGAAATACCCTCTCGGGCTAGGATATGGCGCACAAACACCCAGCCGTCAACTGCAGCCGCGGTAAGTCTTGATACACGGCCGGTCTCTGCTGCAACAGGTCCTCACGTAGGAGAAAAAAGGCTACGGATCTTCCATGATCAAGTCTTGAAGATCTGGATACCAAGCTATCCTTGACTAGACCGGAACAATGAGTATCGCCTGAACCCTTTGTTCTTTGTATTTGTATCACCTTCAGTAAGAGTGAGAGTGGAGGGGACACATAGACCGACTGAAAACACCCAAGGTGACACAAGGGCGGCCACAGCTACAGCTTGAGTGTCCCTTGACCTGGACCACTATCCGTGAGGTCTCTCGTTGAGGCGAGACGCCATCCTGTCCAATAGAGGCACTCCTCAAAGACTTGTCACTTCTGTGAAAACTTCTCGATGATGACTACATTTCTCCCGGGTAGAGATCGCAGCTGCAGAGGAAAACTATTTCTCCATCGGCTACATCCGGACCGAAGACTGCTAATATAGCATGTTCCTGCCCTTCCGCTCAGCGGCAACCTTATGCGGCTTCTGCTAATGCGTCGCCGCTCATTGTTCCGCCCTAGCGGCTTACTTACGCCACTGCCGTTAAGTCGTCCGACAGAACTAAAACGGGCAGATCTCGAAGAAGATATTCGTTGAAAATAGCTAGAAAATTCAAGAATGCCTATTGCCGACAAGCTTCCCAGCTTGACCTTTTTTCCCCTGGAAATTCTTCCCTTGGAAAGACTGCTCCCCTGGAGACCTGCATGTATGGACACCAAGATCTAAACCTGGATCGCGAACCTTCGACCCTCTAAGAGGTGAGAATGCAGACACCACAGGAGCGATATCCCTGTTCTTAGGATTATTTTCCGGTGCATGTGCAGGTGAGACCCAGACCACATGTCCAACTGGTCCCGTGAAACCTTGTCATTTGACCTGCTCACCGAAAAGGCCTCGTAGGCCTCAACCACCTTCTTCAGCAACGGAACATATTGACGGCTTGTCACTGCAAATCTGACCCGACTCTGGATCCTCAGATCTCTTTCCACAAGAAAAAACAAACTATGAACAGTTCAGTAACTAATCTTATACCCACCACATACATCTGCGTCGTTGGGATCAACAGTGATTCTCTGTGTTGAAGAACTGTCAGAGAGAAACCACGATTTGTACCACTTGTTTCTGGACTTCGCCGTAGTCAGGAGAGCGTCTTAGTACATAACAATAATGGCTCTTACTATCGAAGGAAACCCATCTTCCTGCCATCACTCCGGTGAAATGGCAAAGACAATCCTGGATAGCAAAACCAGGTAAGCTTAATGCGGATGAAACCGCCCATAAATTCTAATAATACGTGTTGGAAATCCCAGGCCTGAGATATTCAACTTTGTAGGTCAACCTCTTAAGTAGAAACCCCCTTTTTTTTTTTTTTTTTTTTACAACAGGGACAGCAGGACAAAGTCCTGATCCCGACGCAACTCTGGTATGGCGGCGTCGCATATTACCTCCCCTTCGAGAGGAGAAACGGTAAGATCTATCTGAAAAAACCAAGCGGGGTATCATCTGGATCTCCAGTATGTCCCACCTTTGGATTCTATGTGTAACTCACTGGTCCAAGTCCATACCAGGACTGACTGAAGAGCACCAGACGAGTTCCCACCGGAATGGGCTCCAGCAAGATAGACCCAGCGACATGTGTAGGATGTGGTAGAAACAGAAGATGTTAACTGTTTCTGCAACCTTGAAAAGGCTACAGACCTCTTACCTTTCCACCTTCCACTATCTGCAAAGAAAGGGAAAAAACGAACGGTATCCAATCTGTTAAAATGACTGCATCCCACAAAAAGAATGCGTCATCAAACGTTGTGAGGGAACCTATCTCAAGAAGGTAGACGTACCAGTGGTATCTGCCGAGAGTAACCTATCCCAGGCATCCCCAACCCCCGGTTACACCTTCATAGGGAAGACACTCCAGTATCCCTCGGAGTCTACTTCAGCATTCCCTTGGTGAATCCACAACGCCCTCCCAGCCGAGAGAGCCATGGAAGTGGTTCGTGCACCCAAGAGTCCCATCACTCTTGTAGTCTCACGGCAGCCTGCCGCAATGTTATAGAGAAGACCCAACCTAAGAAACCTCTCTCTCTAGGGTAATTCTATCGGATGCCAAGGTAACCGAACATTTCTGAATACAAGCACTCCCCCATGCGTATGCAATGCAAATATCATCAAAGCATATAAGTAAAATATCACTTAGCTTCCTGTATACGATCCATTGTGACAGGGCCCCGTGCAGACCAGGGGTCGACCTTCACTTTAATCTGTCCGCGGCGGGCCAAGAATAAACACTCGGACTCCTCATGAGGATCTGAGACCATCTCATCACGGCTGACCAAGAGCTTTATCAACAGAGCGACCAGTACGTGAGAAAGAATAACTTTGCTTCAGCATTCATTAGAACTTGTAATATGAATATACATATTTTAATACACATATACACACATATCCTATATATATACTGTATATCATACATATAAGTATTTTGTCCAGAGCCGTAGGGTCCCTAGTGACATTAATGTGTGCTGAATGTGTACGACCATGTACTGAATGCCCAAGTTGTGGATTTAACCAGGAAACCTTATGGTCGACATAAAACATAGTATTCGTCGACAACAGGGAGTAGTAACTTGGTAAAAATAGCATTCTTGCGACCCGAGGGGTTCGAGGGAAGTATATACACATAAATTTAATATGATTCCCCAACAAATAAAAACACGTCTGTGCTAGAGCTACAGGCCTATGGAACCGTACCCTATACAGGCATAGGTGATTTACTTCATGTTAATTTACACCCAGTAATAACAGTTGGCACCGACGGGTCACCCACATACTACTGTGTCACCCATACAGTGTTTACTTTTGATAAAGCATACAACTACCGACCTGCTGACACTTGATCTACTGGCCCAAGTACCATCAGGAGTCGGCAATGCCGACAGAGGGATTTCCATAGCCATTTTGTGGCAGAGCACTCACACATGTCGACACATGTGTACTATTAATTAGAGATGAGCGGGTTCGGTTTCTTTGAATCCGAACCCGCACGAACTTCACTTTTTTTTTCACGGGTCCGAGCGACTCGGATCTTCCCGCCTTGCTCGGTTAACCCGAGCGCGCCCGAACGTCATCATGACGCTGTCGGATTCTCGCGAGACTCGGATTCTATATAAGGAGCCGCGCGTCGCCGCCATTTTCACACGTGCATTGAGATTGATAGGTAGAGGACGTGGCTGGCGTCCTCTCCATTAGAATAGATTAGAAGAGAGAGAGAGAGAGAGAGATTGTGCAGACAGAGTTTACCACAGTGACCAGTGCAGTTGTTGTTAAGTTAACTTTTATTTAATATATCCGTTCTCTGCTATATCCGTTCTCTGCCTGAAAAAAACGATACACAGCAGTCACACAGTGTGACTCAGTCTGTGTGCACTCAGCTCAGCCCAGTGTGCTGCACATCAATGTATAAAAGCTTATAATAATTGTGGGGGAGACTGGGGAGCACTGCAGGTTGTTATAGCAGGAGCCAGGAGTACATAATATTATATTAATTTAAAATTAAACAGTGCACACTTTTGCTGCAGGAGTGCCACTGCCAGTGTGACTAGTGGTGACCAGTGCCTGACCACCAGTATAGTAGTATATTGTTGTATACTATCTCTTTATCAACCAGTCTATATTAGCAGCAGACACAGTACAGTGCGGTAGTTCACGGCTGTGGCTACCTCTGTGTCGGCAGTCGGCACTCGGCAGGCAGTCCGTCCATCCATAATTGTATAATTATATACCACCTAACCGTGGTATTTTTTTTTCTTTCTTTATACCGTCGTCATAGTCATACTAGTTGTTACGAGTATACTACTATCTCTTTATCAACCAGTGTACAGTGCGGTAGTTCACGGCTGTGGCTACCTCTGTGTCGGCAGTCGGCAGGCAGTCCGTCCATCCATAATTGTATTATTATAATATATACCACCTAACCGTGGTTTTTTTTTCATTCTTTATACCGTCATAGTGTCATACTAGTTGTTACGAGTATACTACTATCTCTTTATCAACCAGTGTACAGTGCGGTAGTTCACGGCTGTGGCTACCTCTGTGTCGGCAGTCGGCAGGCAGTCCGTCCATCCATAATTGTATTATAATATATACCACCTAACCGTGTTTTTTTTTTCATTCTTTATACCGTCATAGTGTCATACTAGTTGTTACGAGTATACTACTATCTCTTTATCAACCAGTGTACAGTGCGGTAGTTCACGGCTGTGGCTACCTCTGTGTCGGCAGTCGGCAGGCAGTCCGTCCATCCATAATTGTATTATAATATATACCACCTAACCGTGGTTTTTTTTTCATTCTTTATACCGTCATAGTCAGTCATACTAGTTGTTACGAGTATACTACTATCTCTTTATCAACCAGTGTACAGTGCGGTAGTTCACGGCTGTGGCTACCTCTGTGTCGGCACTCGGCAGGCAGTCCGTCCATCCATAATTGTATTATAATATATACCACCTAACCGTGGTTTTTTTTTCATTCTTTATACCGTCATAGTGTCATACTAGTTGTTACGAGTATACTACTATCTCTTTATCAACCAGTGTACAGTGCGGTAGTTCACGGCTGTGGCTACCTCTGTGTCGGAACTCGGCAGGCAGTCCGTCCATCCATAATTGTATTATAATATATACCACCTAACCGTGGTTTTTTTTTCATTCTTTATACCGTCATAGTGTCATACTAGTTGTTACGAGTATACTACTATCTCTTTATCAACCAGTGTACAGTGCGGTAGTTCACGGCTGTGGCTACCTCTGTGTCGGCAGTCGGCAGGCAGTCCGTCCATCCATAATTGTATTATAATATATACCACCTAACCGTGGTTTTTTTTTCATTCTTTATACCGTCATAGTGTCATACTAGTTGTTACGAGTATACTACTATCTCTTTATCAACCAGTGTACAGTGCGGTAGTTCACGGCTGTGGCTACCTCTGTGTCGGCAGTCGGCAGGCAGTCCGTCCATCCATAATTGTATTATAATATATACCACCTAACCGTGGTTTTTTTTTCATTCTTTATACCGTCATAGTGTCATACTAGTTGTTACGAGTAAACTACTATCTCTTTAACAACCAGTGTACAGTGCGGTAGTTCACGGCTGTGGCTACCTCTGTGTCGGCAGTCGGCAGGCAGTCCGTCCATCCATAATTGTATTATAATATATACCACCTAACCGTGGTTTTTTTTTCATTCTTTATACCGTCATAGTGTCATACTAGTTGTTACGAGTATACTACTATCTCTTTATCAACCAGTGTACAGTGCGGTAGTTCACGGCTGTGGCTACCTCTGTGTCGGCAGTCGGCAGGCAGTCCGTCCATCCATAATTGTATTATAATATATACCACCTAACCGTGGTTTTTTTTTCATTCTTTATACCGTCATAGTGTCATACTAGTTGTTACGAGTATACTACTATCTCTTTATCAACCAGTGTACAGTGCGGTAGTTCACGGCTGTGGCTACCTCTGTGTCGGCACTCGGCAGGCAGTCCGTCCATCCATAATTGTATTATAATATATACCACCTAACCGTGGTTTTTTTTTCATTCTTTATACCGTCATAGTCAGTCATACTAGTTGTTACGAGTATACTACTATCTCTTTATCAACCAGTGTACAGTGCGGTAGTTCACGGCTGTGGCTACCTCTGTGTCGGAACTCGGCAGGCAGTCCGTCCATCCATAATTGTATTACAATATATACCACCTAACCGTGGTTTTTTTTTCATTCTTTATACCGTCATAGTCAGTCATACTAGTTGTTACGAGTATACTACTATCTCTTTTTCAACCAGTGTACAGTGCGGTAGTTCACGGCTGTGGCTACCTCTGTGTCGGAACTCGGCAGGCAGTCCGTCCATCCATAATTGTATTATTATAATATATACCACCTAACCGTGGTTTTTTTTTCATTCTTTATACCGTCATAGTGTCATACTAGTTGTTACGAGTATACTACTATCTCTTTATCAACCAGTGTACAGTGCGGTAGTTCACGGCTGTGGCTACCTCTGTGTCGGCACTCGGCAGGCAGTCCGTCCATCCATAATTGTATTATAATATATACCACCTAACCGTGGTTTTTTTTTCATTCTTTATACCGTCATAGTCAGTCATACTAGTTGTTACGAGTATACTACTATCTCTTTATCAACCAGTGTACAGTGCGGTAGTTCACGGCTGTGGCTACCTCTGTGTCGGAACTCGGCAGGCAGTCCGTCCATCCATAATTGTATTACAATATATACCACCTAACCGTGGTTTTTTTTTCATTCTTTATACCGTCATAGTCAGTCATACTAGTTGTTACGAGTATACTACTATCTCTTTATCAACCAGTGTACAGTGCGGTAGTTCACGGCTGTGGCTACCTCTGTGTCGGAACTCGGCAGGCAGTCCGTCCATCCATAATTGTATTATTATAATATATACCACCTAACCGTGGTTTTTTTTTCATTCTTTATACCGTCATAGTGTCATACTAGTTGTTACGAGTATACTACTATCTCTTTATCAACCAGTGTACAGTGCGGTAGTTCACGGCTGTGGCTACCTCTGTGTCGGAACTCGGCAGGCAGTCCGTCCATCCATAATTGTATTACAATATATACCACCTAACCGTGGTTTTTTTTTCATTCTTTATACCGTCATAGTCAGTCATACTAGTTGTTACGAGTATACTACTATCTCTTTATCAACCAGTGTACAGTGCGGTAGTTCACGGCTGTGGCTACCTCTGTGTCGGCAGTCGGCAGGCAGTCCGTCCATCCATAATTGTATTATAATATATACCACCTAACCGTGGTTTTTTTTTCATTCTTTATACCGTCATAGTCAGTCATACTAGTTGTTACGAGTATACTACTATCTCTTTATCAACCAGTGTACAGTGCGGTAGTTCACGGCTGTGGCTACCTCTGTGTCGGCACTCGGCAGCCCGTCCATAATTGTATACTAGTATCCAATCCATCCATCTCCATTGTTTACCTGAGGTGCCTTTTAGTTGTGCCTATTAAAATATGGAGAACAAAAATGTTGAGGTTCCAAAATTAGGGAAAGATCAAGATCCACTTCCACCTCGTGCTGAAGCTGCTGCCACTAGTCATGGCCGAGACGATGAAATGCCAGCAACGTCGTCTGCCAAGGCCGATGCCCAATGGCATAGTACAGAGCATGTCAAAACCAAAACACCAAATATCAGTAAAAAAAGGACTCCAAAACCTAAAATAAAATTGTCGGAGGAGAAGCGTAAACTTGCCAATATGCCATTTACCACACGGAGTGGCAAGGAACGGCTGAGGCCCTGGCCTATGTTCATGGCTAGTGGTTCAGCTTCACATGAGGATGGAAGCACTCAGCCTCTCGCTAGAAAACTGAAAAGACTCAAGCTGGCAAAAGCACCGCAAAGAACTGTGCGTTCTTTGAAATCCCAAATCCACAAGGAGAGTCCAATTGTGTCGGTTGCGATGCCTGACCTTCCCAACACTGGACGTGAAGAGCATGCGCCTTCCACCATTTGCACGCCCCCTGCAAGTGCTGGAAGGAGCACCCGCAGTCCAGTTCCTGATAGTCAGATTGAAGATGTCAGTGTTGAAGTACACCAGGATGAGGAGGATATGGGTGTTGCTGGCGCTGGGGAGGAAATTGACCAGGAGGATTCTGATGGTGAGGTGGTTTGTTTAAGTCAGGCACCCGGGGAGACACCTGTTGTCCGTGGGAGGAATATGGCCGTTGACATGCCAGGTGAAAATACCAAAAAAATCAGCTCTTCGGTGTGGAGGTATTTCACCAGAAATGCGGACAACAGGTGTCAAGCCGTGTGTTCCCTTTGTCAAGCTGTAATAAGTAGGGGTAAGGACGTTAACCACCTCGGAACATCCTCCCTTATACGTCACCTGCAGCGCATTCATAATAAGTCAGTGACAAGTTCAAAAACTTTGGGTGACAGCGGAAGCAGTCCACTGACCAGTAAATCCCTTCCTCTTGTAACCAAGCTCACGCAAACCACCCCACCAACTCCCTCAGTGTCAATTTCCTCCTTCCCCAGGAATGCCAATAGTCCTGCAGGCCATGTCACTGGCAAGTCTGACGAGTCCTCTCCTGCCTGGGATTCCTCCGATGCATCCTTGCGTGTAACGCCTACTGCTGCTGGCGCTGCTGTTGTTGCCGCTGGGAGTCGATGGTCATCCCAGAGGGGAAGTCGTAAGCCCACTTGTACTACTTCCAGTAAGCAATTGACTGTTCAACAGTCCTTTGCGAGGAAGATGAAATATCACAGCAGTCATCCTACTGCAAAGCGGATAACTGAGTCCTTGACAACTATGTTGGTGTTAGACGTGCGTCCGGTATCCGCCGTTAGTTCACAGGGAACTAGACAATTTATTGAGGCAGTGTGCCCCCGTTACCAAATACCATCTAGGTTCCACTTCTCTAGGCAGGCGATACCGAGAATGTACACGGACGTCAGAAAAAGACTCACCAGTCTCCTAAAAAATGCAGTTGTACCCAATGTCCACTTAACCACGGACATGTGGACAAGTGGAGCAGGGCAGGGTCAGGACTATATGACTGTGACAGCCCACTGGGTAGATGTATGGACTCCCGCCGCAAGAACAGCAGCGGCGGCACCAGTAGCAGCATCTCGCAAACGCCAACTCTTTCCTAGGCAGGCTACGCTTTGTATCACCGCTTTCCAGAATACGCACACAGCTGAAAACCTCTTACGGCAACTGAGGAAGATCATCGCGGAATGGCTTACCCCAATTGGACTCTCCTGTGGATTTGTGGCATCGGACAACGCCAGCAATATTGTGTGTGCATTAAATATGGGCAAATTCCAGCACGTCCCATGTTTTGCACATACCTTGAATTTGGTGGTGCAGAATTTTTTTAAAAACGACAGGGGCGTGCAAGAGATGCTGTCGGTGGCCAGAAAAATTGCGGGACACTTTCGGCGTACAGGCACCACGTACAGAAGACTGGAGCACCACCAAAAACTACTGAACCTGCCCTGCCATCATCTGAAGCAAGAAGTGGTAACGAGGTGGAATTCAACCCTCTATATGCTTCAGAGGTTGGAGGAGCAGCAAAAGGCCATTCAAGCCTATACAATTGAGCACGATATAGGAGATGGAATGCACCTGTCTCAAGTGCAGTGGAGAATGATTTCAACGTTGTGCAAGGTTCTGATGCCCTTTGAACTTGCCACACGTGAAGTCAGTTCAGACACTGCCAGCCTGAGTCAGGTCATTCCCCTCATCAGGCTTTTGCAGAAGAAGCTGGAGGCATTGAAGAAGGAGCTAAAAGGGAGCGATTCCGCTAGGCATGTGGGACTTGTGGATGCAGCCCTTAATTCGCTTAACAAGGATTCACGGGTGGTCAATCTGTTGAAATCAGAGCACTACATTTTGGCCACCGTGCTCGATCCTAGATTTAAAGCCTACCTTGGATCTCTCTTTCCGGCAGACACAGGTCTGCTGGGGTTGAAAGACCTGCTGGTGACAAAATTGTCAAGTCAAGCGGAACGCGACCTGTCAACATCTCCTCCTTCACATTCTCCCGCAACTGGGGGTGCGAGGAAAAGGCTCAGAATTCCGAGCCCACCCGCTGGCGGTGATGCAGGGCAGTCTGGAGCGACTGCTGATGCTGACATCTGGTCCGGACTGAAGGACCTGACAACGATTACGGACATGTCGTCTACTGTCACTGCATATGATTCTCTCAACATTGATAGAATGGTGGAGGATTATATGAGTGACCGCATCCAAGTAGGCACGTCACACAGTCCGTACTTATACTGGCAGGAAAAAGAGGCAATTTGGAGGCCCTTGCACAAACTGGCTTTATTCTACCTAAGTTGCCCTCCCACAAGTGTGTACTCCGAAAGAGTGTTTAGTGCCGCCGCTCACCTTGTCAGCAATCGGCGTACGAGGTTACATCCAGAAAATGTGGAGAAGATGATGTTCATTAAAATGAATTATAATCAATTCCTCCGCGGAGACATTGACCAGCAGCAATTGCCTCCACAAAGTACACAGGGAGCTGAGATGGTGGATTCCAGTGGGGACGAATTGATAATCTGTGAGGAGGGGGATGTACACGGTGATATATCGGAGGGTGAAGATGAGGTGGACATCTTGCCTCTGTAGAGCCAGTTTGTGCAAGGAGAGATTAATTGCTTCTTTTTTGGGGGGGGTCCAAACCAACCCGTCATATCAGTCACAGTCGTGTGGCAGACCCTGTCACTGAAATGATGGGTTGGTTAAAGTGTGCATGTCCTGTTTTGTTTATACAACATAAGGGTGGGTGGGAGGGCCCAAGGATAATTCCATCTTGCACCTCTTTTTTCTTTTCTTTTTCTTTGCATCATGTGCTGATTGGGGAGGGTTTTTTGGAAGGGACATCCTGCGTGACACTGCAGTGCCACTCCTAGATGGGCCCGGTGTTTGTGTCGGCCACTAGGGTCGCTAATCTTACTCACACAGCTACCTCATTGCGCCTCTTTTTTTCTTTGCGTCATGTGCTGTTTGGGGAGGGTTTTTTGGAAGGGACATCCTGCGTGACACTGCAGTGCCACTCCTAGATGTGCCCGGTGTTTGTGTCGGCCACTAGGGTCGCTAATCTTACTCACACAGCTACCTCATTGCGCCTCTTTTTTTCTTTGCGTCATGTGCTGTTTGGGGAGGGTTTTTTGGAAGGGACATCCTGCGTGACACTGCAGTGCCACTCCTAGATGGGCCCGGTGTTTGTGTCGGCCACTAGGGTCGCTAATCTTACTCACACAGTCAGCTACCTCATTGCGCCTCTTTTTTTCTTTGCGTCATGTGCTGTTTGGGGAGGGTTTTTTGGAAGGGCCATCCTGCGTGACACTGCAGTGCCACTCCTAGATGGGCCCGGTGTTTGTGTCGGCCACTAGGGTCGCTAATCTTACTCACACAGCTACCTCATTGCGCCTCTTTTTTTCTTTGCGTCATGTGCTGTTTGGGGAGGGTTTTTTGGAAGGGCCATCCTGCGTGACACTGCAGTGCCACTCCTAGATGGGCCCGGTGTTTGTGTCGGCCACTAGGGTCGCTAATCTTACTCACACAGCTACCTCATTGCGCCTCTTTTTTTCTTTGCGTCATGTGCTGTTTGGGGAGGGTTTTTTGGAAGGGACATCCTGCGTGACACTGCAGTGCCACTCCTAGATGGGCCCGGTGTTTGTGTCGGCCACTAGGGTCGCTTATCTTACTCACACAGCGACCTCGGTGCAAATTTTAGGACTAAAAATAATATTGTGAGGTGTGAGGTATTCAGAATAGACTGAAAATGAGTGTAAATTATGGTTTTTGAGGTTAATAATACTTTGGGATCAAAATGACCCCCAAATTCTATGATTTAAGCTGTTTTTTAGTGTTTTTGGAAAAAAACACCCGAATCCAAAACACACCCGAATCCGACAAAAATAATTCGGTGAGGTTTTGCCAAAACGCGTTCGAACCCAAAACACGGCCGCGGAACCGAACCCAAAACCAAAACACAAAACCCGAAAAATTTCAGGCGCTCATCTCTACTATTAATGGGTATATCTGACAGGGAAACACAGAACACAATTACAACTCATTAACTAACACGCCCATTATAGTATATAGTGCTATATTTTGTACTAAAATCACTGTGCCCCCCCCTCGTTTTTCACTGTTAGCTGCCTAACAGTGCTTTTGGCGGGGACATGAGGAAAAATGGCGCTGTAATGAGCTGTGAGGGATAAGCCCCGGCCCCTCTCGGCGCGCTTCAGCCCCACTAATATTTTTCATATTTATACTGGCGGGGGTCCGTATACAGTGCCTATGCACTGTATACATCTTTTGCCAGTGTTAGGAAGAGGTATATTGCTGCCCAGGGCGCCCCCCTGCGCCCTGCACCCTCCTAGTGCCGCTTGTGAGTGGGAACTAGGGCGCGCAGCGCAACCGCTGCGCGGTACCTCCGAGTCTTGAAGTCTTCTGCCGTCACTGAAGTCTTCTTTTCTTCCAATACTCATCCGGCTTCTTTCTTCTGGCTTCTGTGAGGGGGTTGACGGCGCGGCTCCGGGAACCAGCAGCTAGACGCACAAAGTGATCAAACCCTCTGGAGCTAATGGTGTCCAGTCGCCTAAGAAGCAGAGCCTTTAACTCACAGAAGTAGGTCTGACTTCTCTCCCCTCAGTCCCACGAAGCAGAGAGCCTGTAGCCAGCAGGTCTCTCTGAAAATAAAAAACCTAGAATAAAGTCTTTCCAGAGAAACTCAGTAGAGCTCCCCTAGTGTGTGACCAGTCTCTCCTGGGCACAGAATCTAACTGGAGTCTGGGGGAGGGGCATAGAGGGAGGAGCCAGTTCACACCCATTCAAAGTCTTATAGTGTGCCCATGTCTCCTGCGGATCCCGTCTATACCCCATGGTCCTTACGGAGTCCCCAGCATCCTCTAGGACGTATGAGAAATACAAATAGTTTGTTTTAAATATCTTCTTTGTATTATTCTAATCATTTTTATAGCCAAAGCTCTGGAGTAAAAAGTCTATGGCAGGTGAGACAGTGCACATCTCTGATCAAAACTCAACAAAATTCCAGGAGTTCATACTGCTGCACCTGTGTATAATGCCCAGATGTCCCCTTTGGCTCATATATTGCATGTAAATCAGTCTCTGGGGCTAGCCAGTGCCTCCTGAGCCATTTAGCTCACCGCATGTCCCTGGGTGGACGCACTGGACTACACTGCCGTGCATTGGGCTATGGCAGTGGGCGGAATGAAAGCACAGGGGTGGGGCTACATGGCACTCACTGCCAGGCAGCACAGCAACATGGAGGACAGGGAGAGAGGACTATGAGCTACTAAAGTACATACAGTGTACCCTGTCTGCAATGTGGGGGGTGGGGGGGGGGGGCACTATACAGTCTGTCTGTATGTATGTATGTATGTATGTATGTAATTAGAGATGAGCGCCTGAAATTTTTCGGGTTTTGTGTTTTGGTTTTGGGTTCGGTTCCGCGGCCGTGTTTTGGGTTCGAACGCGTTTTGGCAAAACCTCACCGAATTTTTTTTGTCGGATTCGGGTGTGTTTTGGATTCGGGTGTTTTTTTCAAAAAACACTAAAAAACAGCTTAAATCATAGAATTTGGGGGTCATTTTGATCCCAAAGTATTATTAACCTCAAAAACCATAATTTACACTCATTTTCAGTCTATTCTGAATACCTCACACCTCACAATATTATTTTTAGTCCTAAAATTTGCACCGAGGTCGCTGTGTGAGTAAGATAAGCGACCCTAGTGGCCGACACAAACACCGGGCCCATCTAGGAGTGGCACTGCAGTGTCACGCAGGATGTCCCTTCCAAAAAACCCTCCCCAAACAGCACATGACGCAAAGAAAAAAAGAGGCGCAATGAGGTAGCTGTGTGAGTAAGATTAGCGACCCTAGTGGCCGACACAAACACCGGGCCCATCTAGGAGTGGCACTGCAGTGTCACGCAGGATGGCCCTTCCAAAAAACCCTCCCCAAACAGCACATGACGCAAAGAAAAAAAGAGGCGCAATGAGGTAGCTGTGTGAGTAAGATTAGCGACCCTAGTGGCCGACACAAACACCGGGCCCATCTAGGAGTGGCACTGCAGTGTCACGCAGGATGTCCCTTCCAAAAAACCCTCCCCAAACAGCACATGACGCAAAGAAAAAAAGAGGCGCAATGAGGTAGCTGACTGTGTGAGTAAGATTAGCGACCCTAGTGGCCGACACAAACACCGGGCCCATCTAGGAGTGGCACTGCAGTGTCACGCAGGATGTCCCTTCCAAAAAACCCTCCCCAATCAGCACATGATGCAAAGAAAAAGAAAAGAAAAAAGAGGTGCAAGATGGAATTGTCCTTGGGCCCTCCCACCCACCCTTATGTTGTATAAACAAAACAGGACATGCACACTTTAACCAACCCATCATTTCAGTGACAGGGTCTGCCACACGACTGTGACTGATATGACGGGTTGGTTTGGACCCCCCCCAAAAAAGAAGCAATTAATCTCTCCTTGCACAAACTGGCTCTACAGAGGCAAGATGTCCACCTCATCTTCACCCTCCGATATATCACCGTGTACATCCCCCTCCTCACAGATTATCAATTCGTCCCCACTGGAATCCACCATCTCAGCTCCCTGTGTACTTTGTGGAGGCAATTGCTGCTGGTCAATGTCTCCGCGGAGGAATTGATTATAATTCATTTTAATGAACATCATCTTCTCCACATTTTCTGGATGTAACCTCGTACGCCGATTGCTGACAAGGTGAGCGGCGGCACTAAACACTCTTTCGGAGTACACACTTGTGGGAGGGCAACTTAGGTAGAATAAAGCCAGTTTGTGCAAGGGCCTCCAAATTGCCTCTTTTTCCTGCCAGTATAAGTACGGACTGTGTGACGTGCCTACTTGGATGCGGTCACTCATATAATCCTCCACCATTCTATCAATGTTGAGAGAATCATATGCAGTGACAGTAGACGACATGTCCGTAATCGTTGTCAGGTCCTTCAGTCCGGACCAGATGTCAGCATCAGCAGTCGCTCCAGACTGCCCTGCATCACCGCCAGCGGGTGGGCTCGGAATTCTGAGCCTTTTCCTCGCACCCCCAGTTGCGGGAGAATGTGAAGGAGGAGATGTTGACAGGTCGTGTTCCGCTTGACTTGACAATTTTGTCACCAGCAGGTCTTTGCACCCCAGCAGACTTGTGTCTGCCGGAAAGAGAGATCCAAGGTAGGCTTTAAATCTAGGATCGAGCACGGTGGCCAAAATGTAGTGCTCTGATTTCAACAGATTGACCACCCGTGAATCCTTGTTAAGCGAATTAAGGGCTGCATCCACAAGTCCCACATGCCTAGCGGAATCGCTCCCTTTTAGCTCCTTCTTCAATGCCTCCAGCTTCTTCTGCAAAAGCCTGATGAGGGGAATGACCTGACTCAGGCTGGCAGTGTCTGAACTGACTTCACGTGTGGCAAGTTCAAAGGGCATCAGAACCTTGCACAACGTTGAAATCATTCTCCACTGCACTTGAGACAGGTGCATTCCACCTCCTATATCGTGCTCAATTGTATAGGCTTGAATGGCCTTTTGCTGCTCCTCCAACCTCTGAAGCATATAGAGGGTTGAATTCCACCTCGTTACCACTTCTTGCTTCAGATGATGGCAGGGCAGGTTCAGTAGTTTTTGGTGGTGCTCCAGTCTTCTGTACGTGGTGCCTGTACGCCGAAAGTGTCCCGCAATTTTTCTGGCCACCGACAGCATCTCTTGCACGCCCCTGTCGTTTTTTAAAAAATTCTGCACCACCAAATTCAAGGTATGTGCAAAACATGGGACGTGCTGGAATTTGCCCATATTTAATGCACACACAATATTGCTGGCGTTGTCCGATGCCACAAATCCACAGGAGAGTCCAATTGGGGTAAGCCATTCCGCGATGATCTTCCTCAGTTGCCGTAAGAGGTTTTCAGCTGTGTGCGTATTCTGGAAACCGGTGATACAAAGCGTAGCCTGCCTAGGAAAGAGTTGGCGTTTGCGAGATGCTGCTACTGGTGCCGCCGCTGCTGTTCTTGCGGCGGGAGTCCATACATCTACCCAGTGGGCTGTCACAGTCATATAGTCCTGACCCTGCCCTGCTCCACTTGTCCACATGTCCGTGGTTAAGTGGACATTGGGTACAGCTGCATTTTTTAGGACACTGGTGACTCTTTTTCTGAGGTCTGTGTACATTTTCGGTATCGCCTGCCTAGAGAAATGGAACCTAGATGGTATTTGGTACCGGGGACACAGTACCTCCAACAAGTCTCTAGTTGGCTCTGCAGTAATGATGGATACCGGAACCACGTTTCTCACCACCCAGGATGCCAAGGCCTCAGTTATCCGCTTTGCAGTAGGATGACTGCTGTGATATTTCATCTTCCTCGCAAAGGACTGTTGAACAGTCAACTGCTTACTGGAAGTAGTACAAGTGGGCTTACGACTTCCCCTCTGGGATGACCATCGACTCCCAGCGGCAACAACAGCAGCGCCAGCAGCAGTAGGCGTTACACGCAAGGATGCATCGGAGGAATCCCAGGCAGGAGAGGACTCGTCAGAATTGCCAGTGACATGGCCTGCAGGACTATTGGCATTCCTGGGGAAGGAGGAAATTGACACTGAGGGAGTTGGTGGGGTGGTTTGCGTGAGCTTGGTTACAAGAGGAAGGGATTTACTGGTCAGTGGACTGCTTCCGCTGTCACCCAAAGTTTTTGAACTTGTCACTGACTTATTATGAATGCGCTGCAGGTGACGTATAAGGGAGGATGTTCCGAGGTGGTTAACGTCCTTACCCCTACTTATTACAGCTTGACAAAGGGAACACACGGCTTGACACCTGTTGTCCGCATTTCTGGTGAAATACCTCCACACCGAAGAGCTGATTTTTTTGGTATTTTCACCTGGCATGTCAACGGCCATATTCCTCCCACGGACAACAGGTGTCTCCCCGGGTGCCTGACTTAAACAAACCACCTCACCATCAGAATCCTCCTGGTCAATTTCCTCCCCAGCGCCAGCAACACCCATATCCTCCTCATCCTGGTGTACTTCAACACTGACATCTTCAATCTGACTATCAGGAACTGGACTGCGGGTGCTCCTTCCAGCACTTGCAGGGGGCGTGCAAATGGTGGAAGGCGCATGCTCTTCACGTCCAGTGTTGGGAAGGTCAGGCATCGCAACCGACACAATTGGACTCTCCTTGTGGATTTGGGATTTCGAAGAATGCACAGTTCTTTGCTGTGCTGCTTTTGCCAGCTTGAGTCTTTTCATTTTTCTAGCGAGAGGCTGAGTGCTTCCATCCTCATGTGAAGCTGAACCACTAGCCATGAACATAGGCCAGGGCCTCAGCCGTTCCTTGCCACTCCGTGTGGTAAATGGCATATTGGCAAGTTTACGCTTCTCCTCCGACAATTTTATTTTAGGTTTTGGAGTCCTTTTTTTTCTGATATTTGGTGTTTTGGATTTGACATGCTCTGTACTATGACATTGGGCATCGGCCTTGGCAGACGACGTTGCTGGCATTTCATCGTCTCGGCCATGACTAGTGGCAGCAGCTTCAGCACGAGGTGGAAGTGGATCTTGATCTTTCCCTAATTTTGGAACCTCAACATTTTTGTTCTCCATATTTTAATAGGCACAACTAAAAGGCACCTCAGGTAAACAATGGAGATGGATACTAGTATACAATTATGGACTGCCTGCCGACTGCAGACACAGAGGTAGCCACAGCCGTGAACTACCGTACTGTACTGTGTCTGCAGCTAATATAGACTGGTTGATAAAGAGAAGATGTCTATGTAACTATGTATGTATAAAGAAGAATGAAAAAAAACCACGGTTAGGTGGTATACAATTATGGACGGACTGCCTGCCGAGTGCAGACACAGAGGTAGCCACAGCCGTGAACTACCGTACTGTACTGTGTCTGCAGCTAATATAGACTGGTTGATAAAGAGAAGATGTCTATGTAACTATGTATGTATAAAGAAGAATGAAAAAAATCCACGGTTAGGTGGTATTACAATTATGGACGGACTGCCTGCCGAGTGCAGAGACACAGAGGTAGCCACAGCCGTGAACTACCGTACTGTGTCTGCTGCGACTGGATGATAAATGATATAAAAAATATATATATATCACTACTGCAGCCGGACAGGTATATATTATATATTATATAATGACGGACCTGCTGGACACTGTCTGTCAGCAGAATGAGTTTTATTTTTATAGAATAAAAAAAACAACAACACACAAGTGAAGTCACACGACGAGTGTTTAACTTTTTCAGGCAATCACAATATAAGTATACTACTAACTATACTGGTGGTCAGTGTGGTCAGGTCACTGGTCAGTCACACTGGCAGTGGCACTCCTGCAGCAAAAGTGTGCACTGTTTAATTTTAATATAATATGTACTCCTGGCTCCTGCTATAACCTATAACTGGCACTGCAGTAGTGCTCCCCAGTCTCCCCCACAATTATAAGCTGTGTGAGCTGAGCAGTCAGACAGATATATATAATATTATATATAGATAATAGATGATGCAGCACACTGGCCTGAGCCTGAGCAGTGCACACAGATATGGTATGTGACTGACTGAGTCACTGTGTGTATCGCTTTTTTCAGGCAGAGAACGGATATATTAAATAAACTGCACTGTGTGTCTGGTGGTCACTCACTATATAATATATTATGTACTCCTGGCTCCTGCTATAACCTATAACTGGCACTGCAGTAGTGCTCCCCAGTCTCCCCCACAATTATAAGCTGTGTGAGCTGAGCAGTCAGACAGATATATATAATATTATATATAGATAATAGATGATGCAGCACACTGGCCTGAGCCTGAGCAGTGCACACAGATATGGTATGTGACTGACTGAGTCACTGTGTGTATCGCTTTTTTCAGGCAGAGAACGGATATATTAAATAAACTGCACTGTGTGTCTGGTGGTCACTCACTATATAATATATTATGTACTCCTGGCTCCTGCTATAACCTATAACTGGCACTGCAGTAGTGCTCCCCAGTCTCCCCCACAATTATAAGCTGTGTGAGCTGAGCAGTCAGACAGATATATATAATATTATATATAGATAATAGATGATGCAGCACACTGGCCTGAGCCTGAGCAGTGCACACAGATATGGTATGTGACTGACTGAGTCACTGTGTGTATCGCTTTTTTCAGGCAGAGAACGGATATATTAAATAAACTGCACTGTGTGTCTGGTGGTCACTCACTATATAATATATTATGTACTCCTGGCTCCTGCTATAACCTATAACTGGCACTGCAGTAGTGCTCCCCAGTCTCCCCCACAATTATAAGCTGTGTGAGCTGAGCAGTCAGACAGATATATATAATATTATATATAGATAATAGATGATGCAGCACACTGGCCTGAGCCTGAGCAGTGCACACAGATATGGTATGTGACTGACTGAGTCACTGTGTGAGTGTGTGTATCGCTTTTTTCAGGCAGAGAACGGATATATTAAATAAACTGCACTGTGTGTCTGGTGGTCACTCACTATATAATATATTATGTACTCCTGGCTCCTGCTATAACCTATAACTGGCACTGCAGTAGTGCTCCCCAGTCTCCCCCACAATTATAAGCTGTGTGAGCTGAGCAGTCAGACAGATATATATAATATTATATATAGATAATAGATGATGCAGCACACTGGCCTGAGCCTGAGCAGTGCACACAGATATGGTATGTGACTGAGTCACTGTGTGCTGTGTATCGCTTTTTTCAGGCAGAGAACGGATTATAAAGTAAACTGCACTGTCCTCACTAGTAAACTCTCTCCACTCAGTCTCTACACTTCTACAGTAACAGTACTCCTCCTAGTCAGCTCCAGTAAATCTCTCTCAGTCTCTTATAATCTAAATGGAGAGGACGCCAGCCACGTCCTCTCCCTATCAATCTCAATGCACGTGTGAAAATGGCGGCGACGCGCGGCTCCTTATATAGAATCCGAGTCTCGCGATAGAATCCGAGCCTCGCGAGAATCCGACAGCGTCATGATGACGTTCGGGCGCGCTCGGGTTAACCGAACAAGGCGGGAAGATCCGAGTCGCTCGGACCCGTGAAAAAAAACATGAAGTTCTGGCGGGTTCGGATTCAGAGAAACCGAACCCGCTCATCTCTAGTATGTATGTGTGTGTGTCTGTGACTGAATTTATGTATGTGTGTAACTATGTATGTATATAAATATCCACTGTATTTATGTGTGTATTAGTGTGTGACTATGTATGTAAATAAGTATGTAACTATGTAAGTATGTGACTGTATTTGTTGTATATACTGCATGTGTGACTACTGTATATCATATGTATGTGTTTTGTGTGTGACTATGTATGTAAGTGTATATGTGTGTGCCTATGGGCAGGATCAGATATACTAATGGCACATGTGGTTTGACTGCATTCCCCATATAAAATTAGAAATATATTTATTAGCACAAGTCCACATTTCCATATTCTATTTGCATTCCCCATATGCCCTGAATAGACTGTGTTTTCTATAGGGGTATGACTGTGTGGCGTAATGTGAATAAGAGACACTACTGTGTGTTGTAATGTGAGTAATGGACACTACTCTGCGATGTAATGTGATACTGTGTGGCGTAATTTGAATTGGAAGTACTGTTGTGTGGCCATGCCCCTTCCCCACAAGGCCACATTCCTTTTTTGACACGCTTTCCTTATTTCAAATATGTATATGTGTGTGTGTGTGTGTGTGTGTGTGTGTGTGTGTGTGTGTGTGTGTGTGTGTGTGTGTGTGAGAGTGTGAAGGGAGGGGGGACGGACGTGAATTTACTTGGGGCACTCGGACCCCTAGATACACCCCTGATTGTACCTTATGTAATACAAAGCACTTGTAAATTATGTTTTGGGTTTTTTTTATCTGGTTTTAAATGTTTATGGTTTCTCACCCTGCCCCACATTTCACTTTTTTCTTACATTGTGAATTACTTGTGGTAGTAAGTGGGACTCAAATAAATGAAGGCAGTTACATAATTTAATAACATTTGCAGTTGAGCTGGTTAGCTGCTAGGCTGGTCACATGACCTACTTATGATGTCACAGTGTGCAGCATTACATCACAGAGCCATTCAGTGTTCTCTGCTCTGCCTCAGTTACTACAAGCAACCACTGCCTGCCACAGAGATACAGATAATGTACAGCAAGTTTCTTCTGCTATATGATCATAAATACCTCCTTTAGTGCAGTGGGATTAAGGCATCACAAAATAATCTACAGTATTACGATAAAATATAGGGATAGATGTATTTATTGTCGTTAGGGTGGAGAAGTGTTATCAGCGCACGTTATTTGTCCCACATGTAAGACTGCGGCGGTGTGTGCTCAGTGTCTATATCGACGTTGCTATGTACAAGATAGCACTCCAATATGCAGGGCAATGTAAGAACAGTCAGTTGCGCTGACCATTCTGACACCTGCAGCTATCGATATTTACAGCGGCAGGTGTCGTTGCCCTAACTCCACAGAAGGGACAGCTCTGTTTTTACTCCCCCAGTTCGTCAGACAAGATGTTAATACATCTTGTTGATGTGGCTTCCTGCTTCGCCTTGGTAATCATCCGTACACCTATACTACATCTAACCCATAGTGTGTATATTGTTATTATTATAACTTTACAGAGAATATTTGACCATTCACATTAGTTCCTGCCGCAGTGGAGCTTACAGTCTATATTCCCTACCATATGTACACGCACACTAGGGTTAATTTTGTTGAGCGCCAGTTAACCTACCAGTATATTTTTGGATTGTGGGAGGAAACCAGATTACCCGGAGTGGGGAAACTATACGAACGGGGTAGAATATACAAACTCCACACAGTTAGGGCAATGGTGGGAATTGAACCCATGACCTCAGTATTGTGAAGCAGTAATGCTAATCAATACACCGCTCGTGCTGCCCTGCGTCATTTACTAAAAATGGGAAAACAATGTTGTGAATGTTTAAAATCAATGTACAAAATACAGTGCAAGCACATCTGCTGTGACACTGCACTCGCCAATGTAGTATGACCACTGTACATTATTTTTATTATTATATAAAGTGCAATAATTAACTGCTGAAGTGTAGCAAAATACATTGGTAACTAACTATCCAGCATCCAAAATACAAATATAGATCTAGAGGTAAATGCATTGAGTTGTGAGTTTCCAAAATCAATTAGTGTTATTAAAGGAAACATCTGCCAGATTTTGCCTTTGCTACAATTGCCACATTAAGAACAAACTGCAATATGTTCAGAATTCTGCAATATTGAAAACCTGCAGCATTTAGCCCCTATTGTTACATGTAAATTATGTGCCAAGGTTCTGCTCATTTAGTGGCATTGTTTTGTTTACCAAACAATTGTAGGATAAAATGGGTGTTTTCAGGGTATTCCCTCAAGTATTACAGAACCAGATTAACATTGAGGCAGATGGTGATACAACACAAGGCCTGTATATAAAAATAGGCCCATCATCATGGCAGCATGATAATGACTAGCTGGCTACACAGTCATAAATCACTAGTATTATAATCTGATTTCTAGTTTTCTCACAAAATGATGCAATTTTTTCATTTTTATGTACGTAAGTAGACATTGGGACTTAATGATTAGGGGGTGTATGCACCTACATGGCACTGGGGACACCAAAAATGCACTGGCCATACCTCCTCCCCTTCTCAGTATACACCCATGAATATTTTCAGCCCCAGGCTCATATGCCCCTTTATCTGACCCTGAGAATTCCCCAAGATGTAAGGAGGGGCTGCAGCAGCTATCTCTTAATATTTCCCACAATCCCTCCATGTCCAACAACAACAGCAGCTGCATAGAAACCTATGTGGGCTGCTTAATTGTTGGATTTCCTTAGCTTATTCAAAGCATTCTAAAGCTAACGCCACTTTTACACGCCGCAGCACATGGGCAGTTGACCAAAAATTGCCTGTTTACGATTTTTGGTCAACTGCAGGCATCTCTGAAGAGCCCCCTATATCTTGAACAGTCACTCTGAGTGCCAATGCCAATGGCTCCAGAGAGAAGAAAGGCAGTCCCAGGGAAAGCATGGTCTTGTTTCTCTCTGTATGTAACGGAGAGTGATATGTGTCCAGCAGTACATGTATTTGGATTGCATAAAGAAATGTTAGGACCCTAGAAAGGGGCACAAAACAGATAGCACCAAGTTAATACTGTATGTCAACAGATTTTTGTCCTAAAGACAGAGGTAATTTATGTGTGATGCGCTCTGTATCATTATGCTTAATCTGCTACTTTATACCATTTCCTTTGCAACAAAAAACAAAACAAAACCTAAATAGAGTTTTACTTTTAGCGACTTAAGAGTGTATGTACTGCCTTTGAGAGAAATAAAGTGGATGGAGAAAATGTAGAAGCCAGTCAGCTCCTGTCACTTTTCAGACCGCAGCCTGTAACATGTCAGGTAGAAGCAGATTGGCCGGGACTTTTGTCTCCGTCCATTTTATCTTTCTCTAAGGCTTGGTAAATAGATCCCTTAGTACACTATTAAGCATAATTCAGAAAAAAGTACTAAAACACAGAAATCACTCCTTGTGGTGACGCTATTAAGTAGTACTAAGTATGAATGGTGTATTGGTTTGCATTATTGTCTCACAGCACTGAGGTGGGGGGGGGGGGGGGGGTTGACGCATTGACTTGTGGTGGGGTGAGGCAGGTGAGGTTTGTGCCAGAGGTTTGACTGCATAAAGTATATGAAAAAATAGGATTTTAAGACCTACTGGTAAATCCTTATCTTAGTCCGTAGAGGATGCTGGGGACTCCGTAAGGACCATGGGGTATAGACGGGATCCACAGGAGACTTGGGCACACTATAAGACTTTGAATGGGTGTGAACTGGCCCCTCCTCCAGACTCCAGTTAGAAAACTGTGCCCACGGAGACGGACATTTCGAGGAAAGAATTTATTGTTTAAACATGGTGAGTGTCATACCAGCTCACACCTCAAATATGCCGCAGAACGTGGTATTCAATAGAACACCAGCCAACGGCACGAAAAATACACAGCCATATGCTGAGAAAATATGTAACACAACTTGTGTGTCAACCCAACCACTAAGAAGATACCGCACGCCATTGCATGAACAACGTCAGCAACAGCCTGACTAAAACAAACGCTACCAGAGTGTAACCATAGCCAAAAGCTGCATATACAGTATGTACTGAGATGGGTGCCCAGAATCCTCTACGGACTAAGAGAAAAGGATTTACCGGTAGGTATTAAAATCCATTTTTCTCATACGTCCTAGAGGATGCTGGGGACTCCGTAAGGACCATGGGGTTTATACCAAAGCTCCAGACCGGGCGGGAGAGTGAGACTCTGCAGCACCGATTGAGCAAACATGAGGTCCTCCTCAGCCAGGGTATCAAACATGTATGACTTGGCAAAAGTGTTTGAACCCGACCAAGTAACTGCTCGACAAAGTTGAACCGCCAAAACTCCTCGGCAGACGCCCCAGGAGAACCCATCTTCCTAGTAGAATGGGCCTCTACCGACATCGGTAACGGCAATCCAGCCGTAGAACCAGTATGTCAAATCGTATCACTGATACAGTGTGTAGCAGACAGGATAGAAACAGGCGCCCTAAATGTGCAGGGAGCCAACCGGACAAACAGAGCCTCTGTTTCCCCAATCCGGCCCAATCACACTACATAAACATTCAAAGCCCTGACTACCTCGAGAGACTTTGAATCAGCCAATGCTTAAGTTACCACAGGCATAAAATAGGCAGGGTCCTGTGAAACACAGAAAACACTTTTTAGACAGAACTATTTTCCTAGTTCTCAATTTCGCTCTAACCACATGGAAGATCAAATAGGGGCTCTTGTGAGACAAAGCAGCCACTTCCGACACCCGCTTTGCGGACGCCAAGGCCAATAACATGACCACCGTCCAAGAGAGAAATTTCAACACAACCTTTCATAAAGGTGACAACCATTGTGACAATAAGAAACTGCAACACCACGTTAAGGACCCACGCTGCCAGTGGAGGCACAAACAGAGGGTGGATGTGCAGCACTCCTTTCACAAAAGTCTGGACTTCCGGAAAGGTGGCCGATTCTTTTTTTGTACAAAAATGGAGCCTAACTTTAGGCTTGCATCCACACCTGCTTGCAAAGAATGGAGAATGACCCAGCTGAAATATTTCCGTAGGAGCCTTCCAGGATTCACACCAAGACACCTACTCCCTCCAAAAATGGAGGTAAAGCTTCACCGTTACTCCCTTCCTAGCTTGAAGCAAAGCGGAAATGACATCACCAGAAATACCCTCTCGGGCTAGGATATGGCGCACAAACACCCAGCCATCAACTGCAGCCGCGGTAAGTCTTGATACACGGCCGGTCCCTGCTGCAACAGGTCCTCACGTAGGAGAAAAAAGGCTACGGATCTTCCATGATCAAGTCTTGAAGATCTGGATACCAAGCTATCCTTGACTAGACTGGAACAATGAGTATCGCCTGAACCCTTTGTTCTTCGTATTTGTATCACCTTCGGAAAGAGTGAAAGTGGAGGGGACACATAGACCGACTGAAAACACCCAAGGTGACACAAGGGCGGCCACAGCTATACAGTAGCTTGAGTGTCCCTTGACCTGGACCACTATCCTTGAGGTCTCTCGTTGAGGTGAGACGCTATCCTGTCCAATAGAGGCACTCCTCAAAGACTTGTCACTTCTGTGAAAACTTCTCGATGACGACCACATTTCTCCTGGATGGAGATCGCAGCTGCATAGGAAAACTATTTCTCCATCGGCTACATCTGGACCGAAGACTGCTAATATAGCGTGTTCCTGCCCTTCCGCTCAGCGGCAACCTTATGCGGATTCTGCTTTTGCGTCGCCGCTCATTGTTCCACCCCAGCGGCTTACTTACGCCACTGCCGTTAAGTCGTCCGACAGAACTAAAACGGTCAGATCTCGAAGAAGATATTCGTTGAAAATAGCTAGAAAATTCAAGAATGCCTATTGCCGACAAGCTTCCCAGCTTGACATTTTTTCCCCTGGAAATTCTTCCCTTGGAAAGACTGCTACCCTGTAGACCTGCATGTATGGATACCAGGATCTAAACCTGGATCGCGAACCTTCGACCCTCCAAAAGGTGAGAATGCAGACACCACAGTAGCGATATCCCTGTTCTTAGGATTATTTTCCGGTGCATGTGCAGGTGAGACCCAGACCACATGTCCAACTGGTCCCGTGAAACCTTGTCATTTGACCTGCTCACCGAAAAGGTGTCGTAGGCCGCAACCACCTTCTTAAGCAACGGAACATATTGACGGCTTGTCACTGCAAATCTGATCCGACTCTGGATCCTCAGATCTCCTTCCACAAGAAAAAACAAACTATGAACAGTTCAGTAACTAATCTTATACCCACCACAGACATCTGCGTTGTTGGGATCAACAGTGATTCTCTGTGTTGAAGAACTGTCAGAGAGAAACCACGATTTGCACCACTTGTTTCTGGACCTCGCCGTAATCAGGAGAGCGTCTCAGTACATAACAATAATGGCTCTTACTATCGAAGGAAACCCATCATCCTGCCATCACTTCGGTGAAATGGCAAAGACAATCCTGGATAGCAAAACCAGGTAAGCTTAATGCGGATGAAACCGCCCTTAAATTCTAATTTTACGTGTGATAGAAATCCCAGGCCTGAGAGATTCCACTTTGTAGGTCAACCTCTTAAGTAGAAGCCCCCTTTTTTTTTTTTACGACAGGGACAGCAGGACAAAGTCCTGATCCCGACGCAACTCTGGTATGGCGTTGCATACTACCTCCCCCTCGAGAGGAGAAACGGTAAGATCTATCTGAAAAAACCAAGCGGGGTATCATCTGGAACTCCAGTATGTCCCACCTTTGGATTCTATTTGTAACTCACTGGTCCAAGTCCATACCAGGACTGACTGAAGAGCACCAGACGAGTTCCCACCAGAATGGGCTCCAGCAAGATAGACCCAGCGACATGTGTAGGATGTGGTAGAAACAGAAGATGATTACTGCTTTTGCAACCTTGAAAAGGCTGCAGACCTCTTACCTTTCCACCTTCCACTATCTGCAAAGAAAGGGAAATAACGAACGGTATCCAATCTGTTAAAATGACTGCATCCCACAAAAGAATGCGTCATCAAACGTTGTGAGGGAACCTATCTCAAGAAGGTAGACGTACCAGTGGTTTCTGCCGAGAGTAACCTATCCCAGGCATCCCCAACCCCCGGTTACACCTTCATAGGGAAGACACTCCAGTATCCCTCGGAGTCTACTTCAGCATTCCCTTGGTGAATCCACAACGCCCTCCCAGCCGAGAGAGCCATGGAAGTAGTTCGTGCACCCAAGAGTCCCATCCCTCTTGTAGTCTCACGGCAGCCTGCCGCAATGTTATAGAGAAGACCCAACCTAAGAAACGTCCCCTCTCTTTCTCTAGGGTAATTCTATCGGATGCCAAGGTAACCGAACATTTCTGAATACAAGCACTCCACCATGCATATGCAATGCAAATATCATCAAAGCATATACTCTAAGTAAAATATCACTTAGCTTCCTGTATACGATCCATTGTGACAGGGCCCCGTGCAGACCAGTGGTCGACCTTCATTTTAATCTGTCCGCAGCGGGCCAAGAATAAACACTCAGACTCTTCATGAGGATCTGAGACCATCTCGTCACGGCTGACCTAGAGCTTTATCAACCGAGCGACCAGTACATGAGAAGGAATAACTTTACTTCAGCATTCATTAGAACTTGTAATATGAATATACATATTTTAATACACATATACACACATATCCTATATATATACTGTATATCATACATATAAGTATTTTGTCCAGAGCCGTAGGGTCCCTAGTGACATTAATGTGTGCTGAATGTGTACGACCATGTACTGAATGCCCAAGTTGTGGATCTAACCAGGAAACCTTATGGTCGTCATAAAACATAGTATTCGTCGACAACAGGGAGTAGTAACTACGTAAAAATAACATTCTTGCGACCCTAAGAGGTTCGAGGGAAGTATATACACATAAATTTAATATCATTCCCCCACAAATAAAACCACGTCTGTGCTAGAGCTACAGGCCTATGGAACCGTACCCTATAGAGGCATAGGTGATTTACTTCATGTTAATTTACACCCAGTAATAACAGTTGGCGCCGACAGGTCACCCACATACTACTGTGTCACCCATACAGTGGTTACTTTTGAAAAAACATACAACTACCGACCTGCTGACACTTGATCTACTGACCCAAGTACCATCAGGAGTCGGCAATGCCGACAGAGGGATTCCCTTAGCCATTTTGTGGCAGAGCACTCACACATGTCGACACATGTGTACTATAAAGCTATAATGGGTATATCTGACAGGGAAAACACAAAACACAATTACAACTCATTAACTAACACGCACATTATAGTATACAGGCGGTCATTCCGAGTTGTTCGCTCGTTCCCGATTTTCGCAACGGAGCGATTAAGGCAGAAATGCGCATGCGCATGGTACGCAGTGCGCATGCGCTAAGTATTTTAGCCCAAAACTTAGTAGATTTACTCACGTCCGAACGAAGAATTTCCATCGTTGAAGTGATCGGAGTGTGATTGACAGGAAGTGGGTGTTTCTGTGCGGAAACTGACCGTTTTCTGGGAGTGTGCGGAAAAACGCAGGCGTGCCAGGATAAAACGCGGGAGTGTCTGGAGAAACGGGGGAGTGGCTGGACGAACGCAGGGCGTGTTTGTGACGTCAAACCAGGAATGAAACGGGCTGAGCTGATCGCAGTGTAGGAGTAAGTCTCGAGCTACTCAGAAACTGCTAAGAAATTTCTATTCGCAATTCTGCTAATCTTTCGTTCGCAATTCTGCTAAGCTAAGATACACTCCCAGAGGGCGGTGGCCTAGCGTGTGCAATGCTGCTAAAATCTGCTTGCGGGCGAACAACTCGGAATGACCCCCATAGTGCTATATTTTGCTATTTTACACTAAAATCACCGTGCCCCCCATCGTTTTTCACTATTAGCTGCCTAACAGTGCTTTTGGCGGGGACATGAGGAGAAAATGGCGCTGTAACGAGTTGTGAGGGATAAGCCCCGCCCCCTCTCGGCGCGCTTCAGCCCCGCTAATATTTTTCATGCCTATGCACAGTATACATCTTTTGTCAGTGTTAGGAAGAGGTATATTGCTGCCCAGGGCGCCCCCCTGTGCCCTGCACCCTTGTAGTGCCGCTTGTGAGTGGGAGCTAGGGCGCGCAGCGCAACCGCTACGCGGTACCTCCGAGACTTGAAGTCTTCTGCCGTCACTGAAGTCTTCTTTTCTTCCAATACTCACCTAGCTTCTTTCTTCTGGCTTCTATGAGGGGGCTGACGGCGCGGCTCCGGGAACAAGCACCAAGTGATCAAACCCTCTGGAGCTAATGGTGTCCAGTAGCCTAAGAAGCAGAGCCTTTAACTCACAGAAGTAGGTCTGTCTTCTCTCCCCTCAGTCCAACGAAGCAGAGAGCCTATAGCCAGCAGGTCTCTCTGAAAATAAAAAACCTAGCATAAAGTCTTTCCAGAGAAACTCAGTAGAGCTCCCCTAGTGTGTGACCAGTCTCTCCTGGGCACAGAATCTAACTGGAGTCTGGAGGAGGGGCATAGAGGGAGGAGCCAGTTCACACCCATTCAAAGTCTTATAGTGTGCCCATGTCTCCTGCGGATCCCGTCTATACCCCATGGTCCTTACGGAGTCCCCAGCATCCTCTAGGACGTATGAGAAATACAAATAATTTGTTTTAAATATCTTCTTTGTATTATTCTAATCATTTTTATAGCCAAAGCTCTGGAGTAAAAAGTCTATGGCAGGTGAGACAGTGCACATCTCTGATCAAAACTCAACAAATTTCCAGGAGTTCATACTGCTGCACCTGTGTATAATGCCCAGATGTACCCTTTGGCTCATATATTGCATGTAAATCAGTCTCTGGGGCTAGCCAGTGCCTCCTGAGCCATTTAGCTCACCGCACGTCCCTGGGTTGACGCACTGGACTACACTGCCGTGCATTGGGCTATGGCAGTGGGCGGAATGAAAGCACAGGGGTGGGGCTACATGGCACTCACTGCCAGGCAGCACAGCAACATGGAGGACAGGGGGAGAGGACTATGAGCTACTAAAGTACATACAGTGTACCCTGTCTGCAATGTGGGGGGTGGGGGGAGGACACTATATAGTCTGTCTGTATGTATGTATGTATGTATGTATGTATGTATGTATGTGTGTCTGTGACTGAATTTGTGTATGTGTGTAACTATGTATGTATGTATATAAATATCTACTGTATTTATGTGTGTATTAGTGTGTGACTATGTATGTGAATAAGTATGTAACTATGTAAGTATGTGACTTTATTTGTTGTATATACTGCATGTGTGACTACTGTATATCATATGTATGTGTTTTGTGTGTGACTATGTATGTAAGTGTATATGTGTGTGCCAATGGGCAGGATCAGATATACTAATGGCACATGTGGTTTGACTGCATTCCCCATATAAAATTATAAATATATTTATTAGCACAAGTCCACATTTCCATATTCTATTTGCATTCCCCATATGCCCTGAATAGACTGTGTTTTCTATAAGGGTATGACTGTGTGGCGTAATGTGAATAAGAGACACTACTGTGTGTTGTAATGTGAGTAATGGACACTACTGTGCGATGTAATGTGATACTGTGTGGCGTAATTTGAATTGGAAGTACTGTTCTGTGGCCATGCCCCTTCCCCACAAGGCCACATTCCTTTTTTGACACGCTTTCCCTATTTCATATGTGTGTGTGTGTGTGTGTGTGTGTGTGTGTGTGTGTGTGTGTGCGAAGGAAGGGGGGACGGACGTGACTTTACCGGGGGCACTCGGACCCCTAGATACATCCCTGATTGTACCTTATGTAATACAAAGCACCTGTAAATTATGTTTTGTTTTTTTTTTGTCTGGTTTTAAATGTTTATGGTTTCTCACCCTGCCCCACATTTAATTTTTTCTTACATTGTGAATTACTTGTGGTAGTAAGTGGGACTCAAATAAATGAAGGCAGTTACATAATTTAATAACATTTGCAGTTGAGCTGGTTAGCTGCTAAACTGGTCACATGACCTACTTACGATGTCACAGTGTGCAGCATTACATCACAGAGCCATTCAGTGTTCTCTGCTCTGCCTCAGTTACTACAAGCAAACACTGCCTGCCACAGAGATACAGATAATGTACAGCAAGTTTCTTCTCCTATAAGATCATAATTACCTCCTTTAGTGCAGTGGGATTAAGGCATCACAAAATAATCTACAGTATTACGATAAAATATAGGGATAGATGTATTTATTGTCATTAGGGTGGAGAAGTGTTATCAGCGCACGTTATTTGTCCCACATGTAAGACTGCGGCGGTGTGTGCTCAGTGTCTATATCGACGTTGCTATGTACAAGATAGCACTCCAATATGCAGGGCAATGTAAGAACAGTCAGTTGCGCTGACCGTTCTGACACCTGCAGCTATCGATATTTACAGCGGCAGGTGTCGTTGCCCTAACTCCACAGAAGGGACAGCTCTGTTTTTACTCCCCCAGTTCGTCAGACAAGATGTTAATACATCTTGTTGATGTGGCTTCCTGCTTCGCCTTGGTAATCATCCGTACGCCTATACTACATCTAACCCATAGTGTGTATATTGTTATTATTATAACTTTACAGAGAATATTTGACCATTCACATTAGTTCCTACCGCAGTGGAGCTTACATTCTATATTCCCTACCATATGTACACGCACACACATTCACACTAGAGTTAATTTTGTTGGGCGCCAGTTAACCTACCAGTATATTTTTGGATTGTGGGAGGAAACCAGATTACCCGGAGTGGGGAAACTATACGAACGGGGTAGAATATACAAACTCCACACAGTTAGGGCAATGGTGGGAATTGAACCCATGACCTCAGTATTGTGAAGCAGTAATGCTAATCAATACACCGCTCGTGCTGCCCTGCGTCATTTACTAAAGATGTGAAAACTAGGTTGTGAATGTTTAAAATCAATGTACAAAATACAGTGCAAGCACATCTGCTGTGACACTACACTCGCCAATGTAGTATGACCACTGTACATTATTTTTATTATTATATAAAGTGCAATAATTAACTGCTGAAGTGTAGCAAAATACATTGGTAACTAACTATCCAGCATCCAAAATACAAATATAGATCTAGAGGTAAATGCATTGAGTTGTGAGTTTCCAAAATCAATTAGTGTTATTAAAGGAAACATCTGCCAGATTTTGCCTTTGCTACAATTGCCACATTAAGAACAAACTGCAATATCTTCAGAATTCTGCAATATTGAAAACCTGCGGCATTTAGCCCCTATTGTTACATGTAAATGATGTGCCAAGGTTCTGCTCATTTAGTGGCATTGTTTTGTTTACCAAACAATTGTAGGATAAAATGGGTGTTTTCAGGGTATTCCCACAAGTATTACAGAACCAGATTAACATTGAGGCAGATGGTGATACAACACAAGGCCTGTATATAAAAATAGGCCCATCATCATGGCAGCATGATAATGACTAGCTGGCTACACAGTCATAAATCACTAGTATTATAATTTGATTTCTAGTTTTCTCACAAAATGATGCAATTTTTTCATTTTTATGTACGTAAGTAGACATTGGGACTTAATGATTAGGGGGTGTATGCACCTACATGGCACTGGGGACACCAAAAATGCACTGGCCATACCTCCTCCCCTTCTCAGTATACACCCATGAATATTTTCAGCCCCAGGCTCATATGCCCCTTTATCTGACCCTGAGGATTCCCCAAGATGTAAGGAGAGGATGCAGCAGCTATCTCTTAATATTTTTCACAATCCCTCCATGTCCAACAACAACAACAGCAGCTGCATAGAAACCTATGTGGGCTGCTTAATTGTTGGATTTCCTTAGTTTATTCAGAGCATTCCAAAGCTAACACCACTTTTACACGCCGCAGCGCATGGGCAGTTGACCAAAAATTGCCTGTTTACGATTTTTGGTCAACTGCAGGCATCTCTGAAGAGCCCCCTATATCTTGAACAGTCACTCTGAGTGCCAATGCCAATGGCTCCAGAGAGAAGAAAGGCAGTCCCAGGGAAAGCATGGTCTTGTTTCTCTCTGTATGTAACGGAGAGTGATATGTGTCCAGCAGTACATGTATTTGGATTGCATAAAGAAATGTTAGGACCCTAGAAAGGGGCACAAAACAGATAGCACCAAGTTAATACTGTATGTCAACAGATTTTTGTCCTAAAGACAGAGGTAATTTATGTGTGATGCGCTCTGTATCATTATGCTTAATCTGCTACTTTATACCATTTCCTTTGCAACAAAAAAAAACAAAACCTAAATAGAGTTTTACTTTTAGCGACTTAAGAGTGTATGTACTGCCTTTGAGAGAAATAAAGTGGATGGAGAAAATGTAGAAGCCAGTCAGCTCCTGTCACTTTTCACATGCAGCCTGTAACATGTCAGGTAGAAGCAGATTGGCCGGGACTTTTGTCTCCATCCATTTATATCTTTTCCCAAGGCTTGGTAAATAGATCCCTTAGTACACTATTAAGCAAAATTCAGAATAATGTACTAAAACACAGGAATCACTCCTTGTGGTGATGCTATTAAGTAGTACTAAGTATGAATGGTGTATTGGTTTGCATTATTGTCTCACAGCACTGAGGGGTGGGGTGGGGGGGGGGGGGGGGGGTTGACGCAGTGACTTGCGGTGGGGTGAGGCAGGTGAGGCAGAGCCTTTCCTGTCATACTAACGTTTGTGCCAGAGGTTTGACTGTATAAAGTATATGAAAAAATAGGATTTTAATACCTACCAGTAAATCCTTTTCTCTTAGTCCGTAGAGGATGCTGGGGACTCCGTAAGGACGATGGGGTATAGACGGGATCTGCAGGAGACATGGGCACACTATAAGACTTTGAATGGGTGTGAACTGGCTCCTCCCTCAATGCCCCTCCTCCAGACTCCAGTTAGAAAACTGTGCCCAGGGAGACGGACATTTCGAGGAAAGAATTTATTGTTTAAACACGGTGAGTGTCATACCAGCTCACACCTCAAATATGCCGCAGAACGTGGTATTCAATAGAACACCAGCCAACGGCATGAAAAATACACCGCCATATGCTGAGAAAATATGTAACACAACTTGTGTGTCAACCCAACCACTAAGAAGATACCGCACGCCATGGCATGAACAACGTCAGCAACAGCCTGACTAAAAGAAACACTACCAGAGTGTATCCATAACCAAAAGCTGCATATACAGTATGCACTGGGATGGGTGCCCAGCATCCTCTACGGACTAAGAGAAAAGGATTTACCGGTAGGTATTAAAATCCTTTTTTCTCATACGTCCTAGAGGATGCTGGGGACTCCGTAAGGACCATGGGGTTTATACCAAAGCTCCAGACCGGGCGGGAGAGTGCGGACGACTCTGCAGCACCGATTGAGCAAACATGAGGTCCTCCTCAGCCAGGGTATCAAACATGTATGACTTAGCAAAAGTGTTTGAACCCGACCAAGTAACTGCTCGGCAAAGTTGAACCGCCGAAATTCCTCGGGCAGACGCCCCAGGAGAACCCATCTTCCTAGTAGAATGGGTCTCTACCGACATCGGTAATGGCAATCCAGCCGTAGAACCAGTATGTCAAATCGTATCACCGATACAGCGTGTAGCAGACTGGATAGAAACAGGCACCCTAAATGTGCAGGGAGCCAACCGGACAAACAGAGCCTCTGTTTCCCCAATCCGGCCCAATCACACTACATAAACATTCAAAGCCCTGACTACCTCGAGAGACTTTGAATCAGCCAATGCTTAAGTAACCACAGGCATAAAATAGGCAGGGTCCTGTGAAACACAGAAACACAGAAAACACTTTTTAGACAGAACTATTTTCCTAGTTCTCAATTTCGCTCTAACCACATGGAAGATCAAATAGGGGCTCTTGTGAGACAAAGCAGCCACTTCCGACACGCGCTTTGCAGGCACCAGGGCCAATAACATGACCACCGTCCAAGAGAGAAATTTCAACACAACCTTTCATAAAGGTGACAACCATTGTGACAATAAGAAACTGCAACACCACGTTAAGGACCCACGCTGCCAGTGGAGGCACAAGCAGAGGGTGGATGTGCAGCACTCCTTTCACAAAAGTCTGGACTTCCGGAAAGGTGTCCGATTCTTTTTTTAAAGAAAATGTATAAGGCCGAAAATTGTACAAAAATGGAGCCTAACTTTAGGCCTGCATCCAGACCTGCTTGCAAAGAATGGAGAAGAACGACTCAGCTGAAATTTTTTTCCGTAGGAGCCTTCCAGGATTCACACCAAGACACCTACTCCCTCCAAAAATGGAGGTAAAGCTTCACCGTTACTCCCTTCCTAGCTTGAAGCAAAGCGGAAATGACATCACCAGAAATACCCTCTCGGGCTAGGATATGGCGCACAAACACCCAGCCGTCAACTGCAGCCGCGGTAAGTCTTGATTCACGGCCGGTCCCTTTTGCAACAGGTCCTCACGTAGGAGAAAAAAGGCTACGGATCTTCCATGATCAAGTCTTGAAGATCTGGATACCAAGCTATCCTTGACTAGACCGGAACAATGAGTATCGCCTGAACCCTTTGTTCTTTGTATTTGTATCACCTTCGGAAAGAGTGAAAGTGGAGGGGACACATAGACCGACTGAAAACACCCAAGGTGACACAAGGGCGGCCACAGCTACAGCTTGAGTGTCCCTTGACCTGGACCACTATCCTTGAGGTCTCGTTGAGGCGAGACACCATCCTGTCCAATAGAGGCACTCCTCAAAGACTTGTCAAACACCTTCTTCAGCAACGGAACATATTGACGGCTTGTCACTGCAAATCTGATCCGACTCTGGATACTCAGATCTCTTTCCATAAGAAAAAACAAACTTTGAACAGTTCAGTAACTAATCTTATTCCCACCATAGACATCTGCGTCATTGGGATCAACAGTGATTCTCTGTGTTGAAGAACTGTCAGAGAGAAACCACGATTTGTACCACTTGTTTCTGGACCTCGTCGTAGTCAGGAGAGCGTCTCAGTACATAACAATAATGGCTCTTACAATCGAAGGAAACCCATCATCCTGCCATCACTCCGGTGAAATGGCAAAGACAATCCTGGATAGCAAAACCAGGTAAGCTTAATGCGGATGAAACCGCCCTTAAATTCTAATTATACGTGTTGGAAATCCCAGGCCTGAGAGATTCCACTTTGTAGGTTAACCTCTTAAGTAGAAACCCCTTTTTTTTTTTTTTTTTTTACGACAGGGACAGCAGGACAATGTCTTGATCCCAACGCAACACTGGTATGGCGCGCATACTACCTCCCCTTCGAGCGGAGAGACGGTAAGATCTATCTGAAAAAACCATGCGGGGTATCATCTGGAACTCCAGTATGTCCCACCTTTGGATTCTATGTGTAACTCACTGGTCCAAGTCCATACCAGGACTGACTGAAGAGCACCAGACGAGTTCCCACCGGAATGGGCTCCAGCAAGATAGACCCAGCGACATGTGTAGGATGTGGTAGAAACAGAAGATGTTAACTGTTTCTGCAACCTTGAAAAGGCTGCAGACCTCTTACCTTTCCACCTTCCACTATCTGCAAAGAAAGGGAAAAAACGAACGGTATCCAATTTGTTAAAATGACAGCATCCCACAAAAAGAATGCGTCATCAAACGTTGTGAGGGAACCTATCTCAAGAAGGTAGACGTACCAGTGGTATCTGCCGAGAGTAACCTATCCCAGGCATCCCCAACCCCCGGTTACACCTTCATAGGGAAGACACTCCAGTATCCCTCGGAGTCTACTTCAGCATTCCCTTGGTGAATCCACAACGCCCTCCCAGCTGAGAGAGCCATGGCAGTGGTTCATGCACCCAAGAGTCCCATCACTCTTGTAGTCTCACGGCAGCCTGCCGCAATGTTATAGAGAAGACCCAACCTAAGAAACGTCCCCTCTCTCTCTAGGGTAATTCTATCGGATGCCAAGGTAACCGAACATTTCTGAATACAAGCACTCCCCCATGCGTATGCAATGCAAATATCATCAAAGCATATAAGTAAAATATCACTTAGCTTCCTGTATATGATCTATTGTGACAGGGCCCCGTGCAGACCAGGGGTCGACCTTCACTTTAATATGTCCGCGGCGGGCCAAGAATAAACACTCGGACTCCTCATGAGGATCTGAGACCATCTCATCACGGCTGACCTAGAGCTTTATCAACAGAGCGACCAGTACGTGAGAAGGAATAACTTTACTTCAGCATTCATTAGAACTTGTAATATGAATATACATATTTTAATACACATATACACACATATCCAATATATATATACTGTATATCATACATATAAGTATTTTGTCCAGAGCCGTAGGGTCCATAGTGACATTAATGTGTGCTGAATGTGTATGACCATGTACTGAATGCCCAAGTTGTGGATTTAACCAGGAAACCTTATGGTCGACATAAAACATAGTATTCGTCGACAGCAGGGAGTAGTAACTTGGTAAAAATAGCATTCTTGCAACCCCGAGAGGTTCGAGGGAAGTATATACACATAAATTGAATATGATTCCCCCACAAATAAAAACACATCTGTGCTAGAGCTACAGGCCAATGGAACCGTACCCTATACAGGCATAGGTGATTTACTTCATGTTAATTTACACCCAGTAATAACAGTTGGCGCCGACAGGTCACCCACATACTACTGTGTCACCCATACAGTGTTTACTTTTCAAAAAGCATACAACTACCGACCTGCTGACACTTGATATACTGACCCAAGTACAATCAGGAGTCGGCAATGCCGACAGAGGGATTCCCATAGCCATTTTGTGGCAGAGCACTCACACATGTCGACACATGTGTACTATTAATGGGTATATCTGACAGGGAAAACACAGAACACAATTTTACAACTCACTAACTAACACACCCATTATAGTATACTAGGTGATTCATCGTGCCCTACCGGCGCTCTTCACACCGTCGTAAGGGGCTACGCCCCCTTAACCCTTGCACACCCTTGTGGCGTGCAATATTTTTATTATATGGAGTATTACATCCAATCATAATTGTGTGAGTGGTTAAATATTGCATGGACAAAGGACATGCAATGGTTAAGGGGTCGAAGCCCCTTGCAATTGCGTGAACAGCGCACGCGGGTCCTGGTGAATCACCTAGTAGGTGCTGTGATTGGGGCAGTGGCGGGTGCGGGGAAGATGCGGATGGGACCCTGGGGTGCCGCGGGAGGGGCGGTTGCGGTGGTGATGCAGGTGGGGGAGGGGCTGGTGCGGTGGTGCCACAGGTGGGGGAGGGTGCGCGGTTGCCACGGTTGGTGGTCCGGAGCCACTGCAGATGGGGGAGGAGCAGTTGCGGGGGTACCCCGGGTGGGGGAGGGGCGGAAGCGGTGGTGCGGCGGGAGGGGCGGGTGCGGGGTTGCTGTAGGTGGGGGAGGGGGCCCGGAGCTACCGCGGGTGCTGGAGGGGGTGTGTGGGGGTGCCACGGATGGGGCCGGAGGTACTGTGAGTGGGGGAGGGGTGAGTAATGCTTATCCTGCTTCTCCTCCTGTCAGCACCTAAACTGCTGTACTCCCTTTGGCAGTGGCTCTCCCGGAGACTCGCACAGCAGCCAGTCACTATTGTTAGCGCCGGTGTTCCAACGCGCCGCATTACAGGGAAGAAGATGCACTCAATAAACTACAGCTCCCAGCAGCCCTAAGGGCCGGAATGCTTCAGTGCTAAGGGCTGCTGGGAGCTGTAGTTTATTTAGTGTGTCTACTTCCCTGTAATGCGGCGCGTTGGGACACTGGTGCTAACAGTAGTGACTGGCTGGCAGAACTGAGTGACTGGCTGAATCAATGTAAAAGGTGAGAGTGCTGTGCAGTGTCAGTGACACTGCACACAGGTCCGGCGCTAGCCGCTCAGCAAAGGGATGCAGTGCAGGGAGGCACCAGGAAGGAGAGGCATTCTCCCTGCTGAGCTGCTGCTGCTATCCCTGCTGCTGCTGCCGGCTGCTGTCACACATGCAGCGGTGCCGGAAGCACAAAACCTTTTCTCCCCCTCGGCGCCGGCAGCACAAAGCCTCCTCTCCCCCTCGGCGCCGTCAGCACAAAACCTCCTCTCCCCCCTCCCCATGTGACGTTCAGTGGCCGGGAGGGAGGAAAAGTGGGCGGAGCTAGATGTGAGTAAGGGGTGGAGCTAGACGGGACCATGCTGCAGGAGGAGGATGAGCTGCTACAGTTTTGGCCAGCCAGACTTCATTAGATAAGTGCCTGGAAAGAGAGTGAGTGTGTGTATTAGAGATGAGCGGGTTCGGTTTCTCTGAATCCGAACCCGCCCGAACTTCATGTTTTTTTTCACGGGTCCGAGCGACTCGGATCTTCCCGCCTTGCTCGGTTAACCCGAGCGCGCCCGAACGTCATCATGACGCTGTCGGATTCTCGCGAGGCTCGGATTCTATCGCGAGACTCGGATTCTATATAAGGAGCCGCGCGTCGCCGCCATTTTCACACGTGCATTGAGATTGATAGGGAGAGGACGTGGCTGGCGTCCTCTCCATTTAGATTAGGGTTGAGAGAGAGAGAGAGAGATTGACCTGAGGCTGTGATACTGTAGAAGAGAGTGCAGAGTTTAGTGACTGACGACCACAGTGACCACCAGACAGTGCAGTTGTTTGTTTTATTTAATATATCCGTTCTCTGCCTGAAAAAAACGATACACACAGTGACTCAGTCACATACCATATCTGTGTGCACTGCTCAGCCCAGTGTGCTGCATCAATGTATATATATATCTGACTGTGCTCAGCTCACACAGCTTATAATTGTGGGGGAGACTGGGGAGCACTGCAGTGCCAGTTATAGGTTATAGCAGGAGCCAGGAGTACATAATATTATATTAAAATTAAACAGTGCACACTTTTGCTGCAGGAGTGCCACTGCCAGTGTGACTAGTGACCAGTGACCTGACCACCAGTATATATAATATTAGTAGTATACTATCTCTTTATCAACCAGTCTATATTAGCAGCAGACACAGTACAGTGCGGTAGTTCACGGCTGTGGCTACCTCTGTGTCGGCACTCGGCAGCCCGTCCATAATTGTATATACCACCTAACCGTGGTTTTTTTTCCTTTCTTTATACATACATACTAGTTACGAGTATACTATCTCTTTATCAACCAGTCTATATTAGCAGCAGACACAGTACAGTGCGGTAGTTCACGGCTGTGGCTACCTCTGTGTCGGCACTCGGCAGCCCGTCCATAATTGTATATACCACCTAACCGTGGTTTTTTTTTCTTTCTTTATACATACATACTAGTTACGAGTATACTATCTCTTTATCAACCAGTCTATATATTAGCAGCAGACACAGTACAGTGCGGTAGTTCACGGCTGTGGCTACCTCTGTGTCGGCACTCGGCAGCCCGTCCATAATTGTATATACCACCGAACCGTGATTTTTTTTTCTTTCTTTATACATACATACTAGTTACGAGTATACTATCTCTTTATCAACCAGTCTATATTAGCAGCAGACACAGTACAGTGCGGTAGTTCACGGCTGTGGCTACCTCTGTGTCGGCACTCGGCAGCCCGTCCATAATTGTATATACCACCTAACCGTGGTTTTTTTTTCTTTCTTTATAGTCATACTAGTTACGAGTATACTATCTCTTTATCAACCAGTCTATATTAGCAGCAGACACAGTACAGTGCGGTAGTTCACGGCTGTGGCTACCTCTGTGTCGGCACTCGGCAGCCCGTCCATAATTGTATATACCACCTAACCGTGGTTTTTTTTTCTTTCTTTATAGTCATACTAGTTACGAGTATACTATCTCTTTATCAACCAGTCTATATTAGCAGCAGACACAGTACAGTGCGGTAGTTCACGGCTGTGGCTACCTCTGTGTCGGCACTCGGCAGCCCGTCCATAATTGTATATACCACCTAACCGTGGTTTTTTTTTCTTTCTTTATACATACATACTAGTTACGAGTATACTATCTCTTTATCAACCAGTCTATATTAGCAGCAGACACAGTACAGTGCGGTAGTTCACGGCTGTGGCTACCTCTGTGTCGGCACTCGGCAGCCTGTCCATAATTGTATATACCACCTAACCGTGGTTTTTTTTTCTTTCTTTATACATACATACTAGTTACGAGTATACTATCTCTTTATCAACCAGTCTATATATTAGCAGCAGACACAGTACAGTGCGGTAGTTCACGGCTGTGGCTACCTCTGTGTCGGCACTCGGCAGCCCGTCCATAATTGTATATACCACCTAACCGTGGTTTTTTTTTCTTTCTTTATAGTCATACTAGTTACGAGTATACTATCTCTTTATCAACCAGTCTATATTAGCAGCAGACACAGTACAGTGCGGTAGTTCACGGCTGTGGCTACCTCTGTGTCGGCACTCGGCAGCCCGTCCATAATTGTATATACCACCTAACCGTGGTTTTTTTTTCTTTCTTTATACATACATACTAGTTACGAGTATACTATCTCTTTATCAACCAGTCTATATTAGCAGCAGACACAGTACAGTGCGGTAGTTCACGGCTGTGGCTACCTCTGTGTCGGCACTCGGCAGCCCGTCCATAATTGTATATACCACCTAACCGTGGTTTTTTTTTCTTTCTTTATACATACATACTAGTTACGAGTATACTATCTCTTTATCAACCAGTCTATATATTAGCAGCAGACACAGTACAGTGCGGTAGTTCACGGCTGTGGCTACCTCTGTGTCGGCACTCGGCAGCCCGTCCATAATTGTATATACCACCTAACCGTGGTTTTTTTTTCTTTCTTTATACATACATACTAGTTACGAGTATACTATCTCTTTATCAACCAGTCTATATATTAGCAGCAGACACAGTACAGTGCGGTAGTTCACGGCTGTGGCTACCTCTGTGTCGGCACTCGGCAGCCCGTCCATAATTGTATATACCACCTAACCGTGGTTTTTTTTTCTTTCTTTATACATACATACTAGTTACGAGTATACTATCTCTTTATCAACCAGTCTATATTAGCAGCAGACACAGTACAGTGCGGTAGTTCACGGCTGTGGCTACCTCTGTGTCGGCACTCGGCAGCCCATCCATAATTGTATATACCACCTAACCGTGGTTTTTTTTTCTTTCTTTATACATACATACTAGTTACGAGTATACTATCTCTTTATCAACCAGTCTATATATTAGCAGCAGACACAGTACAGTGCGGTAGTTCACGGCTGTGGCTACCTCTGTGTCGGCACTCGGCAGCCCGTCCATAATTGTATATACCACCTAACCGTGGTTTTTTTTTCTTTCTTTATACATACATACTAGTTACGAGTATACTATCTCTTTATCAACCAGTCTATATATTAGCAGCAGACACAGTACAGTGCGGTAGTTCACGGCTGTGGCTATCTCTGTGTCGGCACTCGGCAGCCCGTCCATAATTGTATACTAGTATCCAATCCATCCATCTCCATTGTTTACCTGAGGTGCCTTTTAGTTGTGCCTATTAAAATATGGAGAACAAAAATGTTGAGGTTCCAAAATTAGGGAAAGATCAAGATCCACTTCCACCTCGTGCTGAAGCTGCTGCCACTAGTCATGGCCGAGACGATGAAATGCCAGCAACGTCGTCTGCCAAGGCCGATGCCCAATGTCATAGTACAGAGCATGTCAAATCCAAAACACCAAATATCAGTAAAAAAAGGACTCCAAAACCTAAAATAAAATTGTCGGAGGAGAAGCGTAAACTTGCCAATATGCCATTTACCACACGGAGTGGCAAGGAACGGCTGAGGCCCTGGCCTATGTTCATGGCTAGTGGTTCAGCTTCACATGAGGATGGAAGCACTCAGCCTCTCGCTAGAAAAATGAAAAGACTAAAGCTGGCAAAAGCAGTAGCACCGCAAAGAACTGTGCATTCTTCGAAATCCCAAATCCACAAGGAGAGTCCGACTCCAATTGTGTCGGTTGCGATGCCTGACCTTCCCAACACTGGACGTGAAGAGCATGCGCCTTCCACCATTTGCACGCCCCCTGCAAGTGATGGAAGGAGCACCCGCAGTCCAGTTCCTGATAGTCAGATTGAAGATGTCAGTGTTGAAGTACACCAGGATGAGGAGGATATGGGTGTTGCTGGCGCTGGGGAGGAAATTGACCAGGAGGATTCTGATGGTGAGGTGGTTTGTTTAAGTCAGGCACCCGGGGAGACACCTGTTGTCCGTGGTAGGAATATGGCCGTTGACATGCCTGGTGAAAATACCAAAAAAATCAGCTCTTCGGTGTGGAAGTATTTCACCAGAAATGCGGACAACAGGTGTCAAGCCATGTGTTTCCTTTGTCAAGCTGTAATAAGTAGGGGTAAGGACGTTAACCACCTCGGAACATCCTCCCTTATACGTCACCTGCAGCGCATTCATAATAAGTCAGTGACAAGTTCAAAAACTTGGGCCGACAGCGGAAGCAGTCCACTGACCAGTAAATCCCTTCCTCTTGTAACCAAGCTCACGCAAACCACCCCACCAACTCCCTCAGTGTCAATTTCCTCCTTCCCCAGGAATGCCAATAGTCCTGCAGGCCATGTCACTGGCAATTCTGACGAGTCCTCTCCTGCCTGGGATTCCTCCGATGCATCCTTGCGTGTAACGCCTACTGCTGCTGGCGCTGCTGTTGTTGCTGCTGGGAGTCGATGGTCATCCCAGAGGGGAAGTCGTAAGACCACTTTTACTACTTCCACCAAGCAATTGACTGTCCAACAGTCCTTTGCGAGGAAGATGAAATATCACAGCAGTCATCCTACTGCAAAGCGGATAACTGAGGCCTTGACATCCTGGGTGGTGAGAAACGTGGTTCCGGTATCCATCATTACTGCAGAGCCAACTAGAGACTTGTTGGAGGTACTGTGTCCCCGGTACCAAATACCATCTAGGTTCCATTTCTCTAGGCAGGCGATACCGAAAATGTACACAGACCTCAGAAAAAGAGTCACCAGTGTCCTAAAAAATGCAGCTGTACCCAATGTCCACTTAACCACGGACATGTGGACAAGTGGAGCAGGGCAGGGTCAGGACTATATGACTGTGACAGCCCACTGGGTAGATGTATGGACTCCCGCCGCAAGAACAGCAGCGGCGGCACCAGTAGCAGCATCTCGCAAACGCCAACTCTTTCATAGGCAGGCTACGCTTTGTATCACCGGTTTCCAGAATACGCACACAGCTGAAAACCTCTTACGGCAACTGAGGAAGATCATCGCGGAATGGCTTACCCCAATTGGACTCTCCTGTGGATTTGTGGCATCGGACAACGCCAGCAATATTGTGTGTGCATTAAATATGGGCAAATTCCAGCACGTCCCATGTTTTGCACATACCTTGAATTTGGTGGTGCAGAATTTTTTAAAAAACGACAGGGGCGTGCAAGAGATGCTGTCGGTGGCCAGAAGAATTGCGGGACACTTTCGGCGTACAGGCACCACGTACAGAAGACTGGAGCACCACCAAAAACTACTGAACCTGCCCTGCCATCATCTGAAGCAAGAAGTGGTAACGAGGTGGAATTCAACCCTCTATATGCTTCAGAGGTTGGAGGAGCAGCAAAAGGCCATTCAAGCCTATACAATTGAGCACGATATAGTAGGTGGAATGCACCTGTCTCAGGCGCAGTGGAGAATGATTTCAACGTTGTGCAAGGTTCTGATGCCCTTTGAACTTGCCACACGTGAAGTCAGTTCAGACACTGCCAGCCTGAGTCAGGTCATTCCCCTCATCAGGCTTTTGCAGAAGAAGCTGGAGACATTGAAGGAGGAGCTAACACGGAGCGATTCCGCTAGGCATGTGGGACTTGTGGATGGAGCCCTTAATTCGCTTAACAAGGATTCACGGGTGGTCAATCTGTTGAAATCAGAGCACTACATTTTGGCCACCGTGCTCGATCCTAGATTTAAAGCCTACCTTGGATCTCTCTTTCCGGCAGACACAAGTCTGCTGGGGTTGAAAGACCTGCTGGTGACAAAATTGTCAAGTCAAGCGGAACGCGACCTGTCAACATCTCCTCCTTCACATTCTCCCGCAACTGGGGGTGCGAGGAAAAGGCTCAGAATTCCGAGTCCACCCGCTGGCGGTGATGCAGGGCAGTCTGGAGCGACTGCTGATGCTGACATCTGGTCCGGACTGAAGGACCTGACAACGATTACGGACATGTCGTCTACTGTCACTGCATATGATTCTCTCAACATTGATAGAATGGTGGAGGATTATATGAGTGACCGCATCCAAGTAGGCACGTCACACAGTCCGTACTTATACTGGCAGGAAAAAGAGGCAATTTGGAGGCCCTTGCACAAACTGGCTTTATTCTACCTAAGTTGCCCTCCCACAAGTGTGTACTCCGAAAGAGTGTTTAGTGCCGCCGCTCACCTTGTCAGCAATCGGCGTACGAGGTTACATCCAGAAAATGTGGAGAAGATGATGTTCATTAAAATGAATTATAATCAATTCCTCTGCGGAGACATTGACCAGCAGCAATTGCCTCCACAAAGTACACAGGGAGCTGAGATGGTGGATTCCAGTGGGGACGAATTGATAATCTGTGAGGAGGGGGATGTACACGGTGATATATCGGAGGGTGATGATGAGGTGGACATCTTGCCTCTGTAGAGCCAGTTTGTGCAAGGAGAGATTAATTGCTTCTTTTTTGGGGGGGGTCCAAACCAACCCGTCATATCAGTCACAGTCGTGTGGCAGACCCTGTCACTGAAATGATGGGTTGGTTAAAGTGTGCATGTCCTGTTTTGTTTATACAACATAAGGGTGGGTGGGAGGGCCCAAGGACAATTCCATCTTGCACCTCTTTTTTCTTTTCTTTTTCTTTGCATCATGTGCTGATTGGGGAGGGTTTTTTGGAAGGGACATCCTGCGTGACACTGCAGTGCCACTCCTAAATGGGCCCGGTGTTTGTGTCGGCCACTAGGGTCGCTAATCTTACTCACACAGTCAGCTACCTCATTGCGCCTCTTTTTTTCTTTGCGTCATGTGCTGTTTGGGGAGGGTTTTTTGGAAGGGACATCCTGCGTGACACTGCAGTGCCACTCCTAGATGGGCCCGGTGTTTGTGTCGGCCACTAGGGTCGCTAATCTTACTCACACAGCTACCTCATTGCGCCTCTTTTTTTCTTTGCGTCATGTGCTGTTTGGGGAGGGTTTTTTGGAAGGGACATCCTGCGTGACACTGCAGTGCCACTCCTAGATGGGCCCGGTGTTTGTGTCGGCCACCAGGGTCGCTAATCTTACTCACACAGCTACCTCATTGCGCCTCTTTTTTTCTTTGCGTCATGTGCTGTTTGGGGAGGGTTTTTTGGAAGGGCCATCCTGCGTGACACTGCAGTGCCACTCCTAGATGGGCCCGGTGTTTGTGTCGGCCACTAGGGTCGCTAATCTTACTCACACAGCTACCTCATTGCGCCTCTTTTTTTCTTTGCGTCATGTGCTGTTTGGGGAGGGTTTTTTGGAAGGGACATCCTGCGTGACACTGCAGTGCCACTCCTAGATGGGCCCGGTGTTTGTGTCGGCCACTAGGGTCGCTTATCTTACTCACACAGCGACCTCGGTGCAAATTTTAGGACTAAAAATAATATTGTGAGGTGTGAGGTATTCAGAATAGACTGAAAATGAGTGTAAATTATGGTTTTTGAGGTTAATAATACTTTGGGATCAAAATGACCCCCAAATTCTATGATTTAAGCTGTTTTTTAGTGTTTTTTGAAAAAAACACCCGAATCCAAAACACACCCGAATCCGACAAAAAAAATTCGGTGAGGTTTTGCCAAAACGCGTTCGAACCCAAAACACGGCCGCGGAACCGAACCCAAAACCAAAACACAAAACCCGAAAAATTTCAGGCGCTCATCTCTAGTGTGTATATACAGTGTCTGTGTATACTGTATATATGTGTGACTATGTATGTGTGTAATGTATGTAGAGTATGTATGTGTGTGTGTGTTTGTATATATATGTGTCTGTTGTGAGTGTATGTGTATGTGTGACTGCTGCATAATGTGTGTAAGCGTCACTGGTACAGGGGGCGTTACGTGTGTAAGCGACACTGTTACAGGGGGCGTTACGTGTGTAAGCGGCACTGGTACAGATGGCATTATGTGTGTAATCGGTACTGGTAGAGGGGGCGTTACGCGTGTAAGCGACACTGGTACAGGGGGAGTTATGTGTGTAAGCGTCACTGGTACAGGGGGGCATTACGTGTGTCAGCGTCACTGGTACAGGGGGCGTTACGTGTGTAAGCGTCACTGGTACAGGGGGCGTTACGTGTGTAAGCGGCACTGGTACAGGGGGCGTTACGTGTCGAAGCGGCACTGGTACAGAGGGCGTTACGTGTCTAAGCGTCACTGCTACAGGGGGCATTACGTGTGTAAGCGTCACTGGTACAGGGGGCGTTACGTGTGTAAGCGGCACTGGTACAGGGGGCGTTACATGTGTAAGCGTCACTGCTACAGGGGGTGTTACTTGTGTAAGTGTCACTGGTACAGGGGGCGTTACATGTGTAAGCGTCTCTGGTAAAGGGGGCATTACATGTGTAAGTGTCTACTACAGGGGTCATTATGTGCACTGTGCGTTTGTAAAGTATGCGAGGGTGCAAATTTATAGTTTGCAGGGGGCCGGCGAACACTCTAGCAACGGCCCTGACTGCACATCCAATGCACTGCACAGCACTGTCACCTTTTACATTGATTCAGCGTCCATACATTACCATCCGTGATATCACCCTCTCTATCCGCTACATTAACCATCTCGGGGCTTCCAGGCCGGCAGGCCAGGCGCTGTGTTGCGGAGTCAGGGCCTCTGGGGATCTGGGCGCTGCTGTGGCGGGGAGGCACTTCTGTGACATCACACGCAGAGGAGGCTCCGGGGCTCAGAGAGTATGCGGCGCAGGGAGGGCTATGAAAGCCTTCCGCTGTGCCGCTTTCATACACATCTATGCCGGTGGCCGCAGCAGCTTTTGTTCCACCTGTGGCGCGGCTAGGGAGTGGGGATTGTTGATGCCGGAGGGGGCAGGTGGACTGGCAGCAAGACATTGGTGGTCATTCCGAGTTGATCGCTCGCTAGCAGTTTTTAGCAGCCGCGCAAACGCTATGCCGCCGGCCACTGGGAGTGTATTTTAGCTTAGCAGAAGTGCGAACGAAGGGATCGCAGAGCGGGTACAAAAATATTTTGTGCAGTTTCAGAGTAGCTTCAGACCTACTCAGTGCTTGCATTCACTTCCGACCATTCAGTTCCTGATTTGACGTCATGAACACACCCTGCGTTCGCCCGGGTTTTTTCAAACACTCCCTGAAAACGGTCAGTTGACACCCATAAACGCCCTCTTCCTGTCAATCACTCTGCGGCTGACTGTGCGACTGAAAAGCATCGCTGACCCTGTGTAAAACTACATCGTTCGTTGTAATAGTACGCCGCTCGTGCGCATTGCGCTGCATACGCATGCGCAGAAGTGCCGAGTTTTTGTCTGATCGCTGCACAGCAAACGAATGCAGCTAGCGAACAACTTGGAATGACCCCCATAGGACGCTGCAGTAAAAGGATGTTTTTCCCCTATGTACAGCGCAGAGACTTGCTGCAGATGCAGTGGCATACCCTCCAGCTGCAACTTTTTGGCAGGTACAGTCCCTTTTTTTATGGTCTGTACCGTTTTTTGACTCTCCAAGCTTCCATTGAAAGTATATGAAAAGGGGCGTGGCCACACTGCTGTACCCGTGACCACGCCCCCTTTTCGAATTGGCAGCAATGTTTATGTGTACATTGTTGGAGGGTATGTTGCTGCAGATGCAGTGGGACTATTTTGGGGTGTGGAGCTGGAGCTGCAGCTCCATCAGTCCCATTGCTAATCCTGCTGTGAAAACACAGCAGGCAAAGGGCAGAGCCTCCCATTGGATGTAACCTGTGTGGGAGGGCGTTTCTCGCCCAATCAGCTGTGGACTGGGTGTGATAGCCCTGCCACTAACCCAATGAGAGCTCCTAGCCACGCCCAGCGTTAGAGACCCAGGCACAGAGTCACAGGGCTATTATATAGGAAAATAGTATATAGTGCTATATTTTGCACTAAAATCACTGTGCCCCCCCTCGTTTTTCACTGTTAGCTGCCTAACAGTGCTTTTGGCGGGGACATAAGGAGAAAATGGCGCTGTAATGAGCTGTGAGGGATAAGCCCTGGCCCCTCTCGGCGCGCTTCAGCCCCGCTAATATTTTTCAGATTTATACTGGCGGGGGTCCGTATACAGTGCCTATGCACTGTATACATCTTTTGCCAGTGTTAGGAAGAGGTATATTGCTGCCCAGGGCGCCCCCCTGCGCCCTGCACCCTTGTAGTGCCGCTTGTGAGTGGGAGCTAGGGCGTGCAGCGCAACCGCTGCACAGTACCTCCGAGTCTTGAAGTCTTCTGCCGTCACTGAAGTCTTCTTTTCTTCCAATACTCACCTGGCTTCTTTCTTCTGGCTTCTGTGAGGGGGGTGACGGCGTGGCTCCGGGAACAAGCAGCTGGGCGCACAAAGTGATCAAACCCTCTGGAGCTAATGGTGTCCAGTAGCCTAAGAAGCAGAGCCTTTAACTCACAGAAGTAGGTCTGACTTCTCTCCCCTCAGTCCCACGAAGCAGAGAGCCTGTAGCCAGCAGGTCTCTCTGAAAATAAAAAACCTAGCATAAAGTCTTTCCAGAGAAACTCAGTAGAGCTCCCCTAGTGTGTGACCAGTCTCTCCTGGGCACAGAATATAACTGGAGTCTGGAGGAGGGGCATAGAGGGAGGAGCCAGTTCACACCCATTCAAAGTCTTATAGTGTGCCCATATCTCCTGCGGATCCCGTCTATACCCCATGGTCCTTACGGAGTCCCCAGCATCCTCTAGGACGTATGAGAAATACAAATCATTTGTTTTAAATATCTTCTTTGTATTATTCTAATCATTTGTATAGTCAAAGCTCTGGAGTAAAAAGTCTTTGGCAGGTGAGACAGTGCACATCTCTGATCAAAACTCAACAAATTTCCAGGAGTTCATACTGCTGCACCTGTGTATAATGCCCAGATGTACCCTTTGGCTCATATATTGCATGTAAATCAGTCTCTGGGGCTAGCCAGTGCCTCCTGAGCCATTTAGCTCACCGCATCTCCCTGGGTTGATGCACTGGACTACACTGCCGTGCATTGGGCTATGGCAGTGGGCGGAATGAAAGCACAGGGGTGGGGCTACATGGCAGGACAGGGAGAGAGGACAATGAGCTACTAAAGTACATACAGTGTACCCTGTCTTCAGTGTGGGGGGTGGGGGGGGGGGCACTATATAGTCTGTCTGTATGTATGTATGTATGTATGTATGTATGTATGTGTGTCTGTGACTGAATTTATGTATGTGTGTAACTATGTATGTATGTGTATAAATATCTACTGTATTTATGTGTGTACCAGTGTGTGACTATGTATGTGAATAAGTATGTAATTATGTAAGTATGTGACTGTATTTGTTGTATATACTGCATGTGTGACTACTGTATATCATATGTATGTGTTTTGTGTGTGACTATGTATGTAAGTGTATATGTGTGTGCCTATGGGCAGGATCGGATATACTAATGGCACATGTGGTTTGACTGCATTCCCCATATAAAATTAGAAATATATTTATTAGCACAAGTCCACATTTCCATTTTCTATTTGCATTCCCCATATGCCCTGAATAGACTGTGTTTTCTATAGGGGTACGACTGTGTGGCTTAATGTGAATAAGAGACACTACTGTGTGTTGTAATGTGAGTAATGGACACTACTGTGCGATGTAATGTGATACTGTGTGGCGTAATTTGAATTGGAAGTACTGTTGTGTGGACACATTCCTTTTTTGACACGCTTTCCTTATTTCAAATATGTATATGTGTGTGTGTGTGTGTGTGTGTGTGTGTGTGTGTGTGTGTGTGTGTGTGTGAGTGTGAAGTGAGGGGGGACGGATGTGACTCTACCGGGGGCACTCGGACCCCTAGATACACCCCAGATTGTACCTTATGTAATACAAAGAACATGTTAATTATGTTTTGGGTTTTTTTTGTCTGGTTTTAAATGTTTATGGTTTCTCACCCTGCCCCACATTTAACTTTTTTCTTACATTGTGAATTACTTGTGGTAGTAAGTGGGACTCAAATAAATGAAGGCAGTTACATAATTTAATAACATTTGCAGTTGAGCTGGTTAGCTGCTAAACTGGTCACATGACCTACTTATGATGTCACAGTGTGCAGCATTACATCACAGAGCCATTCAGTGTTCTCTGCTCTGCCTCAGTTACTACAAGCAAACACTGCCTGCCCCAGAGATACAGATAATGTACAGCAAGTTTCTTCTCCTATAAGATCATAAATACCTCCTTTAGTGCAGTGGGATTAAGGCATCACAAAATAATCTACTGTATTACGATAAAATATAGGGATAGATGTATTTATCGTCATTAGGGTGGAGAAGTGTTATCAGCGCACGTTATTTGTCCCACATGTAAGACTGCGGCGGTGTGTGTTCAGTGTCTATATCGACGCTGCTATGTACAAGATAGCACTCCAATATCAAGGCAATGTAAGAACAGTCAGTTGCGCTGACCGTTCTCACACCTGCAGCTATCGATATTTACAGCGGCAGGTGTCGTTGCCCTAACTCCACAGAAGGGACAGCTCTGTTTTTACTCCCCCAGTTCGTCAGACAAGATGTTAATACATCTTGTTGATGTGGCTTCCTGCTTCGCCTAGGTAATCATCCGTACACCTATACTACATCTAACCCATAGTGTGTATATTGTTATTATTATAACTTTACAGAGAATATTTGACCATTCACATTAGTTCCTGCCGCAGTGGAGCTTACAGTCTATATTCCCTATCATATGTACACGCACACTAGGGTTAATTTTGTTGGGCGCCAGTTAACCTACCAGTATATTTTTGGATTGTGGGAGGAAACCAGATTACCCGGAGTGGGGAAACTATACGAACGGGGTAGAATATACAAACTCCACACAGTTAGGGCAATGGTGGGAATTGAACCCATGACCTCAGTATTGTGAAGCAGTAATGCTAACCAATACACCGGTCGTGCTGCTCTGCGTCATTTACTAAAAATGTGAAAACAATGTTGTGAATGTTTAAAATCAATGTACAAAATACAGTGCAAGCACATCTGCTGTGACACTACACTCGCCAATGTAGTATGACCACTGTACATTATTTTTATTATTATATAAAGTGCAATAATTAACTGTTGAAGTGTAGCAAAATACATTGGTAACTAACTATCCAGCACCCAAAATACAAATATAGATCTAGAGGTAAATGCATTGAGTTGTGAGTTTCCAAAATCAATTAATGTTATTAAAGGAAACATCTGCCAGATTTTGCCTTTGCTACAATTGCCACATTAAGAACAAACTGCAATATCTTCAGAATTCTGCAATATTGAAAACCTGCAGCATTTAGCCCCTATTGTTACATGTAAATTATGTGCCAAGGTTCTGCTCATTTAGTGGCATTGTTTTGTTTTTTGTTTACAAAATAATTGTAGGATAAAATGGGTGTTTTCAGGGTATTCCCACAAGTATTACAGAACCAGATTAACATTGAGGCAGATGGCGATACAACTCAAGGCCTGTATATAAAAATAGGCCCATCATCATGGCAGCATGATAATGACTAGCTGGCTACACAGTCATAAATCACTAGTATTATAATTTGATTTCTAGTTTTCTCAAAAAATTATGCAATTTTTTCATTTTTATGTACGTAGGTAGACATTGGGACTTAATGATTAGGGGGTGTATGCACCTACATGGCACTGGGGACACCAAAAATGCACTGGCCATATCTCCTCCCCTTCTCAGTATACACCTGTGAACATTTTCAGCCCCAGGCTCATATGCCCCTTTATCTGACCCTGAGGATTCCCCAAGATGTAAGGAGGGGCTGCAGCAGCTATCTCTTAATATTTTCCACAATCCCTCCATGTCCAACAACAACAACAGCAGCCGCATAGAAACCTATGTGGGCTGCTTAATTGTTGGATTTCCTTAGTTTATTCAGAGCATTCCAAAGCTAACACCACTTTTACACGCCGCAGCGCATGGGCAGTTGACTGAAAATTCCCTGTTTACGATTTTTGGTCAACTGCAGGCATCTCTGAAGAGCCCCCTATATCTTGAACAGTCACTCTGAGTGCCAATGCCAATGGCTCCAGAGAGAAGAAAGGCAGTCCCAGGGAAAGCATGGTCTTGTTTCTCTCTGTATGTAACGGAGAGTGATATGTGTACAGCAGTACATGTATTTGGATTGCATAAAGAAATGTTAGGACCCTAGAAAGGGGCACAAAACAGATAGCACCAAGTTAATACTGTATGTCAACAGATTTTTGTCCTAAAGACAGAGGTAATTTATGTGTGATGCGCTCTGTATCATTATGCTTAATCTGCTACTTTATACCATTTCCTTTGCAACAAAAAAAAACCAAAACCTAAATAGAGTTCTACTTTTAGTGACTTAAGAGTGTATGTACTGCCTTTGAGAGAAATAAAGTGGATGGAGAAAATGTAGAAGCCAGTCAGCTCCTGTCACTTTTCACATGCAGCCTGTAACATGTCAGGTAGGAGCAGATTGGCCGGGACTTTTGTCTCCGTCCATTTTATCTTTCTCCAAGGATTGGTAAATAGATCCCTTAGTACACTATTAAGCAAAATTCAGAAAAATTTACTAAAACACAGGAATCACTCCTTGTGGTGACGCTATTAAGTAGTACTAAGTATGAATGGTGTATTGGTTTGCATTATTGTCTCACAGCACTGAGGTTATGGGTTAAATTCCCACCATGACCCTAACTGTGTGTAGTTTGTATATTCTCCGCGTACTTGCGTGGGTTTCCTCCTGGAACTCCGGTTTCTTCCTACTATCCAAAAATATACTAGAAGGTTAATTGGCTTCCAACAAAATTAACCCTAGTGTGTAAGTGTGTGCATGTGGTAGAGAATATAGACTGTAAGCTCCTCTGGGACAGAGACTACTGTGAATAACCAACAATTTCTATGTAAAGTGCTTTGGGATATGTATGTGCCATATAAATACATGGTAATAAATAAAGAAATATTTGCATGCATCCTTTCCATATGGCAGAAAAAGGATAGATGTAGAGGACACATCTGTACCTGTCATCGTGAAAATTGATATTTTTATAGAGAAAATCCTTCCTAAACATGTTGGAGAATAACATTGTTTTATTCCTGTTCTTATTTTCTTAGAAATGACAAAGTTGATTTCCTAATGAACAAAGGAAACAAATAAGATCAACAAGTAAACACAATTTTAATGTACTACTTTATCAGAAATGTATACCAAGAGAAATTAGTAGATAAAGAAATATTTAGAGAGGTAGAGAAATGTATAAAAAAAGAAAAGGATATATTAATGTATAGATGGAAAAATAAATGTAAAGATAGAAAAATGTATAGCTAGAGGAATGGACAGATACAAAAATGTATAGGTAAAGAGTTATAAACACGTAGAGCTAGAGTAATGTATAGGCAGAGAGAGATTTATATGTATAGGCAGAAAGATAGAGAAATGCATAGATAAAGAAATGTATGGTAGAAAATGAACATATAGATAGATAAATAGGGAAATGTATAGATAGAAAAATGTATAGTTAGAGAATTGGGGAAATGTAGAGATAGAAAAACATATAGGTAGAGTGTTAGAGAAAACTAGAGCTAGAGTAATGTATAGGCTTAGAGATAGAGTAATGCATAGATAGGAAAATGTATAGACAGATAAATGTATAGGTAGACAGATGAATAGATAGGTTAATAGATAGGGAAATGTATAGATAGAAAAATGTATAGTAAGAGAGTTAGAGATATGTAGAGTTAGAGTTATGTAAAGGCAGAGAGATAGAGAAATGCATAAATAGAAAAATGTATAGTTAGTTAGAAAAATGTAGAGATAGATACATGTATAGATAAATGTTTAGGTAGAAAAATGTATAAACAGAAAGATGGGTTCTTAGATCAGGAAATATATATGTAAAGAGTTAGAGAAATGTAGAGCTAGAGTAATGTATAGGCTTTGAGATAGAGAAATACATAGATAGGAAAATGTATAGCTAGAGAAATGTATAGAAAAATGCATAGGTGGAAAAATGAATAGATAGACAGAAAGAAGATAGATAGATAGATAGATAGATGGATAGGAAAATGTATAGGTAGAGAGTTAGAGAAATGTAGAGATAGAATAATTTATAGTCAGAGAGATAGAGAAATATAGAGATAGAGAAATGTAGAGATAAATGTACAGGTAGAAAAATCAATAGTTAGAAAGGTGGGTTCATACATCGGGAAATGTATAGATAGAAAAATGTATATATAGAGAGTTAGAGAAATGTAGAGCTATATTAATGTATAGGCAGAGAGATAGAGAAATGCATAGATAGGAAAATGTATAGTTAGTGAAATGTCTAGATAAATGTACAGTATAGGCAGGAAAATGAATAGCTAGAGAATGTATAGATGGAAAAATGTATAGTTAGAGAACTGTACAGCTAGATTAATGTATAGGCAGAGAGATAGAGAAATGCATAGATAGGAAAATGTATAGTTAGTGAAATGTCTAGATAAATGTACTGTATAGGTAGGAAAATTAATAGACAGAGAATGTATACATGGAAAAATGTACAGTTAGAGTTAGAGAAATGTAGAGCTAAAGTAATGTATAGGCACAGAGATAGAGAAATGCATAAATAGAAAAATGTATAGTTGGAGAGTTAGAGAAATGTAGAGATAGATACATGTATAGATAAATGTTTAGGTAGAAAAATGTATAAATAGAAAGATGGGTTCTTAGATCAGGAAATATGTATGTAAAGAGTTAGAAAAATGTAGAGCTAGAGTAATGTATAGACAGATAGAGATTGCATAGTTAGGAAAATGTATAGTTAGTGACATGTCTAGATCAATGTATACTGTAGGTAGGAAAATGAATAAATAGATAGAGAATGTATAGCCAGAAAAATATATAGAGTTAGAGAAATGTAGAGATAGAGAAATGTACAGGAAGAGAGATAAAGAAGTGCATAGATAGAAAAATGTTTAGTTAGAGAAATGTCTAGAGAAATGTATAGGTAGGAAAAGGAATAGAAAGATAGAGAATGTATAGATATAAAAATGTATAGGTAGAAAATTAGAGAAATGTAGAGCTAAATTATTGAATAGGCAGAGAGATAGAGAAATGCATTGATGGGAAACTATGTAGATAGAGAAATTTATTGCTAGAAAGATAGACAAATGTGTTTAGAAAGATAATGTACAGATAGAAAGAAAAATGTATAGGTAGAGAGTAAGAGAAATGTAGCGATATGAGTAATGTATAGGCAGAGAGATAGAGAAATGTATAGCTAGAGAGATAGGAAAATGTATAGATAGAGAAATGTATATATAAATGTATAGGTAGAAAAATGATTACATAGATAATTAGATAGATAAACAGATAGGGAATTGTATAGATAGAAACATGTATAGGTAGAGTTACAGAAATACAGAGCTAGAGAAATGTATAGGCAGAGAGATAAAGAAATGCATAGCTAGGAAAATGTATAGTTAGAGAAATGTCTAGATGAATGTATAGATAGGAAAAGGAATAGATAGAGTATGTATAGATCGAAAAATGTAAAGGTAGAGAGTTAGAGAAATGTAGAGCTGGAGAAGTGTATAGGCAGACAGATAGAGAAATGCATAGATAGGTAAATGTATAGAGAAATGTATATGTAGAGAGTTAGAGAAATGTAGAGCTAGAGTAATGAACAGGCAAAGAGATAGAGAAATATATAGAAAGAGAAATGCATAGTTAGAGAAATGTCTAGATAAATGTATAGGTTGGAAAATGAATAGAGAATGTATAGATAGAAAAATGTATAGTTAAAGTTAGAGAAATGTAGAGATAGAGTAATGTAAAGGCAGAGAGATACAGAAATATATAGATAGAAAACTGTATAGGTAGAGAGTTACAGAAATATAGAGCTAAAGTGATGTATAGGCAGAGAGATAGATAAATGCATAGATAGGAAAATAGATAGAGAAATGTATAGACAGAAAGATAGACAAATGTGTTTAGATAGAAATGTACAGATATAAAGAAAAATGTATAGGTAGGGCAAGAGAAATGTAGAGATAGAGTAATGTATAGGCAGAGAGATAGAGAAATGTATAGATAGAGAGAAAGGGGAATGTATAGACAGCGAAATGTACAGATAGATCGATAGACAAATAGATTTAGATAGAAATGTACAGAAATAAAGAAAAATGTGTATGTAGAGAGTTAGAGAAATGTAGAGCTAGAGTAATGTATAGGCTTTGAGATAGAGAAATACATAGATAGGAAAATGTATAGCTAGAGAAATGTATAGAAAAATGCATAGGTGGAAAAATGAATAGATAGACAGAAAGAAGATAGATAGATAGATAGATAGATAGATAGATAGATAGATAGATAGATGGATAGGAAAATGTATAGGTAGAGAGTTATAGAAATGTAGAGATAGAATAATTTATAGTCAGAGAGATAGAGAAATATAGAGATAGAGAAATGTAGAGATAAATGTACAGGTAGAAAAATCAATAGTTAGAAAGTTGGGTTCATACATCGGGAAATGTATAGATAGAAAAATGTATATGTAGAGAGTTAGAGAAATGTAGAGCAATAATAATGTATATGTAGAGAGATAGAGAAATGCATAGATAGGAAAATGTATAGTTAGTGAAATGTCTAGATAAATGTACAGTATAGGCAGGAAAATGAATAGCTAGAGAATGTATAGATGGAAAAATGTATAGTTAGAGAAATGTAGAGCTAGATTAATGTATAGGCAGAGAGATAGAGAAATGCATAGATAGGAAAATGTATAGTTAGTGAAATGTCTAGATAAATGTACTGTATAGGTAGGAAAATGAATAGACAGAGAATGTATAGATGGAAAAATGTACAGTTAGAGTTAGAGAAATGTAGAGCGAAAGTAATGTATAGGCACAGAGATAGAGAAATGCATAAATAGAAAAATGTATAGTTGGAGAGTTAGAGAAATGTAGAGATAGATACATGTATAGATAAATGTTTAGGTAGAAAAATGTATAAATAGAAAGATGGGTTCTTAGATCAGGAAATATGTATGTAAAGAGTTAGAGAAATGTAGAGCTAGAGTAATGTATAGACAGATAGAGATTGCATAGTTAGGAAAATGTATAGTTAGTGACATGTCTAGATCAATGTATACTGTAGGTAGGAAAATGAATAAATAGATAGAGAATGTATAGCCAGAAAAATTTATAGAGTTAGAGAAATGTAGAGATAGAGTAATGTACAGGCAGATAGAGAAATGTATAGACAGAAATATGTATAGGTAGAGAGTAAGAGAAATGTAGAGAAAGAGAAACGTATACGGAGGAGAGATAGAGAAATGCAAATAAAGGAATCTGTAAAGATAGAGAAATGTATATATAAATGTATAGGTAGAAAAATGAATACATAGATAATTAGATAAACAGATAGAAAGGAAATGTATAGATGGAAACATGTATAGGTAGAGAGTTCAGAAATGTAGAGCTAGAGAAATGTATAGGCAGAGTGACAAAGTTAGAGAAATGTAGAGATAGAGTAATGTAAAGGCAGAGAGATACAGAAATGTATATATAGAAAACTGTATAGGTAGAGAGTTACAGAAATATAGAGCTAAAGTGATGTATAGGCAGATAGATAGATAAATGCATAGATAGGAAAATAGATAGAGAAATGTATAGACAGAAAGATAGACAAATGTGTTGAGATAGAAATGTACAGATATAAAGAAAAATGAATAGGTAGGGCAAGAGAAATAGAGATAGAGTAATGTATAGGCAGAGAGATAGAGAAATGTATAGATAGAGAGAAAGGGGAATGTATAGATAGCGAAATGTACAGATGATCGATAGACAAATAGATTTAGATAGAAATGTACAGAAATAAAGAACAATGTGTAGGTAGAGAGTTAAAGAAATGTAGAGCTAGAGTAATATATAGGCTTTGAGATAGAGAAATACATAGAAAGGAAAATGTATAGCTAGAGAAATGTATACATAAATGCATAGGTGGAAAAATGAATAGATAGACAGAAAGAAGATAGATAGATAGATAGATAGGAAAATGTATAGGTAGAGAGTTAGAGAAATGTAGAGATAGAATAATTTATAGTCAGAGAGATAGAGAAATATAGAGATAGAGAAATGTAGAGATAAATGTACAGGTAGAAAAATCAATAGTTAGAAAGGTGGGTTCATACATCGGGAAATGTATAGATAGAAAAATGTATATGTAGAGAGTTAGAGAAATGTAGAGCTATAATAATGTATAGGCAGAGAGATAGAGAAATGCATAGATAGGAAAATGTATAGTTAGTGAAATGTCTAGATAAATGTAAAGTATAGGCAGGAAAATGAATAGCTAGAGAATGTATAGATGGAAAAAAGTATAGTTAGAGAAATGTAGAGCTAGATTAATGTATAGGCAGAGAGATAGAGAAATGCATAGATAGGAAAATGTATAGTTAGTGAAATGTCTAGATATATGTACTGTATAGGTAAAAAAATTAATAGACAGAGAATGTATAGATGGAAAAATGTACAGTTAGAGTTAGAGAAATGTAGAGCTAAAGTAATGTATAGGCAGAGAGATAAATGCATAAATAGAAAAATGTATAGTTGGAGAGTTAGAGAAATGTAGAGATAGATACATGTATAGATAAATGTTTAGGTAGAAAAATGTATAAATAGAAAGATGAGTTCTTAAATCAGGAAATATATATGTAAAGAGTTAGAGAAATGTAGAGCTAGAGTAATGTATAGACAGATAGAGATTGCATAGTTAGGAAAATGTATAGTTAGTGACATGTCTAGATCAACGTATACTGTAGGTAGGAAAATGAATAAATAGATAGAGAATGTATAGCCAGAAAAATTTATGGAGTTAGAGAAATGTAGAGATAGAGTAATGTACAGGCAGATAGAGAAATGAATAGACAGAAATATTTATAGGTAGAGAGTTAGAGAAATGTAGAGAAAGAGAAATGTATACGGAGACGAGATAGAGAAATGCATATAAAGGAATCTGTATAGATAGAGAAATGTATATATAAATGAATAGGTAGAAAAATGAATACATAGACAGATAATTAGATAGATAAACAGATAGAAAGGGAAATGTATAGATGGAAACATGTATAGGTAGAGAGTTCAGAAATGTAGAGCTAGAGAAATGTATAGGCAGAGTGATAAAGATATGCATATATAGGAAAATGTATAGTTAGCGAAATGTCTAGATAAATGTAAAGGTAGGAAAATCAATAGATAGAGTATGTATAGATAGAAAATGTGTAGGTAGAGAGTTAGAGAAATGTAGAGCTAAAGTAATGAATAGGCAGAGAGATAGAGAAATGTATATGTAGAGAGTTAGAGAAATGTATAGGCAGAGAAATAGAGAAATGCATATAAAGGAAAATGTATAGATAGACAAATGTTTATATAAATGTATAGGTAGAAAAATGAATAGAAAATAGATAGATAGATAGATAAATAAATTAATAGATAGCTAGATAGATAGATAGACAGGGAAATGTATAGATAGAAAAATGTATAGGTAGAGTTAGAGAAATGTAGAGCTAGAGAAATGTACAGGAAGAGAGATAAAGAAGTGCATAGATAGGAAAATGTTTAGTTAGAGAAATGTCTAGATAAATGTATAGGTAGGAAAAGGAATAGAAAGATAGAGAATGTATTGATAGAAAAATGTATAGGTAGAAAATTAGAGAAATGTAGAGCTAAAGTATTGAATAGGCAGAGAGATAGAGAAATGCACTGATAGGAAACTATGTAGATAGAGAAATGTATTGCTATAAAGATAGACAAATGTGTTTAGAAAGATAATGTACAGATAGAAAGAAAAATGTATAGGTAGAGAGTAAGAGAAAGGTAGCGATAGGAGTAATGTATAGGCAGAGAGATAGAGAAATGTATAGCTAGAGAGATAGGAAAATGTATAGATAGAGAAATGTATATATAAATGTATAGGTAGAAAAATGATTACATAGATAATTAGACAGATAAACAGATAGGGAATTGTATAGATAGAAACATGTATAGGTAGAGTTACAGAAATATAGAGCTAGAGAAATGTATAGGCAGAGAGATAAAGAAATGCATAGATAGAAAAATGTATAGTTAGAGAAATGTCTAGATTAATGTATAGATAGGAAAAGGAATAGATAGAGTATGTATAGATCAAAAATGTAAAGGTAGAGAGTTAGAGAAATGTAGAGATGGAGAAGTGTATAGGCAGATAGATAGAGAAATGCATAGATAGGTAAATGTATAGAGAAAAGTGTATGTAGAGAATTAGAGAAATGTAGAGCTAGAGTAGTGTACAGGCAAAGAGTAGTGTACAGGCAAAGAGATAGAGAAATATATAGAAAGGGAAATGCATAGTTAGAGAAATGTCTAGATAAATGTATAGGTTGTAAAATGAATAAAGAATGTATAGATAGAAAAATGTATAGTTAAAGTTAGAGAAATGTAGAGATAGAGTAATGTAAAGGCAGAGAGATACAGAAATGTATAGATAGAAAACTGTATAGGTAGAGAGTTACAGAAATATAGAGCTAAAGTGATGTATAGGCAGAAAGATAGATAAATGCATAGATAGGAAAATAGATAGAGAAATGTATAGACAGAAAGATAGACAAATGTGTTTAGATAGAAATGTACACGTATAAAGAAAAATGTATAGGTAGGGCAAGAGAAATAGAGATAGAGTAATGTATAGGCAGAGAGATAGAGAAATGTATAGATAGAGAGAAAGGGGAATGTATAGATAGTGAAATGTACAGATAGATCGATAGACAAATAGATTTAGATAGAAATGTACAGAAATAAAGAACAATGTGTAGGTAGAGAGTTAGAGAAATGTAGAGCTAGAGTAATGTATAGGCTTTGAGATAGAGAAATACATAGATAGGAAAATGTATAGCTAGAGAAATGTATAGAAAAATGCATAGGTGGAAAAATGAATAGATAGACAGAAAGAAGATAGATAGATAGATAGATAGATAGATGGATAGGAAAATGTATAGGTAGAGAGTTAGAGAAATGTAGAGATAGAATAATTTATAGTCAGAGAGATAGAGAAATATAGAGATAGAGAAATGTAGAGATAAAGTAATGTACAGGCAGATAGAGAAATGAATAGACAGAAATATGTATAGGTAGAGAGTTAGAGAAATGTAGAGAAAGAGAAATGTATACGGAGACGAGATAGAGAAATGCATATAAAGGAATCTGTATAGAAAGAGAATTGTATATATAAATGTATAGGTAGAAAAATGAATACATAGACAGATAATTAGATAGATAAACAGATAGAAAGGGAAATGTATAGATGGAAACATGTATAGGTAGAGAGTTCAGAAATGTAGAGCTAGAGAAATGTATAGGCAGAGTGATAAAGATATGCATATATAGGAAAATGTATAGTTAGCGAAATGTCTAGATAAATGTAAAGGTAGGAAAATCAATAGATAGAGTATGTATAGATAGAAAATGTGTAGGTAGAGAGTTAGAGAAATGTAGAGCTAAAGTAATGAATAGGCAGAGAGATAGAGAAATGTATATGTAGAGAGTTAGAGAAATGTAGAGCTAGAGAAATGTATAGGCAGAGAGATAGAGAAATGCATATAAAGGAAAATGTATAGATAGACAAATGTTTATATAAATGTATAGGTAGAAAAATGAATAGAAAATAGATAGATAGATAGATAAATAAATAAATTAAGAGAGAGCTAGATAGATAGACAGGAAAATGTATAGCTAGAGTAATGTATACATAAATGCATAGGTGGAAAAATGAATAGATAGACAGAAAGAAGATATATAGATAGATAGATAGATAGATAGATAGATAGATAGATGGTTAGGAAAATGTATAGGTAGAGAGTTAGAGAAATGTAGAGATAGAAAAATTTATAGTCAGAGAGATAGAGAAATATAGAGATAGAAAAATGTAGAGATAAATGTACAGGTAGAAAAATCAATAGTTAGAAAGGTGGGTTCATACATCGGGAAATGTATAGATAGAAAAATGTATATGTAGAGAGTTAGAGAAATGTAGAGCTATAATAATGTATAGGCAGAGAGATAGAGAAATGCATAGATAGGAAAATGTATAGTTAGTGAAATGTCTAGATAAATGTACAGTATAGGCAGGAAAATGAATAGCTAGAGAATGTATAGATGGAAAAATGTATAGTTAGAGAAATGTAGAGCTAGATTAATGTATAGGCAGAGAGATAGAGAAATGCATAGATAAGAAAATGTATAGTTAATGAAATGTCTAGATATATGTACTGTATAGGTAGGAAAATTAATAGAGAATGTATAGATGGAAAAATGTACAGTTAGAGTTAAAGAAATGTAGAGCTAAAGTAATGTATAGGCAGAGAGATAGAGAAATGCATAAATAGAAAAATGTATAGTTAGAGAGTTAGAGAAATGTAGAGATAGATACATGTATAGATAAATGTTAAGGTAGAAAAATGTATAAATAGAAAGATGGGTTCTTAGATCAGGAAATATATATGTAAAGAGTTAGAGAAATGTAGAGCTAGAGTAATGTATAGACAGATAGAGATTGCATAGTTAGGAAAATGTATAGTTAGTGACATGTCTAGATCAATGTATACTGTAGGTAGGAAAATGAATAAATAGATAGAGAATGTATAGCCAGAAAAATGATAGAGTTAGAGAAATGTAGAGATAGAGTAATGTACAGGCAGATAGAGAAATGTATAGATAGAAATATGTATAGGTAGAGAGTTAGAGAAATGTAGAGAAAGAGAAACGTATCTGGAGGAGAGATAGAGAAATGCATATAAAGGAATATGTATAGATAGAGAAATGTATATATAAATGTATAGGTAGAAAAATGAATACATAGACAGATAATTAGATAGATAAACCGATAGAAAGGGAAATGTATAGATAGAAACATGTATAGGTAGAGAGTTCAGAAATGTAGAGCTAGAGAAATGAATAGGCAGAGTGATAAAGAAATGCATATATAGAAAAATGTATAGTTAGCGAAATGTCTAGATAAATGTATAGGTAGGAAAATGAATAGATAGAGTATGTATAGATAGAGAAATGTGTAGGTAGAGAGTTAGAGAAATGTAGAGCTAAAGTAATGGATAGTCAGAGAGATAGAGAAATGTATAGGTAGAGAGTTAGAGAAATGTAGAGTTAGAGAAATGTATAGGCAGAGAGATAGAGAAATGCATATAAAGGAAAATGTAAAGATAGACAAATGTTTATATAAATGTATAGGTAGAAAAATGAATAGGAGATAGATAAATAAATAAATGAATAGATAGCTAGATAGATAGACAGCTAAATGTATATATAGAAAAATGTATAGGTAGAGTTAGAGAAATATAGAGCTAGAGAATGTACAGGAAGAGAGATAAAGAAGTGCATAGATAGGAAAATGTTTAGTTAGAGAAACGTCTAGATAAATGTATAGGTAGGAAAAGTAATAGAAAGATAGAGAATGTATAGATAGAAAAATGTATAGGTAGAAAATTAGAGAAATGTAGAGCTAAATTATTGAATAGGCAGAGAGATAGAGAAATGCATTGATAGGAAACTATGTAGATAGAGAAATGTATTGCTAGAAAGATAGACAAATGTGTTTACAAAGATAATGTACAGATAGAAAGAAAAATGTATAGGTAGAGAGTAAGAGAAATGTAGCGATAGGCGTAATGTATAGGCAGAGAGATAAAGAAATGCATAGCTAGGAAAATGTATAGTTAGAGAAATGTCTAGATGAATGTATAGATAGGAAAAGGAATAGATAGAGTATGTATAGATCGAAAAATGTAAAGGTAGAGAGTTAGAGAAATGTAGAGCTGGAGAAGTGTATAGGCAGACAGATAGAGAAATGCATAGATAGGTAAATGTATAGAGAAAAGTGTATGTAGAGAGTTAGAGAAATGTAGAGCTAGAGTAGTGTACAGGCAAAGAGATAGAGAAATATATAGAAAGGGAAATGCATAGTTAGATAAATGTCTAGATAAATGTATAGGTTGGAAAATTAATAAAGAATGTATAGATAGAAAAATGTATAGTTAAAGTTAGAGAAATGTAGAGATAGAGTAATGTAAAGGCAGATAGATACAGAAATGTATAGATAGAAAACTGTATAGGTAGAGAGTTACAGAAATATAGAGCTAAAGTGATGTATAGGCAGAGAGATAGATAAATGCATAGATAGGAAAATAGATAGAGAAATGTATAGACAGAAAGATAGACAAATGTGTTTAGATAGAAATGTACAGATATAAAGAAAAATGTATAGGTAGGGCAAGAGAAATGTAGAGATAGAGTAATGTATAGGCAGAGAGATAGAGAAATGTATAGATAGAGAGAAAGGGGAATGTATTGATAGCGAAATGTCCAGATAGATCGATAGACAAATAGATTTAGATAGAAATGTACAGAAATAAAGAACAATGTGTAGGTAGAGAGTTAGAGAAATGTAGAGCTAGAGTAATATATAGGCTTTGAGATATAGAAATACATAGATAGGAAAATGTATAGCTAGAGAAATGTATACATAAATGCATAGGTGGAAAAATGAATAGATAAACTGAAAGAAGATAGATAGATAGATAGAACGATGGATAGGAAAATGTATAGGTAGAGAGTTAGAGAAATGTAGAGATAGAATAATTTATAGTCAGAGAGATAGAGAAATATAGAGATAGAGAAATGTAGAGATAAATGTACAGGTAGAAAAATCAATAGCTAGAAAGGTGGGTTCATACATCGGGAAATGTATAGATAGAAAAATGTATATGTAGAGAGTTAGAGAAATGTAGAGCTATAATAATGTATATGCAGAGAGATAGAGAAATGCATAGATAGGAAAATGTATAGTTAGTGAAATGTCTAGATAAATGTACAGTATAGGCAGGAAAATGAATAGCTAGAGAATTTATAGATGGAAAAATGTATAATTAGAGAAATGTAGAGCTAGATTAATGTATAGGCAGAGAGATAGAGAAATGCATAGATAGGAAAATATATAGTTAGTGAAATGTCTAGATAAATGTACTTTATAGGTAGGAAAATGAATAGACAGAAAATGTATAGAGGGAAAAATGTACAGTTAGAGTTAGAGAAATGTAAAGCTAAAGTAATGTATAGGCAGAGAGATAGAGAAATGCATAAATAGAAAAATGTATAGTTGGAGAGTTAGAGAAATGTAGAGATAGATACATGTATAGATAAATATTTAGGTAGAAAAATGTATAAATAGAAAGAGGAGTTCTTAGATCGGGAAATATATATGTAAAGAGTTAGAGAAATGTAGAGCTAGAGTAATGTATAGACAGATAGAGATTGCATAGTTAGGAAAATGTATAGTTAGTGACATGTCTAGATCAATGTATACTGTAGGTAGGAAAATGAATAAATAGATAGAGAATGTATAGCCAGAAAAATGATAGAGCTAGAGAAATGTATAGGCAGAGTGATAAAGATATGCATATATAGGAAAATGTATAGTTAGCGAAATGTCTAGATAAATGTAAAGGTAGGAAAATCAATAGATAGAGTATGTATAGATAGAAAATGTGTAGGTAGAGAGTTAGAGAAATGTAGAGCTAAAGTAATGAATAGGCAGAGAGATAGAGAAATGTATATGTAGAGAGTTAGAGAAATGTAGAGCTAGAGAAATGTATAGGCAGAGAGATAGAGAAATGCATATAAAGGAAAATGTATAGATAGACAAATGTTTATATAAATGTATAGGTAGAAAAATGAATAGAAAATAGATAGATAGATAGATAAATAAATAAATAAATTAAGAGAGAGCTAGATAGATAGACAGGAAAATGTATAGCTAGAGTAATGTATACATAAATGCATAGGTGGAAAAATGAATAGATAGACAGAAAGAAGATATATAGATAGATAGATAGATAGATAGATAGATAGATGGTTAGGAAAATGTATAGGTAGAGAGTTAGAGAAATGTAGAGATAGAAAAATTTATAGTCAGAGAGATAGAGAAATATAGAGATAGAAAAATGTAGAGATAAATGTACAGGTAGAAAAATCAATAGTTAGAAAGGTGGGTTCATACATCGGGAAATGTATAGATAGAAAAATGTATATGTAGAGAGTTAGAGAAATGTAGAGCTATAATAATGTATAGGCAGAGAGATAGAGAAATGCATAGATAGGAAAATGTATAGTTAGTGAAATGTCTAGATAAATGTACAGTATAGGCAGGAAAATGAATAGCTAGAGAATGTATAGATGGAAAAATGTATAGTTAGAGAAATGTAGAGCTAGATTAATGTATAGGCAGAGAGATAGAGAAATGCATAGATAAGAAAATGTATAGTTAATGAAATGTCTAGATATATGTACTGTATAGGTAGGAAAATTAATAGAGAATGTATAGATGGAAAAATGTACAGTTAGAGTTAAAGAAATGTAGAGCTAAAGTAATGTATAGGCAGAGAGATAGAGAAATGCATAAATAGAAAAATGTATAGTTAGAGAGTTAGAGAAATGTAGAGATAGATACATGTATAGATAAATGTTAAGGTAGAAAAATGTATAAATAGAAAGATGGGTTCTTAGATCAGGAAATATATATGTAAAGAGTTAGAGAAATGTAGAGCTAGAGTAATGTATAGACAGATAGAGATTGCATAGTTAGGAAAATGTATAGTTAGTGACATGTCTAGATCAATGTATACTGTAGGTAGGAAAATGAATAAATAGATAGAGAATGTATAGCCAGAAAAATGATAGAGTTAGAGAAATGTAGAGATAGAGTAATGTACAGGCAGATAGAGAAATGTATAGATAGAAATATGTATAGGTAGAGAGTTAGAGAAATGTAGAGAAAGAGAAACGTATCTGGAGGAGAGATAGAGAAATGCATATAAAGGAATATGTATAGATAGAGAAATGTATATATAAATGTATAGGTAGAAAAATGAATACATAGACAGATAATTAGATAGATAAACCGATAGAAAGGGAAATGTATAGATAGAAACATGTATAGGTAGAGAGTTCAGAAATGTAGAGCTAGAGAAATGAATAGGCAGAGTGATAAAGAAATGCATATATAGAAAAATGTATAGTTAGCGAAATGTCTAGATAAATGTATAGGTAGGAAAATGAATAGATAGAGTATGTATAGATAGAGAAATGTGTAGGTAGAGAGTTAGAGAAATGTAGAGCTAAAGTAATGGATAGTCAGAGAGATAGAGAAATGTATAGGTAGAGAGTTAGAGAAATGTAGAGTTAGAGAAATGTATAGGCAGAGAGATAGAGAAATGCATATAAAGGAAAATGTAAAGATAGACAAATGTTTATATAAATGTATAGGTAGAAAAATGAATAGGAGATAGATAAATAAATAAATGAATAGATAGCTAGATAGATAGACAGCTAAATGTATATATAGAAAAATGTATAGGTAGAGTTAGAGAAATATAGAGCTAGAGAATGTACAGGAAGAGAGATAAAGAAGTGCATAGATAGGAAAATGTTTAGTTAGAGAAACGTCTAGATAAATGTATAGGTAGGAAAAGTAATAGAAAGATAGAGAATGTATAGATAGAAAAATGTATAGGTAGAAAATTAGAGAAATGTAGAGCTAAATTATTGAATAGGCAGAGAGATAGAGAAATGCATTGATAGGAAACTATGTAGATAGAGAAATGTATTGCTAGAAAGATAGACAAATGTGTTTACAAAGATAATGTACAGATAGAAAGAAAAATGTATAGGTAGAGAGTAAGAGAAATGTAGCGATAGGCGTAATGTATAGGCAGAGAGATAAAGAAATGCATAGCTAGGAAAATGTATAGTTAGAGAAATGTCTAGATGAATGTATAGATAGGAAAAGGAATAGATAGAGTATGTATAGATCGAAAAATGTAAAGGTAGAGAGTTAGAGAAATGTAGAGCTGGAGAAGTGTATAGGCAGACAGATAGAGAAATGCATAGATAGGTAAATGTATAGAGAAAAGTGTATGTAGAGAGTTAGAGAAATGTAGAGCTAGAGTAGTGTACAGGCAAAGAGATAGAGAAATATATAGAAAGGGAAATGCATAGTTAGATAAATGTCTAGATAAATGTATAGGTTGGAAAATTAATAAAGAATGTATAGATAGAAAAATGTATAGTTAAAGTTAGAGAAATGTAGAGATAGAGTAATGTAAAGGCAGATAGATACAGAAATGTATAGATAGAAAACTGTATAGGTAGAGAGTTACAGAAATATAGAGCTAAAGTGATGTATAGGCAGAGAGATAGATAAATGCATAGATAGGAAAATAGATAGAGAAATGTATAGACAGAAAGATAGACAAATGTGTTTAGATAGAAATGTACAGATATAAAGAAAAATGTATAGGTAGGGCAAGAGAAATGTAGAGATAGAGTAATGTATAGGCAGAGAGATAGAGAAATGTATAGATAGAGAGAAAGGGGAATGTATTGATAGCGAAATGTCCAGATAGATCGATAGACAAATAGATTTAGATAGAAATGTACAGAAATAAAGAACAATGTGTAGGTAGAGAGTTAGAGAAATGTAGAGCTAGAGTAATATATAGGCTTTGAGATATAGAAATACATAGATAGGAAAATGTATAGCTAGAGAAATGTATACATAAATGCATAGGTGGAAAAATGAATAGATAAACTGAAAGAAGATAGATAGATAGATAGAACGATGGATAGGAAAATGTATAGGTAGAGAGTTAGAGAAATGTAGAGATAGAATAATTTATAGTCAGAGAGATAGAGAAATATAGAGATAGAGAAATGTAGAGATAAATGTACAGGTAGAAAAATCAATAGCTAGAAAGGTGGGTTCATACATCGGGAAATGTATAGATAGAAAAATGTATATGTAGAGAGTTAGAGAAATGTAGAGCTATAATAATGTATATGCAGAGAGATAGAGAAATGCATAGATAGGAAAATGTATAGTTAGTGAAATGTCTAGATAAATGTACAGTATAGGCAGGAAAATGAATAGCTAGAGAATTTATAGATGGAAAAATGTATAATTAGAGAAATGTAGAGCTAGATTAATGTATAGGCAGAGAGATAGAGAAATGCATAGATAGGAAAATATATAGTTAGTGAAATGTCTAGATAAATGTACTTTATAGGTAGGAAAATGAATAGACAGAAAATGTATAGAGGGAAAAATGTACAGTTAGAGTTAGAGAAATGTAAAGCTAAAGTAATGTATAGGCAGAGAGATAGAGAAATGCATAAATAGAAAAATGTATAGTTGGAGAGTTAGAGAAATGTAGAGATAGATACATGTATAGATAAATATTTAGGTAGAAAAATGTATAAATAGAAAGAGGAGTTCTTAGATCGGGAAATATATATGTAAAGAGTTAGAGAAATGTAGAGCTAGAGTAATGTATAGACAGATAGAGATTGCATAGTTAGGAAAATGTATAGTTAGTGACATGTCTAGATCAATGTATACTGTAGGTAGGAAAATGAATAAATAGATAGAGAATGTATAGCCAGAAAAATGATAGAGCTAGAGAAATGTATAGGCAGAGTGATAAAGATATGCATATATAGGAAAATGTATAGTTAGCGAAATGTCTAGATAAATGTAAAGGTAGGAAAATCAATAGATAGAGTATGTATAGATAGAAAATGTGTAGGTAGAGAGTTAGAGAAATGTAGAGCTAAAGTAATGAATAGGCAGAGAGATAGAGAAATGTATATGTAGAGAGTTAGAGAAATGTAGAGCTAGAGAAATGTATAGGCAGAGAGATAGAGAAATGCATATAAAGGAAAATGTATAGATAGACAAATGTTTATATAAATGTATAGGTAGAAAAATGAATAGAAAATAGATAGATAGATAGATAAATAAATAAATAAATTAAGAGAGAGCTAGATAGATAGACAGGAAAATGTATAGCTAGAGTAATGTATACATAAATGCATAGGTGGAAAAATGAATAGATAGACAGAAAGAAGATATATAGATAGATAGATAGATAGATAGATAGATAGATAGATGGTTAGGAAAATGTATAGGTAGAGAGTTAGAGAAATGTAGAGATAGAAAAATTTATAGTCAGAGAGATAGAGAAATATAGAGATAGAAAAATGTAGAGATAAATGTACAGGTAGAAAAATCAATAGTTAGAAAGGTGGGTTCATACATCGGGAAATGTATAGATAGAAAAATGTATATGTAGAGAGTTAGAGAAATGTAGAGCTATAATAATGTATAGGCAGAGAGATAGAGAAATGCATAGATAGGAAAATGTATAGTTAGTGAAATGTCTAGATAAATGTACAGTATAGGCAGGAAAATGAATAGCTAGAGAATGTATAGATGGAAAAATGTATAGTTAGAGAAATGTAGAGCTAGATTAATGTATAGGCAGAGAGATAGAGAAATGCATAGATAAGAAAATGTATAGTTAATGAAATGTCTAGATATATGTACTGTATAGGTAGGAAAATTAATAGAGAATGTATAGATGGAAAAATGTACAGTTAGAGTTAAAGAAATGTAGAGCTAAAGTAATGTATAGGCAGAGAGATAGAGAAATGCATAAATAGAAAAATGTATAGTTAGAGAGTTAGAGAAATGTAGAGATAGATACATGTATAGATAAATGTTAAGGTAGAAAAATGTATAAATAGAAAGATGGGTTCTTAGATCAGGAAATATATATGTAAAGAGTTAGAGAAATGTAGAGCTAGAGTAATGTATAGACAGATAGAGATTGCATAGTTAGGAAAATGTATAGTTAGTGACATGTCTAGATCAATGTATACTGTAGGTAGGAAAATGAATAAATAGATAGAGAATGTATAGCCAGAAAAATGATAGAGTTAGAGAAATGTAGAGATAGAGTAATGTACAGGCAGATAGAGAAATGTATAGATAGAAATATGTATAGGTAGAGAGTTAGAGAAATGTAGAGAAAGAGAAACGTATCTGGAGGAGAGATAGAGAAATGCATATAAAGGAATATGTATAGATAGAGAAATGTATATATAAATGTATAGGTAGAAAAATGAATACATAGACAGATAATTAGATAGATAAACCGATAGAAAGGGAAATGTATAGATAGAAACATGTATAGGTAGAGAGTTCAGAAATGTAGAGCTAGAGAAATGAATAGGCAGAGTGATAAAGAAATGCATATATAGAAAAATGTATAGTTAGCGAAATGTCTAGATAAATGTATAGGTAGGAAAATGAATAGATAGAGTATGTATAGATAGAGAAATGTGTAGGTAGAGAGTTAGAGAAATGTAGAGCTAAAGTAATGGATAGTCAGAGAGATAGAGAAATGTATAGGTAGAGAGTTAGAGAAATGTAGAGTTAGAGAAATGTATAGGCAGAGAGATAGAGAAATGCATATAAAGGAAAATGTAAAGATAGACAAATGTTTATATAAATGTATAGGTAGAAAAATGAATAGAAGATAGATAAATAAATAAATGAATAGATAGCTAGATAGATAGACAGCTAAATGTATATATAGAAAAATGTATAGGTAGAGTTAGAGAAATATAGAGCTAGAGAATGTACAGGAAGAGAGATAAAGAAGTGCATAGATAGGAAAATGTTTAGTTAGAGAAACGTCTAGATAAATGTATAGGTAGGAAAAGTAATAGAAAGATAGAGAATGTATAGATAGAAAAATGTATAGGTAGAAAATTAGAGAAATGTAGAGCTAAATTATTGAATAGGCAGAGAGATAGAGAAATGCATTGATAGGAAACTATGTAGATAGAGAAATGTATTGCTAGAAAGATAGACAAATGTGTTTACAAAGATAATGTACAGATAGAAAGAAAAATGTATAGGTAGAGAGTAAGAGAAATGTAGCGATAGGCGTAATGTATAGGCAGAGAGATAAAGAAATGCATAGCTAGGAAAATGTATAGTTAGAGAAATGTCTAGATGAATGTATAGATAGGAAAAGGAATAGATAGAGTATGTATAGATCGAAAAATGTAAAGGTAGAGAGTTAGAGAAATGTAGAGCTGGAGAAGTGTATAGGCAGACAGATAGAGAAATGCATAGATAGGTAAATGTATAGAGAAAAGTGTATGTAGAGAGTTAGAGAAATGTAGAGCTAGAGTAGTGTACAGGCAAAGAGATAGAGAAATATATAGAAAGGGAAATGCATAGTTAGATAAATGTCTAGATAAATGTATAGGTTGGAAAATTAATAAAGAATGTATAGATAGAAAAATGTATAGTTAAAGTTAGAGAAATGTAGAGATAGAGTAATGTAAAGGCAGATAGATACAGAAATGTATAGATAGAAAACTGTATAGGTAGAGAGTTACAGAAATATAGAGCTAAAGTGATGTATAGGCAGAGAGATAGATAAATGCATAGATAGGAAAATAGATAGAGAAATGTATAGACAGAAAGATAGACAAATGTGTTTAGATAGAAATGTACAGATATAAAGAAAAATGTATAGGTAGGGCAAGAGAAATGTAGAGATAGAGTAATGTATAGGCAGAGAGATAGAGAAATGTATAGATAGAGAGAAAGGGGAATGTATTGATAGCGAAATGTCCAGATAGATCGATAGACAAATAGATTTAGATAGAAATGTACAGAAATAAAGAACAATGTGTAGGTAGAGAGTTAGAGAAATGTAGAGCTAGAGTAATATATAGGCTTTGAGATATAGAAATACATAGATAGGAAAATGTATAGCTAGAGAAATGTATACATAAATGCATAGGTGGAAAAATGAATAGATAAACTGAAAGAAGATAGATAGATAGATAGAACGATGGATAGGAAAATGTATAGGTAGAGAGTTAGAGAAATGTAGAGATAGAATAATTTATAGTCAGAGAGATAGAGAAATATAGAGATAGAGAAATGTAGAGATAAATGTACAGGTAGAAAAATCAATAGCTAGAAAGGTGGGTTCATACATCGGGAAATGTATAGATAGAAAAATGTATATGTAGAGAGTTAGAGAAATGTAGAGCTATAATAATGTATATGCAGAGAGATAGAGAAATGCATAGATAGGAAAATGTATAGTTAGTGAAATGTCTAGATAAATGTACAGTATAGGCAGGAAAATGAATAGCTAGAGAATTTATAGATGGAAAAATGTATAATTAGAGAAATGTAGAGCTAGATTAATGTATAGGCAGAGAGATAGAGAAATGCATAGATAGGAAAATATATAGTTAGTGAAATGTCTAGATAAATGTACTTTATAGGTAGGAAAATGAATAGACAGAAAATGTATAGAGGGAAAAATGTACAGTTAGAGTTAGAGAAATGTAAAGCTAAAGTAATGTATAGGCAGAGAGATAGAGAAATGCATAAATAGAAAAATGTATAGTTGGAGAGTTAGAGAAATGTAGAGATAGATACATGTATAGATAAATATTTAGGTAGAAAAATGTATAAATAGAAAGAGGAGTTCTTAGATCGGGAAATATATATGTAAAGAGTTAGAGAAATGTAGAGCTAGAGTAATGTATAGACAGATAGAGATTGCATAGTTAGGAAAATGTATAGTTAGTGACATGTCTAGATCAATGTATACTGTAGGTAGGAAAATGAATAAATAGATAGAGAATGTATAGCCAGAAAAATGATAGAGCTAGAGAAATGTATAGGCAGAGTGATAAAGATATGCATATATAGGAAAATGTATAGTTAGCGAAATGTCTAGATAAATGTAAAGGTAGGAAAATCAATAGATAGAGTATGTATAGATAGAAAATGTGTAGGTAGAGAGTTAGAGAAATGTAGAGCTAAAGTAATGAATAGGCAGAGAGATAGAGAAATGTATATGTAGAGAGTTAGAGAAATGTAGAGCTAGAGAAATGTATAGGCAGAGAGATAGAGAAATGCATATAAAGGAAAATGTATAGATAGACAAATGTTTATATAAATGTATAGGTAGAAAAATGAATAGAAAATAGATAGATAGATAGATAAATAAATAAATAAATTAAGAGAGAGCTAGATAGATAGACAGGAAAATGTATAGCTAGAGTAATGTATACATAAATGCATAGGTGGAAAAATGAATAGATAGACAGAAAGAAGATATATAGATAGATAGATAGATAGATAGATAGATGGTTAGGAAAATGTATAGGTAGAGAGTTAGAGAAATGTAGAGATAGAAAAATTTATAGTCAGAGAGATAGAGAAATATAGAGATAGAAAAATGTAGAGATAAATGTACAGGTAGAAAAATCAATAGTTAGAAAGGTGGGTTCATACATCGGGAAATGTATAGATAGAAAAATGTATATGTAGAGAGTTAGAGAAATGTAGAGCTATAATAATGTATAGGCAGAGAGATAGAGAAATGCATAGATAGGAAAATGTATAGTTAGTGAAATGTCTAGATAAATGTACAGTATAGGCAGGAAAATGAATAGCTAGAGAATGTATAGATGGAAAAATGTATAGTTAGAGAAATGTAGAGCTAGATTAATGTATAGGCAGAGAGATAGAGAAATGCATAGATAAGAAAATGTATAGTTAATGAAATGTCTAGATATATGTACTGTATAGGTAGGAAAATTAATAGAGAATGTATAGATGGAAAAATGTACAGTTAGAGTTAAAGAAATGTAGAGCTAAAGTAATGTATAGGCAGAGAGATAGAGAAATGCATAAATAGAAAAATGTATAGTTAGAGAGTTAGAGAAATGTAGAGATAGATACATGTATAGATAAATGTTAAGGTAGAAAAATGTATAAATAGAAAGATGGGTTCTTAGATCAGGAAATATATATGTAAAGAGTTAGAGAAATGTAGAGCTAGAGTAATGTATGGACAGATAGAGATTGCATAGTTAGGAAAATGTATAGTTAGTGACATGTCTAGATCAATGTATACTGTAGGTAGGAAAATGAATAAATAGATAGAGAATGTATAGCCAGAAAAATGATAGAGTTAGAGAAATGTAGAGATAGAGTAATGTACAGGCAGATAGAGAAATGTATAGATAGAAATATGTATAGGTAGAGAGTTAGAGAAATGTAGAGAAAGAGAAACGTATCTGGAGGAGAGATAGAGAAATGCATATAAAGGAATATGTATAGAGAAATGTATATATAAATGTATAGGTAGAAAAATGAATACATAGACAGAAAATTAGATAGATAAACAGATAGAAAGGGAAATGTATAGATAGAAACATGTATAGGTAGAGAGTTCAGAAATGTAGAGCTAGAGAAATGAATAGGCAGAGTGATAAAGAAATGCATATATAGAAAAATGTATAGTTAGCGAAATGTCTAGATAAATGTATAGGTAGGAAAATGAATAGATAGAGTATGTATAGATAGAGAAATGTGTAGGTAGAGAGTTAGAGAAATGTAGAGCTAAAGTAATGGATAGTCAGAGAGATAGAGAAATGTATAGGTAGAGAGTTAGAGAAATGTAGAGTTAGAGAAATGTATAGGCAGAGAGATAGAGAAATGCATATAAAGGAAAATGTAAAGATAGACAAATGTTTATATAAATGTATAGGTAGAAAAATGAATAGAAGATAGATAAATAAATAAATGAATCTATAGCTAGATAGATAGACAGCTAAATGTATATATAGAAAAATGTATAGGTAGAGTTAGAGAAATATAGAGCTAGAGAATGTACAGGAAGAGAGATAAAGAAGTGCATAGATAGGAAAATGTTTAGTTAGAGAAACGTCTAGATAAATGTATAGGTAGGAAAAGTAATAGAAAGATAGAGAATGTATAGATAGAAAAATGTATAGGTAGAAAATTAGAGAAATGTAGAGCTAAATTATTGAATAGGCAGAGAGATAGAGAAATGCATTGATAGGAAACTATGTAGATAGAGAAATGTATTGCTAGAAAGATAGACAAATGTGTTTACAAAGATAATGTACAGATAGAAAGAAAAATGTATAGGTAGAGAGTAAGAGAAATGTAGCGATAGGCGTAATGTATAGGCAGAGAGATAAAGAAATGCATAGCTAGGAAAATGTATAGTTAGAGAAATGTCTAGATGAATGTATAGATAGGAAAAGGAATAGATAGAGTATGTATAGATCGAAAAATGTAAAGGTAGAGAGTTAGAGAAATGTAGAGCTGGAGAAGTGTATAGGCAGACAGATAGAGAAATGCATAGATAGGTAAATGTATAGAGAAAAGTGTATGTAGAGAGTTAGAGAAATGTAGAGCTAGAGTAGTGTACAGGCAAAGAGATAGAGAAATATATAGAAAGGGAAATGCATAGTTAGATAAATGTCTAGATAAATGTATAGGTTGGAAAATTAATAAAGAATGTATAGATAGAAAAATGTATAGTTAAAGTTAGAGAAATGTAGAGATAGAGTAATGTAAAGGCAGATAGATACAGAAATGTATAGATAGAAAACTGTATAGGTAGAGAGTTACAGAAATATAGAGCTAAAGTGATGTATAGGCAGAGAGATAGATAAATGCATAGATAGGAAAATAGATAGAGAAATGTATAGACAGAAAGATAGACAAATGTGTTTAGATAGAAATGTACAGATATAAAGAAAAATGTATAGGTAGGGCAAGAGAAATGTAGAGATAGAGTAATGTATAGGCAGAGAGATAGAGAAATGTATAGATAGAGAGAAAGGGGAATGTATTGATAGCGAAATGTCCAGATAGATCGATAGACAAATAGATTTAGATAGAAATGTACAGAAATAAAGAACAATGTGTAGGTAGAGAGTTTGAGAAATGTAGAGCTAGAGTAATATATAGGCTTTGAGATATAGAAATACATAGATAGGAAAATGTATAGCTAGAGAAATGTATACATAAATGCATAGGTGGAAAAATGAATAGATAAACTGAAAGAAGATAGATAGATAGATAGATAGAACGATGGATAGGAAAATGTATAGGTAGAGAGTTAGAGAAATGTAGAGATAGAAAAATTTATAGTCAGAGAGATAGAGAAATATAGAGATAGAGAAATGTAGAGATAAATGTACAGGTAGAAAAATCAATAGCTAGAAAGGTGGGTTCATACATCGGGAAATGTATAGATAGAAAAATGTATATGTAGAGAGTTAGAGAAATGTAGAGCTATAATAATGTATATGCAAAGAGATAGAGAAATGCATAGATAGGAAAATGTATAGTTAGTGAAATGTCTAGATAAATGTACAGTATAGGCAGGAAAATGAATAGCTAGAGAATTTATAGATGGAAAAATGTATAATTAGAGAAATGTAGAGCTAGATTAATGTATAGGCAGAGAGATAGAGAAATGCATAGATAGGAAAATATATAGTTAGTGAAATGTCTAGATAAATGTACTTTATAGGTAGGAAAATGAATAGACAGAAAATGTATAGAGGGAAAAATGTACAGTTAGAGTTAGAGAAATGTAAAGCTAAAGTAATGTATAGGCAGAGAGATAGAGAAATGCATAAATAGAAAAATGTATAGTTGGAGAGTTAGAGAAATGTAGAGATAGATACATGTATAGATAAATATTTAGGTAGAAAAATGTATAAATAGAAAGAGGAGTTCTTAGATCGGGAAATATATATGTAAAGAGTTAGAGAAATGTAGAGCTAGAGTAATGTATAGACAGATAGACATTGCATAGTTAGGAAAATGTATAGTTAGTGACATGTCTAGATCAATGTATACTGTAGGTAGGAAAATGAATAAATAGATAGAGAATGTATAGCCAGAAAAATGATAGAGTTAGAGAAATGTAGAGATAGAGTAATGTACAGGCAGATAGAGAAATGTATAGACAGAAATATGTATATGTAGAGAGTTAGAGAAATGTAGAGAAAGAGAAACGTATCTGGAGGAGAGATAGAGAAATGCATATAAAGGAATATGTATAGATAGAGAAATGTATATATAAATGTATAGGTAGAAAAATGAATACATAGACAGATAATTAGATAGATAAACAGATAGAAAGGGAAATGTATAGATAGAAACATGTATAGGTAGAGAGTTCAGAAATGTAGAGCTAGAGAAATGAATAGGCAGAGTGATAAAGAAATGCATATATAGAAAAATGTATAGTTAGCGAAATGTCTAGATAAATGTATAGGTAGGAAAATGAATAGATAGAGTATGTATAGATAGAGAAATGTGTAGGTAGAGAGTTAGAGAAACGTAGAGCTAAAGAAATGGATAGGCAGAGAGATAGAGAAATGTATAGGTAGAGAGTTAGAGAAATGTAGAGCTAGAGAAATGTATAGGCAGAGAGATAGAGAAATGCTTAAAAAGGAAAATGTATAGATAGACAAATGTTTATATAAATGTTTAGGTAGAAAAATGAATAGAAGATAGATAGATAAATAAATAAATTAATAGATTGCTAGATAGATAGACAGGGAAATGTATAAATAGAAAAATGTATAGGTAGAGTTAGAGAAATGTAGAGCTAGAGAAATGTACAGGAAGAGAGATAAAGAAGTGCATAGATAGGAAAATGTTTAGTTAGAGAAATGTCTAGATAAATGTATAGGTAGGAAAAGGAATAGAAAGATAGAGAATGTACAGATAGAAAAATGTATAGGTAGAAAATTAGAGTTATGTAGAGCTAAGTTATTGAATAGGCAGAGAGATAGAGAATTGCATTGATAGGAAACTATGTAGATAGAGAAATTTAATGCTAGAAAGATAGACAAATGTGTTTAGAAAGATAATGTACAGATAGAAAGAAAAATGTATAGGTAGAGAGTAAGATAAATGTAGCGATAGGAGTAATGTATAGGCAGAGAGATAGAGAAATGTATAGCTAGAGAGATAGGAAAATGTATAGATAGAAAAATGTATATATAAATGTATAGGTAGAAAAATGATTACATAGATAATTAGATAGATAAACAGATAGGGAATTGTATAGATAGAAACATGTATAGGTAGAGTTACAGAAATATAGAGCTAGAGAAATGTATAGGCAGAGAGATAAAGAAATGCATAGATAGAAAAATGTATAGTTAGAGAAATGTCTAGATGAATGTATAGATAGGAAAAGGAATAGATAGAGTATGTATAGATCGAAAAATGTAAAGGTAGAGAGTTAGAGAAATGTAGAGCTGGAGAAGTGTATAGGCAGACAGATAGAGAAATGCATAGATAGGTAAATGTATAGAGAAAAGTGTATGTAGAGAGTTAGAGAAATGTAGAGCTAGAGTAGTGTACAGGCAAAGAGATAGAGAAATATATAGAAAGGGAAATGCATAGTTAGAGAAATGTCTAGATAAATGTATAGGTTGGAAAATGAATAGAGAATGTATAGATAGAAAAATGTATAGTTAAAGTTAGAGAAATGTAGAGATAGAGTAATGTAAAGGCAGAGAGATACAGAAATGTATAGATAGAAAACTGTATAGGTAGAGAGTTACAGAAATATAGAGCTAAAGTGATGTATAGGCAGAGAGATAGATAAATGCATAGATAGGAAAATAGAGAAATGTATAGACAGAAAGATAGACAAATGTGTTTAGAAAGAAATGTACAGATATAAGGAAAAATGTATAGGTAGGGCAAGATAAATGTAGAGATAGAGTAATGTATAGGCAGAGAGATAGAGAAATGTATAGATAGAGAGAAAGGGGAATGTATAGATAGCGAAATGTACAGATAGATCGATAGACAAATAGATTTAGATAGAAATGTACAGAAATAAAGAAAAATGTGTAGGTAGAGAGTTAGAGAAATGTAGAGCTAGAGTAATGTATAGGCTTTGAGATAGAGAAATACATAGATAAGAATATGTATAGCTAGAGAAATGCATAAATAAATGCATTGGTGGAAAAATGAATAGATAGTTAGACAGAAAGAAGTTAGATAGATAGATGGATAGGGAAATGTATAGGTAGACAGTTAGAGAAATGTAGAGATAGAATAATTTATAGTCAGAGAGATAGAGAAATATAGAGATAGAGAAATGTAGAGATAAATGTACAGGTAGAAAAATCAATAGTTAGAAAGGTGGGTTCATACATCGGGAAATGTATAGATAGAAAAATGTATATGTAAAGAGTTAGAGAAATGTAGAGCTATATTAATGTATAGGCAGAGAGATAGATAAATGCATAGATAGGAAAATGTATAGTTAGTGAAATGTCTAGATAAATGTACAGTATAGGCAGGAAAATTAATAGCTAGAGAATGTATAGATGGAAAAATGTATAGTTAGAGAAATGTAGAGCTAGATTAATGTATAGGCAGAGAGATAGAGAAATGCATAGATAGGAAAATGTATAGTTAGTGAAATGTCTAGATATATGTACTGTATAGGTAGGAAAATTAACAGACAGAAAATGTATAGATGGAAAAATGTACAGTTAGAGTTAGAGAAATGTACAGCTAAAGTAATGTATAGGCAGAGAGATAGAGAAATGCATAAATAGAAAAATGTATAGTTGGAGAGTTAGAGAAATGTAGAGATAGATACATGTATAGATAAATGTTTAGGTAGAAAAATGTATAAATAGAAAGATGGGTTCTTAGATCAGGAAATATATATGTAAAGAGTTAGAGAAATGTAGAGCTAGAGTAATGTATAGACAGATAGAGATTGCATAGTTAGGAAAATGTATAGTTAGTGACATGTCTAGATCAATGTATACTGTAGGTAGTAAAATGAATAAATAGATAGAGAATGTATAGCCAGAAAAATGTATAGAGTTAGAAAAATGTAGAGATAGAGTAATGTATATATAAATGTATAGATAGAAAAATGAATACATAGATAGATAATTAGATAAATAGATAGAAAGGGAAATGTATAGATAGAAACATGTATAGTTAGCGAAATGTCTAGATAAATGTATAGGTAGGAAAATGAATAGATAGAGTATGTATAGATAGAGAAATGTGTAGGTAGAGAGTTAGAGAAATGTAGAGCTAAAGTAATTGATAGGCAGAGAGATAGAGAAATGTATAGATAGAGAGTTAGAGAAATGTAGAGATAGAATAATTTATAGTCAGAGAGATAGAGAAATATAGAGATAGAGAAATGTAGAGATAAATGTACAGGTAGAAAAATCAATAGCTAGAAAGGTGGGTTCATACATCGGGAAATGTATAGATAGAAAAATGTATATTTAGAGAGTTAGAGAAATGTAGAGGTAAAATAATGTATAGGCAGAGAGATAGATAAATGCATAGATAGGAAAATGTATAGTTAGTGAAATGTCTAGATAAATGTACAGTATAGGCAGGAAAATTAATAGCTAGAGAATGTATAGATTGAAAAATGTATAGTTAGAGAAATGTAGAGCTAGATTAATGTATAGGCAGAGAAATAGAGAAATGCATAGATAGGAAAATGTATAGTTAGTGAAATGTCTAGATATATGTACTGTATAGGTAGGAAAATTAATAGACAGAAAATGTATAGATGGAAAAATGTACAGTTAGAGTTAGAGAAATGTAGAGCTAAAGTAATGTATAGGCAGAGAGATAGAGAAATGCATAAATAGAAAAATGTATAGTTGGAGAGTTAGAGAAATGTAGAGATAGATACATGTATAGATAAATGTTTAGGTAGAAAAATGTATAAATAGAAAGATGGGATCTAAGATCAGGTAATATATATGTAAAGAGTTAGAGAAATGTAGAGCTAGAGTAATGTATAGACAGATAGAGATTGCATAGTTAGGAAAATGTATAGTTAGTGACATGTCTAGATCAATGTATACTGTAGGTAGGAAAATGAATAAATAGATAGAACATGTATAGCCAGAAAAATGTAAAGAGTTAGAGAAATTAAGAGATAAAGTAATGTACAGGCAGATAGAGAAATGTATAGACAGAAATATGTATAGGTAGAGAGTTAGAGAAATGTAGAGAAAGAGAAACGTATACGGAGGAGAGATAGAGAAATGCATATAAAGGAATCTGTATAGATAGAGAAATGTATATATAAATGTATAGGTAGAAAAATGAATACATAGACAGATAATTAGATAGATAAACAGATAGAAAGGGAAATGTATAGATAGAAACATGTATAGTTAGCGAAATGTCTAGATAAATGTACAGGTAGGAAAATGTATAGATAGAGAAATGTGTAGGTAGAGAGTTAGAGAAATGTAGAGCTAAAGTAATGGATAGGCAGAGATATAGAGAATAGTATAGATAGAAAATTAGAGAAATGTAGAGCTAGAGAAATGAATAGGCAGAGAGATAGAGAAATGCATATAAAGGAAAATGTATAGATAGACAAATGTTTATATAAATGTATAGGTAGAAAAATGAATAGAAGATAGATAGAAAGATAGATAGATAGATAGATACATTAATTAATAGATAGCTAGATAGATAGACAGGGAAATGTATAGATAGAAAGATGTATAGGTAGAGTTAGAGAAATGTAGAGCTAGAGAAATGTACAGGAAGAGAGATAAAGAAGTGCATAGATAGGAAAATGTTTAGTTAGAGAAATGTCTAGATAAATGTATAGGTAGGAAAAGGAATAGAAAGATAGAGAATGTATAGATAGAAAAATGTATAGGTAGAAAATTAGAGAAATGTAGAGCTAAATTATTGAATAGGCAGAGAGATAGAGAAATGCATTGATAGGAAACTATGTACATAGAGAAATTTATTGCTAGAAAGATAGACAAATGTGTTTAGAAAGATAATGTACAGATAGAAAGAAAAATGTATAGGTAGAGAGTAAGAGAAATGTAGCGATAGGAGTAATGTATAGGCAGATAGATAGTGAAATGTATAGCTAGAGAGATAGGAAAATATATAGATAGAGAAATGTATATATAAATGTATAGGTAGAAAAATGATTACATAGATAATTAGATAGTTAAACAGATAGGGAATTGTATAGATAGAAACATGTATAGGTAGAGTTACAGAAATATAGAGCTAGAGAAATGTATAGGCAGAGAGATAAAGAAATGCATAGCTAGGAAAATGTATCGTTAGAGAAATGTCTAGATGAATGTATAGATAGGAAAAGGAATAGATAGAGTATGTATAGATCGAAAAATGTAAAGGTAGAGAGTTAGAGAAATGTAGAGCTGGAGTAGTGTATAGGCAGATAGATAGAGAAATGCATAGATAGGTAAATGTATAGAGAAAAGTGTATGTAGAGAGTTAGAGAAATGTAGAGCTAGAGTAGTGTACAGGCAAAGAGATATAGAAATATATAGAAAGGGAAATGCATAGTTAGATAAATGTCTAGATAAATGTATAGGTTGGAAAATGAATAAAGAATGTATAGATAGAAAAATGTATAGTTAAAGTTAGAGAAATGTAGAGATAGAGTAATGTAAAGGCAGATAGATACAGAAATGTATAGATAGAAAACTGTATAGGTAGAGAGTTACAGAAATATAGAGCTAAAGTGATGTATAGGCAGAGAGATAGATAAATGCATATATAGGAAAATAGATAGAGATATGTATAGACAGATAGATAGACAAATGTGTTTAGATAGAAATGTACAGATATAAAGAAAAATGTATAGGTAGGGCAAGATAAATGTAGAGATAGAGCAATGTATAGGCAGAGAGATAGAGAAATGTATAGATAGAGAGAAAGGGGAATGTATTGATAGCGAAATGTACAGATAGATCGATAGACAAATAGATTTAGATAGAAATGTACAGAAATAAAGAACAATGTGTAGGTAGAGAGTTAGAGAAATGTAGAGCTAGAGTAATATATAGGCTTTGAGATATAGAAATACATAGATAGGAAAATGTATAGCTAGAGAAATGTATACATAAATGCATAGGTGAAAAAATGAATAGATAGACAGAAAGAAGATAGATAGATAGATAGATAGATGGATAGGAAAATGTATAGGTAGAGAGTTAGAGAAATGTAGAGATAGAATAATTTATAGTCAGAGAGATAGAGAAATATAGAGATAGAGAAATGTAGAGATAAATGTACAGGTAGAAAAATCAATAGTTAGAAAGGTGGGTTCATACATCGGGAAATGTATAGATAGAAAAATGTATATGTAAAGAGTTAGAGAAATTTAGAGCTATATTAATGTATAGGCAGAGAGATAGAGAAATGCATAGATAGGAAAATGTATAGTTAGTGAAATGTCTAGATAAATGTACAGTATAGGCAGAAAAATGAATAGCTAGAGAATGTATAGATGGAAAAATGTATAGTTAGATAAATGTAGAGCTAGATTAATGTATAGGCAGAGAGATAGAGAAATGCATAGATAGGAAAATGTATAGTTCGTGAAATGTCTAGATATATGTACTGTATAGGTAGGAAAATTAATAGACAGAGAATGTATAGATGGAAAAATGTACAGTTAGAGTTAGAGAAATGTAGAGCTAAAGTAATGTATAGGCAGAGAGATAGAGAAATGCATAAATAGAAAAATGTATAGTTGGAGAGTTAGAGAAATGTAGAGATAGGTAGATGTATAGATAAATGTTTAGGTAGAAAAATGTATAAATAGAAAGAGGGGTTCTTAGATCAGGAAATATATATGTAAAGAGTTAGAGAAATGTAGAGCTAGAGTAATGTATAGACAGATAGAGATTGCATAGTTAGGAAAATGTATAGTTAGTGACATGTCTAGATCAATGTATACTGTAGGTAGGAAAATGAATAAATAGATAGAGAATGTATAGCCAGAAAAATGTATAGAGTTAGAAAAATGTAGAGATAGAGTAATGTATATATAAATGTATAGGTAGAAAAATGAATACATAGATAGATAATTAGATAAATAGATAGAAAGGGAAATGTATAGATAGAAACATGTATAGTTAGCGAAATGTCTAGATAAATGTATAGGTAGGAAAATGAATAGATAGAGTATGTATAGATAGAGAAATGTGTAGGTAGAGAGTTAGAGAAATGTAGAGCTAAAGTAATTGATAGGCAGAGAGATAGAGAAATGTATAGATAGAGAGTTAGAGAAATGTAGAGCTAGAGAAATGTATAGGCAGAGAGATAGAGAAATGCTTAAAAAGGAAAATGTATAGATAGACAAATGTTTATATAAATGTTTAGGTAGAAAAATGAATAGAAGATAGATAGATAGATAGATAGATAGATAGATAGATAGATAAATTAATAGATAGCTAGATAGATAGACAGGGAAATGTATAAATAGAAAAATGTATAGGTAGAGTTAGAGAAATGTAGAGCTAGAGAAATGTACAGGAAGAGAGATAAAGAAGTGCATAGATAGGAAAATGTTTAGTTAGAGAAATGTCTAGATAAATGTATAGGTAGGAAAAGGAATAGAAAGATAGAGAATGTACAGATAGAAAAATGTATAGGTAGAAAATTAGAGTTATGTAGAGCTAAATTATTGAATAGGCAGAGAGATAGAGAAATGCATTGATAGGAAACTATGTAGATAGAGAAATTTAATGCTAGAAAGATAGACAAATGTGTTTAGAAAGATAATGTACAAATAGAAAGAAAAATGTATAGGTAGAGAGTAAGAGAAATGTAGCGATAGGAGTAATGTATAGGCAGAGAGATAGAGAAATGTATAGCTAGAGAGATAGGAAAATGTATAGATAGAAAAATGTATATATAAATGTATAGGTAGAAAAATGATTACATAGATAATTAGATAGATAAACAGATAGGGAATTGTATAGATAGAAACATGTATAGGTAGAGTTACAGAAATATAGAGCTAGAGAAATGTATAGGCAGAGAGATAAAGAAATGCATAGATAGAAAAAAGTATAGTTAGAGAAATGTCTAGATGAATGTATAGATAGGAAAAGGAATAGATAGAGTATATATAGATCGAAAAATGTAAAGGGAGAGAGTTAGAGAAATGTAGAGCTGGAGAAGTGTATAGGCAGACAGATAGAGAAATGCATAGATAGATAAATGTATAGAGAAAAGTGTATGTAGAGAGTTAGAGAAATGTAGAGCTAGAGTAGTGTACAGGCAAAGAGATAGAGAAATATATAGAAAGGGAAATGCATAGTCAGAGAAATGTCTAGATAAATGTATAGGTTGGAAAATGAATAAAGAATGTATAGATAGAAAAATGTATAGTTAAAGTTAGAGAAATGTAGAGATAGAGGAATGTAAAGGTAGAGAGTTACAGAAATATAGAGCTAAAGTGATGTATAGGCAGAGAGATAGATAAATGCATAGATAGGAAAATAGATAGAGAAATGTATAGACAGAAAGATAGACAAATGTGTTTAGATAGAAATGTACCGATATAAAGAAAAATGTATAGGTAGGGCAAGAGAAATGTAGAGATAGAGTAATGTATAGGCAGAGAGATAGCGAAATGTATAGATAGAGAGAAAGGGGAATGTAAAGATAGCGAAATGTACAGATAGATCGATAGACAAATAGATTTAGATAGAAATGTACAGAAAAAAAGAACAATGTGTAGGTAGAGAGTTAGAGAAATGTAGAGCTAGAGTAATGTATAGGCTTTGAGATAGAGAAATACATAGATAAGAAAATGTATAGCTAGAGAAATGTATACATAAATGCATAGGTGGAAAAATGAATAGATAGACAGAAAGAAGATAGATAGATAGATAGATAGATAGATAGATAGATAGATAGATAGGAAAATGTATAGGTAGAGAGTTAGAGAAATGTAGAGATAGAATAATTTATAGTCAGAGAGATAGAGAAATATAGAGATAGAGAAATGTAGAGATAAATGTACAGGTAGAAAAATCAATAGCTAGAAAGGTGGGTTCATACATCGGGAAATGTATAGATAGAAAAATGTATATGTAGAGAGTTAGAGAAATGTAGAGCTATAATAATGTATATGCAGAGAGATAGAGAAATGCATAGATAGGAAAATGTATAGTTAGTGAAATGTCTAGATAAATGTACAGTATAGGCAGGAAAATGAATAGCTAGAGAATGTATAGATGGAAAAATGTATAGTTAGGGAAATGTAGAGCTAGATTAATGTATAGGCAGAGAGATAGAGAAATGCATAGATAGGAAAAGGTATAGTTAGTGAAATGTCTAGATAAATGTACTTTATAGGTAGGAAAATTAATAGACAGAAAATGTATAGAGGGAAAAATGTACAGTTAGAGTTAGAGAAATGTAAAGCTAAAGTAATGTATAGGCAGAGAGATAGAGAAATGCATAAATAGAAAAATGTATAGTTGGAGAGTTAGAGAAATGTAGAGATAGACACATGTATAGATAAATGTTTAGGTAGAAAAATGTATAAATAGAAAGAGGAGTTCTTAGATCAGGAAATATATATGTAAAGAGTTAGAGAAATGTAGAGCTAGAGTAATGTATAGACAGATAGAGATTGCATAGTTAGGAAAATGTATAGTTAGTGACATGTCTAGATCAATGTATACTGTAGGTAGGAAAATGAATAAATAGATAGAGAATGTATAGCCAGAAAAATGATAGAGTTAGAGAAATGTAGAGATAGAGTAATGTACAGGCAGATAGAGAAATGTATAGACAGAAATATGTATAGGTAGAGAGTTAGAGAAATGTAGAGAAAGAGAAACGTATCTGGAGGAGAGATAGAGAAATGCATATAAAGGAATATGTATAGATAGAGAAATGTATATATAAATGTATAGGTAGAAAAATGAATACATAGACAGATAATTAGATAGATAAACAGATAGAAAGGGAAATGTATAGATAGAAACATGTATAGGTAGAGAGTTCAGAAATGTAGAGCTAGAGAAATGAATAGGCAGAGTGATAAAGAAATGCATATATAGAAAAATTTATAGTTAGCAAAATGTCTAGATAAATGTATAGGTAGGAAAATGAATAGATAGAGTATGTATAGATAGAGAAATGTGTAGGTAGAGAGTTAGAGAAATGTAGAGCTAAAGTAATGGATAGGCAGAGAGATAGAGAAATGTATAGGTAGAGAGTTAGAGAAATGTAGAGTTAGAGAAATGTATAGGCAGAGAGATAGAGAAATGCATATAAAGGAAAATGTATAGATAGACAAATGTTTATATAAATGTATAGGTAGAAAAATGAATAGAAGATAGATAGATAAATAAATGAATAGATAGCTAGATAGATAGACAGCTAAATGTATATATAGAAAAATGTATAGGTAGAGTTAGAGAAATATAGAGCTAGAGAATGTACAGGAAGAGAGATAAAGAAGTGCATAGATAGGAAAATGTTTAGTTAGAGAAACGTCTAGATAAATGTATAGGTAGGAAAAGTAATAGAAAGATAGAGAATGTATAGATAGAAAAATGTATAGGTAGAAAATTAGAGAAATGTAGAGCTAAATTATTGAATAGGCAGAGAGATAGAGAAATGCATTGATAGGAAACTATGTAGATAGAGAAATGTATTGCTAGAAAGATAGACAAATGTGTTTAGAAAGATAATGTACAGATAGAAAGAAAAATGTATAGGTAGAGAGTAAGAGAAATGTAGCGATAGGAGTAATGTATAGGCAGAGAGATAAAGAAATGCATAGATAGGAAAATGTATAGTTAGAGAAATGTCTAGATGAATGTATAGATAGGAAAAGGAATAGATAGAGTATGTATAGATCGAAAAATGTAAAGGTAGAGAGTAAGATAAATGTAGAGCTGGAGAAGTGTATAGGCAGACAGATAGAGAAATGCATAGATAGGTAAATGTATAGAGAAAAGTGTATGTAGAGAGTAAGAGAAATGTAGAGCTAGAGTAATGAACAGGCAAAGAGATAGAGAATATATAGAAAGGGAAATGCATAGTTAGAGAAATGTCTAGATAAATGTATAGGTTGGAAAATGAATAGAGATTGTATAGATAGAAAAATGTGTAGTTAAAGTTAGAGAAATGTAGAGATAGAGTAATGTAAAGGCAGAGAGATACAGAAATGTATAGATAGAAAACTCTATAGGTAGAGAGTAACAGAAATATAGAGCTAAAGTGATGTATAGGCAGAGAGATAGATAAATGCATAGATAGGAAAATAGATAGAGAAATGTATAGACAGAAAGATAGACAAATGTGTTTAGATAGAAATGTACAGATATAAAGAAAAATGTATAGGTAGGGCAAGAGAAATGTAGAGATAGAGTAATGTATAGGCAGAGAGATAGAGAAATGTATAGATAGAGAGAAAGGGGAATGTATAGATAGCGAAATGTACAGATAGATCGATAGACAAATAGATTTAGATAGAAATGTACAGAAATAAAGAAAAATGTGTTGTTAGAGAGTTAGAGAAATGTAGAGCTGTAGAAGTGTATAGGCAGACAGAGAAATGCATAGATAGGTAAATGTATAGAGAAAAGTGTATGTAGAGAGTTAGAGAAATGTAGAGCTAGACTAATGAACAGGCAAAGAGATAGAGAAATATATAGAAAGGGAAATGCATAGTTAGAGAAATGTCTAGATAAATGTATAGGTTGGAAAATGAATAGAGAATGTATAGATAGAAAAATGTATAGTTAAAGTTAGAGAAATGTAGAGATAGAGTTATGTAAAGGCAGAGAGATACAGAAATGTATAGATAGAGAGAAAGGGGAATGTATAGATAGCGAAATGTACAGATAGATCGATAGACAAATAGATTTAGATAGAAATGTACAGAAATAAAGAAAAATGTGTTGGTAGAGAGTTAGAGAAATGTAGAGCTAGAGTAATGTATAGGCTTTGAGATAGAGAAATACATAGATAAGAAAATGTATAGCTAGAGAAATGCATAAATAAATGCATAAATAAATGCATAGGTGGAAAAATTAATAGATAGACAGAAAGAAGATAGATAGATAGATAGATAGATAGATAGGAAAATGTATAGGTAGAGAGTTAGAGAAATGTAGAGATAGAATAATTTATAGTCAGAGAGATAGAGAAATATAGAGATAGAGAAATGTAGAGATAAATGTACAGGTAGAAAAATCAATAGTTAGAAAGGTGGGTTCATACATCGGGAAATGTATAGACATAAAAATGTATATGTAGAGAGTTAGAGAAATGTAGAGCTATATTAATGTATAAGCAGAGAGATAGAGAAACGCATAGATAGGAAAATGTATAGTTAGTGAAATGTCTAGATAAATGTACAGTATAGGCAGGAAAATGAATAGCTAGAGAATGTATAGATGGAAAAATGTATAGTTAGAGAAATGTAGAGCTAGATTAATGTATAGGCAGAGAGATAGAGAAATGCATAGATAGGAAAATGTATAGTTAGTGAAATGTCTAGATAAATGTATAGGTAGGAAAAGGAATAGAAAGATAGAGAATGTATAGATAGAAAAATGTATAGGTAGAGTTAGAGAAATGTAAAGCTAAAGTAATGTATAGGCAGAGAGATAGAGAAATGCATAAATAGAAAAATGTATAGTTGGAGAGTTAGAGAAATGTAGAGATAGATACATGTATAGATAAATGTTTAGGTAGAAAAATGTATAAATAGAAAGATGGGTTCTTAGATCAGGAAATATATATGTAAAGAGTTAGACAAATGTAGAGCTAGAGTAATGTATAGACAGATAGAGATTGCATAGTTAGGAAAATGTATAGTTAGTGACATGTCTAGATCAATGTATACTGTAGGTAGGAAAATGAATAAATAGATAGAACATGTATAGCCAGAAAAATGTAAAGAGTTAGAGAAATTAAGAGATAAAGTAATGTACAGGCAGATAGAGAAATGTATAGACAGAAATATGTATAGGTAGAGAGTTAGAGAAATGTAGAGAAAGAGAAACGTATACGGAGGAGAGATAGAGAAATGCATATAAAGGAATATGTATAGATAGAGAAATGTATATATAAATGTATAGATAGAAAAATGAATACATAGACAGATAATTAGATAGATAAACAGATAGAAAGGGAAATGTATAGATAGAAACATGTATAGTTAGCGAAATGTCTAGATAAATGTACAGGTAGGAAAATGTATAGATAGAGTATGTATAGATAGAGAAATGTGTAGATAGAGAGTTAGAGAAATGTAGAGCTAAAGTAATGGATAGGCAGAGATATAGAGAATAGTATAGATAGAAAGTTAGAGAAATGTAGAGCTAGAGAAATGAATAGGCAGAGAGATAGAGAAATGCATATAAAGGAAAATGTATAGATAGACAAATGTTTATATAAATGTATAGGTAGAAAAATGAATAGAAGATAGAAAGATAGATAGATAGATAGATAGATAGATAGATAGATAGATAGATACATTAATTAATAGATAGCTAGATAGATAGACAGAGAAATGTATAGATAGAAAGATGTATAGGTAGAGTTAGAGAAATGTAGAGCTAGAGAAATGTACAGGAAGAGAGATAAAGAAGTGCATAGATAGGAAAATGTTTAGTTAGAGAAATGTCTAGATAAATGTATAGGTAGGAAAAGGAATAGAAAGATAGAGAATGTATAGATAGAAAAATGTATAGGTAGAAAATTAGAGAAATGTAGAGCTAAATTATTGAATAGGCAGAGAGATAGAGAAATGCATTGATAGGAAACGATGTACATAGAGAAATTTATTGCTAGAAAGATAGACAAATGTGTTTAGAAAGATAATGTACAGATAGAAAGAAAAATGTATAGGTAGAGAGTAAGAGAAATGTAGCGATAGGAGTAATGTATAGGCAGAGAGATAGTGAAATGTATAGCTAGAGAGATAGGAAAATGTATAGTTAGAGAAATGTATATATAAATGTATAGGTAGAAAAATGATTACATAGATAATTAGATAGTTAAACAGATAGGGAATTGTATAGATAGAAACATGTATAGGTAGAGTTACAGAAATATAGAGCTAGAGAAATGTATAGGCAGAGAGATAAAGAAATGCATAGCTAGGAAAATGTATAGTTAGAGAAATGTCTAGATGAATGTATAGATAGGAAAAGGAATAGATAGAGTATGTATAGATCGAAAAATGTAAAGGTAGAGAGTTAGAGAAATGTAGAGCTGGAGTAGTGTATAGGCAGATAGATAGAGAAATGCATAGATAGGTAAATGTATAGAGAAAAGTGTATGTAGAGAGTTAGAGAAATGTAGAGCTAGAGTAGTGTACAGGCAAAGAGATAGAGAAATATATAGAAAGGGAAATGCATAGTTATATAAATGTCTAGATAAATGTATAGGTTGGAAAATGAATAAAGAATGTATAGATAGAAAAATGTATAGTTAAAGTTAGAGAAATGTAGAGATAGAGTAATGTAAAGGCAGATAGATACAGAAATGTATAGATAGAAAACTGTATAGGTAGAGAGTTACAGAAATATAGAGCTAAAGTGATGTATAGGCAGAGAGATAGATAAATGCATTGATAGGAAAATAGATAGAGAAATGTATAGACAGATAGATAGACAAATGTGTTTAGATAGAAATGTACAGATATAAAGAAAAATGTATAGGTAGGGCAAGAGAAATGTAGAGATAGAGTAATGTATAGGCAGAGAGATAGAGAAATGTATAGATAGAGAGAAAGGGGAATGTATAGATAGTTAGAGAAATGTAGAGCTAGAGAAATGTATAGGCAGAGAGATAGAGAAATGCATATAAAGGAAAATGTATAGATAGACAAATGTTTATATAAATGTATAGGTAGAAAAATGAATAGAAGATAGATAGATAAATAAATAAATTATTAGATAGCTAAATAGATAGACAGGGAAATGTATAGATAGAAAAATGTATAGGTAGAGTTAGAGAAATGTAGAGCTAGAGAAATGTACAGGAAGAGAGATAAAGAAGTGCATAGATAGGAAAATGTTTAGTTAGAGAAATGTCTAGATAAATGTATAGGTAGGAAAAGGAATGGAAAGATAGAGAATGTATAGATAGAAAAATGTATAGGTAGAAAATTAGAGAAATGTAAAGCTAAATTATTGAATAGGCAGAGAGATAGAGAAATACATTGATAGGAAACTATGTAGATAGAGAAATTTATAGGAAAATGTATAGATAGAGAAATGTATATATAAATGTATAGGTAGAAAAATTATTACATAGATAATTAGATAGATAAACAGATAGGGAATTGTATAGATAGAACATGTATAGGTAGAGTTACAGAAATATAGAGCTAGAGAAATGTATAGGCAGATAGATAAAGAAATGCATAGATAGAAAAATGTATAGTTAGAGAAATGTCTAGATGAATGTACAGATAGGAAAAGGAATAGATAGAGTATGTATAGATCAAAAAATGTAAAGGTAGAACGTTAGAGAAATGTAGAGCTGGAGAAGTGTATAGGCAGACAGATAGAGAAATGCATAGATAGGTAAATGTATAGAGAAAAGTGTATGTAGAGAGTTAGAGAAATGTAGAGCTAGAGTAGTGTACAGGCAAAGAGATAGAGAAATATATAGAAAGGGAAATGCATAGTTAGAGAAATGTCTAGATAAATGTATAGGTTAGAAAATGAATAGAGAATGTAAAGATAGAAAAATGTATAGTTAAAGTTAGAGAAATGTAGAAATAGAGTAATGTAAAGGCAGAGAGATACAGAAATGTATAGATAGAAAACTGTATAGGTAGAGAGTTACAGAAATATAGAGCTAAAGTGATGTATAGGCAGAGAGATAGATAAATGCATAGATAGGAAAATAGATAGAGAAATGTATAGACAGATAGATAGACAAATGTGTTTAGATAGAAATGTACAGATATAAAGAAAAATGTATAGGTAGGGCAAGAGAAATGTAGATATAGAGTAATGTATAGGCAGAGAGATAGAGAAATGTATAGATAGAGAGAAAGTGGAATGTATAGATAGCTTAATGTACAGATAGATCGATAGACAAATAGATTTAGATAGAAATGTACAGAAATAAAGAACAATATGTAGGTAGAGAGTTAGAGAAATGTAGAGCTAGAGTAATATATAGGCTTTGAGATATAGAAATACAGATAGGAAAATGTATAGCTAGAGAAATGTATACATAAATGCATAGGTGGAAAAATGAATAGATAGACAGAAAGAAGATAGATAGATAGATAGATAGATAGATGGATAGGAAAATGTATAGGTAGAGAGTTAGAGAAATGTAGAGATATAATAGTTTATAGTCAGAGAGATAGAGAAATATAGAGATAGAGAAATGTAGAGATAAATGTACAGGTAGAAAAATCAATAGTTAGAAAGGTGGGTTCATACATCGGGAAATGTATAGATAGAAAAATGTATATGTAGAGAGTTAGAGAAATGTAGAGCTATATTAATGTATAGGCAGAGAGATAGAGAAATGCATAGATAGGAAAATGTATAGTTAGTGAAATGTCTAGATAAATGTACAGTATAGGCAGGAAAATGAATAGCTAGAGAATGTATAGATGGAAAAATGTATAGTTAGAGAAATGTAGAGCTAGATTAATGTATAGGCAGAGAGATAGAGAAATGCATAGATAGGAAAATGTATAGTTAGTGAAATGTCTAGATAAATGTACTTTATAGGTAGGAAAATTAATAGACAGAAAATGTATAGATGGAAAAATGTACAGTTAGAGTTAGAGAAATGTAAAGCTAAAGTAATGTATAGGCAGAGAGATAGAGAAATGCATAAATAGAAAAATGTATAGTTGGAGAGTTAGAGAAATGTAGAGATAGATACATGTATAGATAAATGTTTAGGTAGAAAAATGTATAAATAGAAAGATGGGTTCTTAGATCAGGAAATATATATGTAAAGAGTTAGAGAAATGTAGAGCTAGCGTAATGTATAGACAGATAGAGATTGCACAGTTAGGAAAATGTATAGTTAGTGAAATGTCTAGATCAATGTATACTGTAGGTAGGAAAATGAATAAATAGATAGAGAATGTATAGCCAGAAAAATGTAGAGATAGAGTAATGTACAGGCAGATAGAGAATTGTATAGACAGAAATATGTATAGGTAGAGAGTTAGAGAAATGTAGAGAAAGAGAAACGTATACGGAGGAGAGATAGAGAAATGCATATAAAGGAATATGTATAGATAGAGAAATGTATATATAAATGTATAGGTAGAAAAATGAACACATAGACAGATAATTAGATAGATAAACAGATAGAAAGGGAAATGTATAGATAGAAACATGTATAGGTAGAGAGTTCAGAAATGTAGAGCTAGAGAAATGTATAGGCAGAGTGATAAAGAAATGCATATATAGAAAAATGTATAGTTAGCGAAATGTCTAGATAAATGTATAGGTAGGAAAATGAATAGAGTATGTATAGATAGAGAAATGTGTAGGTAGAGAGTTAGAGAAATGTAGAGCTAAAGTAATGGATAGGCAGAGAGATAGAGAAATGTATAGATAGTTAGAGAAATGTAGAGCTAGAGAAATGTATAGGCAGAGAGATAGAGAAATGCATATAAAGGAAAATGTATAGATAGACAAATGTTTATATAAATGTGTGAGGATATTGGGTTCAAAATCACTCAGTCACGGTGGTAGATGAAAAACCAACAGTGGTTTATTGACAGAATAGGTTATAACCCAGCTCAGCACACTTCTGTGATCCAATTCTACACGACAATCCCTCCTGGAGCTCCTGACAGAACATTACTTCTTAGTCAGTCTCCTGCCTCTCTCTCAACTTCTGTCTCACGTCCCCTCTTTGCTATTATCAAACCTTTGTCTTTCCTACAATAAGGCGACACCCCCAGACAGTTTCACATGCCCAGGCATGTCCCCTAGGCCACAATAGATGTTAACTAAAGTAACCTTACTTAATCTGATTGTGTGGCCTGGAATCCATTGTGTTATGAAGAATGAGGGGGGGTTGTATGGCCTGACATCTGAGACTGGCTGTATCTACACAACAGCAAACACACAGGTTATCTGCGCAGTCATATTGGGAAAACATTATTTTACAAACTATAACACAATAACCATTACATTCATATATATACATTGAAAACATAACTGTACCCTTGTAACAATAACATCATACAATATAATACAATATTGCCTAACATATAACTAATAACATATTGGCAATTGATGAAGTCCATGTGTAGGACCAGGGCTAGGAAAGTAACCACGTGTCTTTTACCACTGAGCGACACGACGCGCCAGCTGTGTCATCACATGTCGTCACAAAATGTATAGGTAGAAAAATGAATAGAAGATAGATAGATAAATAAATAAATTATTAGATAGCTAAATAGATAGACAGGGAAATGTATAGATAGAAAAATGTATAGGTAGAGTTAGAGAAATGTAGAGCTAGAGAAATGCACAGGAAGAGAGATAAAGAAGTGCATAGATAAGAAAATGATTAGTTAGAGAAATGTCTAGATAAATGTATAGGTAGGAAAAGGAATAGAAAGATAGAGAATGTATAGATAGAAAAATGTATAGGTAGAAAATTAGAGAAATGTAGAGCTAAATTATTGAATAGGCAGAGAGATAGAGAAATACATTGCTAGGAAACTATGTAGATAGAGAAATTTATTGCTAGAAAGATAGACAAATGTGTTTAGAAAGATAATGTACAGATAGAAAGAAAAATGTATAGGTAGAGAGTAAGAGAAATGTAGCGATAGGAGTAATGTATAGGCAGAGAGAACGAGAAATGTATAGCTAGAGAGATAGGAAAATGTATAGATAGAGAAATGTATATATAAATGTATAGGTAGAAAAATGATTACATAGATAATTAGATAGATAAACAGATAGGGAATTGTATAGATAGAAACATGTATAGGCAGAGTTACAGAAATATAGAGCTAGAGATATGTATAGGCAGAGAGATAAAGAAATGCATAGATAGAAAAATGTATAGTTAGAGAAATGTCTAGATGACTGTATAGATAGGAAAGGGAATAGAGTATGTATAGATCGAAAAATATAAAGGTAGAGAGTTAGAGAAATGTAGAGCTGGAGAAGTGTATAGGCAGACAGATAGAGAAATGCATAGATAGGTAAATGTATAGAGAAAAGTGTATGTAGAGAGTTAGAGAAATGTAGAGCTAGAGTAGTGTACAGGCAAAGAGATAGAGAAATATATAGAAAGGGAAATGCATAGTTAGAGAAATGTCTAGATAAATGTATAGGTTGGAAAATGAATAAAGAATGTATAGATAGAAAAATGTATAGTTAAAGTTAGAGAAATGTAGAGATAGAGTAATGTAAAAGCAGAGAGATACAGAAATGTATAGATAGAATACTGTATAGGTAGAGAGTTACAGAAATATAGAGCTAAAGTGATGTATAGGCAGAGAGATAGAGAAATGCATAGATAGGAAAATAGATAGAGAAATGTATAGACAGATAGATAGACAAATGTGTTTAGATAGAAATGTACAGATATAAAGAAAAATGTATAGGTAGGGCAAGAGAAATGTAGAGATAGAGTAATGTATAGGCAGAGAGATAGAGAAATGCATAGATAGAGAGAAAGGGGAATGTATAGATAGCGAAATGTACAGATAGATCGATAGACAAATAGATTTAGATAGAAATGTACAGAAATAAAGAACAATGTGTAGGTAGAGAGTTAGAGAAATGTAGAGCTAGAGTAATATATAGGCTTTGAGATATAGAAATACATAGATAGGAAAATGTATAGCTAGAGAAATGTATACATAAATGCATAGGTGGAAAAATGAATAGATAGACAGAAAGAAGATAGATAGATAGATGGATAGGAAAATGTATAGGTAGAGAGATAGAGAAATATAGAGATAGAGAAATGTAGAGATAAATGTACAGGTAGAAAAATCAATAGTTAGAAAGGTGGGTTCATACATCGGGAAATGTATAGATAGAAAAATGTATATGTAGAGAGTTAGAGAAATTTAGAGCTATAATAATGTATATGCAGAGAGATAGAGAAATGCATAGATAGGAAAATGTATAGTTAGTGAAATGTCTAGATAAATGTACAGTATAGGCAGGAAAATGAATAGCTAGAGAATGTATAGATGGAAAAATGTATAGTTAGAGAAATGTAGAGCTAGATTAATGTATAGGCAGAGAGATAGAGAAATGCATAGATAGGAAAATGTATAGTTAGTGAAATGTCTAGATAAATGTACTTTATAGGTAGGAAAATTAATAGACAGAAAATGTATAGATGGAAAAATGTACAGTTAGAGTTAGAGAAATGTAAAGCTAAAGTAATGTATAGGCAGAGAGATAGAGAAATGCATAAATAGAAAAATGTATAGTTGGAGAGTTAGAGAAATGTAGAGATAGATACATGTATAGATAAATGTTTAGGTAGAAAAATGTATAAATGGAAAGATGGGTTCTTAGATCAGGAAATATATATGTAAAGAGTTAGAGAAATGTAGAGCTAGAGTAAATAATAGACAGATAGAGATTGCATAGTTAGGAAAATGTATAGTTAGTGACATGTCTAGATCAATGTATACTGTAGGTAGGAAAATGAATAAATAGATAGAGAATGTATAGCCAGAAAAATGTATAGAGATAGAGTAATGTACAGGCAGATAGAGAAATGTATAGACAGAAATATGTATAGGTAGAGAGTTAGAGAAATGTAGAGAAAGAGAAACGTATACGGAGGAGAGATAGAGAAATGCATATAAAGGAATATGTATAGATAGAGAAATGTATATATAAATGTATAGGTAGAAAAATGAACACATAGACAGATAATTAGATAGATAAACAGATAGAAAGGGAAATGTATAGAAAGAAACATGTATAGGTAGAGAGTTCAGAAATGTAGAGCTAGAGAAATGTATAGGCAGAGTGATAAAGAAATGCATATATAGAAAAATGTATAGTTAGCGAAATGTCTAGATAAATGTATAGGTAGGAAAATGAATAGAGTATGTATAGATAGAGAAATGTGTAGGTAGAGAGTTAGAGAAATGTAGAGCTAAAGTAATGGATAGGCAGAGAGATAGAGAAATGTATAGATAGTTAGAGAAATGTAGAGCTAGAGAAATGTATAGGCAGAGAGATAGAGAACTGCATATAAAGGAAAATGTATAGATAGACAAATGTTTATATAAATGTATAGGTAGAAAAATGAATAGAAGGTAGATAGATAAATAAATAAATTGTTAGATAGCTAAATAGATAGACAGGGAAATGTATAGATAGAAAAATGTATAGGTAGAGTTAGAGAAATGTAGAGCTAGAGAAATGCACAGGAAGAGAGATAAAGAAGTGCATAGATAGGAAAATTTTTAGTTAGAGAAATGTCTAGATAAATGTGTAGGTAGGAAAAGGAACAGAAAGATAGAGACTGTATAGATAGAAAAATGTATAGGTAGAAAATTAGAGAAATGTAGAGCTAAATTATTGAATAGGCAGAGAGATAGAGAAATGCATTGATAGGAAACTATGTAGATAGAGAAATTTATTGCTAGAAAGATAGACAAATGTGTTTAGAAAGATAATGTACAGATAGAAAGAAAAATGTATAGGTAGAGAGTAAGAGAAATGTAGCGATAGGAGTAATGTATAGGCAGAGAGATAGAGAAATGTATAGCTAGAGAGATAGGAAAATGTATAGATAGAGAAATGTATATATAAATGTATAGGTAGAAAAAATGATTACATAGATAATTAGATAGATAAACAGATAGGGAATTGTATAGATAGAAACATGTATAGGTAGAGTTACAGAAATATAGAGCTAGAGAAATGTATAGGCAGAGAGATAAAGAAATGCATAGATAGAAAAATGTATAGTTAGAGAAATGTCTAGATGACTGTATAGATAGGAAAGGGAATAGAGTATGTATAGATCGAAAAATGTAAAGGTAGAGAGTTAGAGAAATGTAGAGCTGGAGAAGTGTATAGGCAGACAGATAGAGAAATGCATAGATAGGTAAATGTATAGAGAAAAGTGTATGTAGAGAGTTAGAGAAATGTAGAGCTAGAGTAGTGTACAGGCAAAGAGATAGAGAAATATATAGAAAGGGAAATGCATAGTCAGAGAAATGTCTAGATAAATGTATAGGTTGGAAAATGATTAAAGAATGTATAGATAGAAAAATGTATAGTTAAAGTTAGAGAAATGTAGAGATAGAGTAATGTAAAGGCAGAGAGATACAGAAATGTATAGATAGAATACTGTATAGGTAGAGAGTTACAGAAATATAGAGCTAAAGTGATGTATAGGCAGAGAGATAGATAAATGCATAGATAGGAAAATAGATAGAGAAATGTATAGACAGATAGATAGACAAATGTGTTTAGATAGAAATGTACAGATATAAAGAAAAATGTATAGGTAGGGCAAGAGAAATGTAGAGATAGAGTAATGTATAGGCAGAGAGATAGAGAAATGCATAGATAGAGAGAAAGGGGAATGTATAGATAGCGAAATGTACAGATAGATCGATAGACAAATAGATTTAGATAGAAATGTACAGAAATAAAGAACAATGTGTAGATAGAGAGTTAGAGAAATGTAGAGCTAGAGTAATATATAGGCTTTGAGATATAGAAATACATAGATAGGAAAATGTATAGCTAGAGAAATGTCTAGATTAATGTACAGTATAGGCAGGAAATTGAATAGCTAGAGAATGTATAGATGGAAAAATGTATAGTTAGAGAAATGTAGAACTAGATTAATGTATAGGCAGAGAGATAGAGAAATGCATAGATAGGAAAATGTATAGTTAGTGAAATGTCTAGATAAATGTACTTTATAGGTAGGAAAATGAATAGACAGAAAATGTATAGATGGAAAAATGTACAGTTAGAGTTAGAGAAATGTAAAGCTAAAGTAATGTATAGGCAGAGAGATAGAGAAATGCATAAATAGAAAAATGTATAGTTGGAGAGTTAGAGAAATGTAGAGATAGATACATGTATAGATAAATGTTTAGGTAGAAAAATGTATAAATAGAAAGATGGGTTCTTAGATCAGGAAATATATATGTAAAGAGTTAGAGAAATGTAGAGCTAGAGTAATGAATAGACAGATAGAGATTGCATAGTTAGGAAAATGTATAGTTAGTGACATGTCTAGATCAATATATACTGTAGGTAGGAAAATGAATAAATAGATAGAGAATGTATAGCCAGAAAAATGTATAGAGTTAGAGAAATGTAGAGATAGAGTAATGTACAGGCAGATAGAGAAATGTATAGACAGAAATATGTATAGGTACAGAGTTAGAGAAATGTAGAGAAAGAGAAACGTATACGGAGGAGAGATAGAGAAATGCATATAAAGGAATATGCATAGATAGAGAAATGTATATATAAATGTATAGGTAGAAAAATGAATACATAGACAGATAATTAGATAGATAAACAGATAGAAAGGGAAATGTATAGATAGAAACATGTATAGGTAGAGAGTTCAGAAATGTAGAGCTAGAGAAATGTATAGGCAGAGTGATAAAGAAATGCATATATAGAAAAATGTATAGTTAGCAAAATGTCTAGATAAATGTATAGGTAGGAAAATGAATAGATAGAGTATGTATAGATAGAGAAATGTGTAGGTAGAGAGTTAGAGAAATGTAGAGCTAAAGTAATGGATAGGCAGAGAGATAGAGAAATGTATAGATAGAGAGTTAGAGAAATGTAGAGCTAGAGAAATGTATAGGCAGAGAGATAGAGAAATGCATATAAAGGAAAATGTATAGATAGACAAATGTTTATATAAATGTATAGGTAGAAAAATGAATAGAAGATAGATAGATAAATAAATAAATTATTAGATAGCTAAATAGATAGACATGGAAATGTATAGATAGAAAAATGTATAGGTAGAGTTAGAGAAATGTAGAGCTAGAGAAATGTACAGGAAGAGAGATAAAGAAGTGCATAGATAGGAAAATGTTTAGTTAGAGAAATGTCTAGATAAATGTATAGGTAGGAAAAGGAATAGAAAGATAGAGAATGTATAGATAGAAAAATGTATAGGTAGAAAATTAGAGAAATGTAAAGCTAAATTATTGAATAGGCAGAGAGATAGAGAAATACATTGATAGGAAACTATGTAGATAGAGAAATTTATTGCTAGAAAGATAGACAAATGTGTTTAGAAAGATAATGTACAGATAGAAAGAAAAATGTATAGGTAGAGAGTAAGAGAAATGTAGCGATAGGAGTAATGTATAGGCAGAGAGATAGAGAAATGTATAGCTAGAGAGATAGGAAATGTATAGATAGAGAAATGTATATATAAATGTATAGGTAGAAAAATGATTACATAGATAATTAGATAGATAAACAGATAGGGAATTGTATAGATAGAAACATGTATAGGTAGAGTTACAGAAATATAGAGCTAGAGAAATGTATAGGCAGAGAGATAAAGAAATGCATAGATAGAAAAATGTATAGTTAGAGAAATGTCTAGATGACTGTATAGATAGGAAAAGGAATAGAGTATGTTTAGATCGAAAAATGTAAAGGTAGAGAGTTAGAGAAATGTAGAGCTGGAGAAGTGTATAGGCAGACAGATAGAGAAATGCATAGATAGGTAAATGTATAGAGAAAAGTGTATGTAGAGAGTTAGAGAAATGTAGAGCTAGAGTAGTGTACAGGCAAAGAGATAGAGAAATATATAGAAAGGGAAATGCATAGTTAGAGAAATGTCTAGATAAATGTATAGGTTGGAAAATGAATAAAGAATGTATAGATAGAAAAATGTATAGTTAAAGTTAGAGAAATGTAGAGATAGAGTAATGTAAAGGCAGAGAGATACAGAAATGTATAGATAGAATACTGTATAGGTAGAGAGTTACAGAAATATAGAGCTAAAGTGATGTATAGGCAGAGAGATAGATAAATGCATAGATAGGAAAATAGATAGAGAAATGTTTAGACAGATAGATAGACAAATGTGTTTAGATAGAAATGTACAGATATAAAGAAAAATGTATAGGTAGGGCAAGAGAAATGTAGAGATAGAGTAATGTATAGGCAGAGAGATAGAGAAATGCATAGATAGAGAGAAAGGGGAATGTATAGATAGCGAAATGTACTGATAGATCGATAGACAAATAGATTTAGATAGAAATGAACAGAAATAAAGAACAATGTGTAGGTAGAGAGTTAGAGAAATGTAGAGCTAGAGTAATATATAGGCTTTGAGATATAGAAATACATAGATAGGAAAATGTATAGCTAGAGAAATGTATACATAAATGCATAGGTGGAAAAATGAATAGATAGACAGAAAGAAGATAGATAGATAGATAGATGGATAGGAAAATGTATAGGTAGAGAGATAGAGAAATATAGAGATAGAGAAATGTAGAGATAAATGTACAGGTAGAAAAATCAATAGTTAGAAAGGTGGGTTCATACATCGGGAAATGTATAGATAGAAAAATGTATATGTAGAGAGTTAGAGAAATTTAGAGTTATAATAATGTATATGCAAAGAGATAGAGAAATGCATAGATAGGAAAATGTATAGTTAGTGAAATGTCTAGATAAATGTACAGTATAGGCAGGAAAATGAATAGCTAGAGAATGTATAGATGGAAAAATGTATAGTTAGAGAAATGTAGAGCTAGATTAATGTATAGGCAGAGAGATAGAGAAATGCATAGATAGGAAAATGTATAGTTAGTGAAATGTCTAGATAAATGTACTTTATAGGTAGGAAAATGAATAGACAGAAAATGTATAGATGGAAAAATGTACAGTTAGAGTTAGAGAAATGTAAAGCTAAAGTAATGTATAGGCAGAGAGATAGAGAAATGCATAAATAGAAAAATGTATAGTTGGAGAGTTAGAGAAATGTAGAGATAGATACATGTATAGATAAATGTTTAGGTAGAAAAATGTATAAATAGAAAGATGGGTTCTTAGATCAGGAAATATATATGTAAAGAGTTAGAGAAATGTAGAGCTAGAGTAATGTATAGACCGATAGAGATTGCATAGTTAGGAAAATGTATAGTTAGTGACATGTCTAGATCAATGTATACTGTAGGTAGGAAAATGAATAAATAGATAGAGAATGTATAGCCAGAAAATGTATAGAGTTAGAGAAATGTAGAGATAGAGTAATGTACAGGCAGATAGAGAAATGTATAGACAGAAATATGTATAGGTAGAGAGTTAGAGAAATGTAGAGAAAGTGAAACGTATACGGAGGAGAGGTAGAGAAATGCATATAAAGGAATATGTATAGATAGATAAATGTATATATAAATGAATAGGTAGAAAAATGAATACATAGACAGATAATTAGATAGATAAACAGATAGAAAGGGAAATGTATAGATAGAAACATGTATATGTAGAGAGTTCAGAAATGTAGAGCTAGAGAAATGTATAGGCAGAGTGATAAAGAAATGCATATATAGAAAAATGTATAGTTAGCGAAATGTCTAGATAAATGTATAGGTAGGAAAATTAATAGATAGAGTATGTATAGATAGAGAAATGTGTAGGTAGAGAGTTAGAGAAATGTAGCGCTAAAGTAATGGATAGGCAGAGAGATAGAGAAATGTATAGATAGAGAGGTAGTGAAATGTAGAGCTAGAGAAATGTATAGGCAGAGAGATAGAGAAATGCATATAAAGGAAAATGTATAGATAGACAAATGTTTATATAAATGTATAGGTAGAAAAATGAATAGAAGATAGATAGATAAATCAATAAATTATTAGAGAGCTAAATAGATAGACAGGGAAATGTATAGATAGAAAAATGTATAGGTAGAGTTAGAGAAATGTAGAGCTAGAGAAATGCACAGGAAGAGAGATAAAGAAGTGCATAGATAGGAAAATGTTTAGTTAGAGAAATGTCTAGATAAATGTATAGGTAGGAAAAGGAATAGAAAGATAGAGAATGTATAGATAGAAAAATGTATAGGTAGAAAATTAGAGAAATGTAGAGCTAAATTATTGAATAGGCAGAGAGATAGAGAAATGCATTGATAGGAAACTATGTAGATAGAGAAATTTATTGCTAGAAAGATAGACAAATGTGTTTAGAAAGATAATGTACAGATAGAAAGAAAAATGTATAGGTAGAGAGTAAGAGAAATGTAGCGATAGGAGTAATGTATAGGCAGAGAGAACGAGAAATGTATAGCTAGAGAGATAGGAAAATGTATAGATAGAGAAATGTATATATAAATGTATAGGTAGAAAAATGATTACATAGATAATTAGATAGATAAACAGATAGGGAATTGTATAGATAGAAACATGTATAGGTAGAGTTACAGAAATATAGAGCTAGAGAAATGTATAGGCAGAGAGATAAAGAAATGCATAGATAGAAAAATGTATAGTTAGAGAAATGTCTAGATGACTGTATAGATAGGAAAGGGAATAGAGTATGTATAGATCGAAAAATGTAAAGGTAGAGAGTTAGAGAAATGTAGAGCTGGAGAAGTGTATAGGCAGACAGATAGAGAAATGCATAGATAGGTAAATGTATAGAGAAAAGTGTATGTAGAGAGTTAGAGAAATGTAGAGCTAGAGTAGTGTACAGGCAAAGAGATAGAGAAATATATAGAAAGGGAAATGCATAGTTAGAGAAATGTCTAGATAAATGTATAGGTTGGAAAATGAATAAAGAATGTATAGATAGAAAAATGTATAGTTAAAGTTAGAGAAATGTAGAGATAGAGTAATGTAAAGGCAGAGAGATACAGAAATGTATAGATAGAATACTGTATAGGTAGAGAGTTACAGAAATATAGAGCTAAAGTGATGTATAGGCAGAGAGATAGATAAATGCATAGATAGGAAAATAGATAGAGAAATGTATAGACAGATAGATAGACAAATGTGTTTAGATAGAAATGTACAGATATAAAGAAAAATGTATAGGTAGGGCAAGAGAAATGTAGAGATAGAGTAATGTATAGGCAGAGAGATAGAGAAATGCATAGATAGAGAGAAAGGGGAATGTATAGATAGCGAAATGTACAGATAGATCGATAGACAAATAGATTTAGATAGAAATGTACAGAAATAAAGAACAATGTGTAGGTAGAGAGTTAGAGAAATGTAGAGCTAGAGTAATATATAGGCTTTGAGATATAGAAATACATAGATAGGAAAATGTATAGCTAGAGAAATGTCTAGATAAATGTACAGTATAGGCAGGAAATTGAATAGCTAGAGAATGTATAGATGGAAAAATGTATAGTTAGAGAAATGTAGAGCTAGATTAATGTATAGGCAGAGAGATAGAGAAATGCATAGATAGGAAAATGTATAGTTAGTGAAATGTCTAGATAAATGTACTTTATAGGTAGGAAAATGAATAGACAGAAAATGTATAGATGGAAAAATGTACAGTTAGAGTTAGAGAAATGTAAAGCTAAAGTAATGTATAGGCAGAGAGATAGAGAAATGCATAAATAGAAAAATGTATAGTTGGAGAGTTAGAGAAATGTAGAGATAGATACATGTATAGATAAATGTTTAGGTAGAAAAATGTATAAATAGAAAGATGGGTTCTTAGATCAGGAAATATATATGTAAAGAGTTAGAGAAATGTAGAGCTAGAGTAATGTATAGACAGATAGAGATTGCATAGTTAGGAAAATGTATAGTTAGTGACATGTCTAGATCAATGTATACTGTAGGTAGGAAAATGAATAAATAGATAGAGAATGTATAGCCAGAAAATGTATAGAGTTAGAGAAATGTAGAGATAGAGTAATGTACAGGCAGATAGAGAAATGTATAGACAGAAATATGTATAGGTAGAGAGTTAGAGAAATGTAGAGAAAGTGAAACGTATACGGAGGAGAGGTAGAGAAATGCATATAAAGGAATATGTATAGATAGATAAATGTATATATAAATGTATAGGTAGAAAAATGAATACATAGACAGATAATTAGATAGATAAACAGATAGAAAGGGAAATGTATAGATAGAAACATGTATATGTAGAGAGTTCAGAAATGTAGAGCTAGAGAAATGTATAGGCAGAGTGATAAAGAAATTCATATATAGAAAAATGTATAGTTAGCGAAATGTCTAGATAAATGTATAGGTAGGAAAATGAATAGATAGAGTATGTATAGATAGAGAAATGTGTAGGTAGAGAGTTAGAGAAATGTAGAGCTAAAGTAATGGATAGGCAGAGAGATAGAGAAATGTATAGATAGAGAGGTAGTGAAATGTAGAGCTAGAGAAATGTATAGGCAGAGAGATAGAGAAATGCATATAAAGGAAAATGTATAGATAGACAAATGTTTATATAAATGTATAGGTAGAAAAATGAATAGAAGATAGATAGATAAATAAATAAATTATTAGATAGCTAAATAGATAGACAGGGAAATGTATAGATAGAAAAATGTGTAGGTAGAGTTAGAGAAATGTAGAGCTAGAGAAATGTACAGGAAGAGAGATAAAGAAGTGCATAGATAGGAAAATGTTTAGTTAGAGAAATGTCTAGATAAATGTATAGGTAAGAAAAGGAATAGAAAGATAGAGAATGTATAGATAGAAAAATGTATAGGTAGAAAATTAGAGAAATGTAGAGCTAAATTATTGAATAGGCAGAGAGATAGAGAAATGCATTGATAGGAAACTATGTAGATAGAGAAATTTATTGCTAGAAAGATAGACAAATGTGTTTAGAAAGATAATGTACAGATAGAAAGAAAAATGTATAGGTAGAGAGTAAGAGAAATGTAGCGATAGGAGTAATGTATAGGCAGAGAGAACGAGAAATGTATAGCTAGAGAGATAGGAAAATGTATAGATAGAGAAATGTATATATAAATGTATAGGTAGAAAAATGATTACATAGATAATTAGATAGATAAACAGATAGGGAATTGTATAGATAGAAACATGTATAGGTAGAGTTAAAGAAATATAGAGCTAGAGAAATGTATAGGCAGAGAGATAAAGAAATGCATAGATAGAAAAATGTATAGTTAGAGAAATGTCTAGATGACTGTATAGATAGGAAAGGGAATAGAGTATGTATAGATCGAAAAATGTAAAGGTAGAGAGTTAGAGAAATGTAGAGCTGGAGAAGTGTATAGGCAGACAGATAGAGAAATGCATAGATAGGTAAATGTATAGAGAAAAGTGTATGTAGAGAGTTAGAGAAATGTAGAGCTAGAGTAGTGTACAGGCAAAGAGATAGAGAAATATATAGAAAGGGAAATGCATAGTTAGAGAAATGTCTAGATAAATGTATAGGTTGGAAAATGAATAAAGAATGTATAGATAGAAAAATGTATAGTTAAAGTTAGAGAAATGTAGAGATAGAGTAATGTAAAGGCAGAGAGATACAGAAATGTATAGATAGAATACTGTATAGGTAGAGAGTTACAGAAATATAGAGCTAAAGTGATGTATAGGCAGAGAGATAGATAAATGCATAGATAGGAAAATAGATAGAGAAATGTATAGACAGATAGATAGACAAATGTGTTTAGATAGAAATGTACAGATATAAAGAAAAATGTATAGGTAGGGCAAGAGAAATGTAGAGATAGAGTAATGTATAGGCAGAGAGATAGAGAAATGCATAGATAGAGAGAAAGGGGAATGTATAGATAGCGAAATGTACAGATAGATCGATAGACAAATAGATTTAGATAGAAATGTACAGAAATAAAGAACAATGTGTAGGTAGAGAGTTAGAGAAATGTAGAGCTAGAGTAATATATAGGCTTTGAGATATAGAAATACATAGATAGGAAAATGTATAGCTAGAGAAATGTATACATAAATGCATAGGTGGAAAAATGAATAGATAGACAGAAAGTAGATAGATAGATGGATAGGAAAATGTATAGGTAGAGAGATAGAGAAATATAGAGATAGAGAAATGTAGAGATAAATGTACAGGTAGAAAAATCAATAGTTAGAAAGGTGGGTTCATACATCGGGAAATGTATAGATAGAAAAATGTATATGTAGAGAGTTAGAGAAATTTAGAGCTATAATAATGTATATGCAAAGAGATAGAGAAATGCATAGATAGGAAAATGTATAGTTAGTGAAATGTCTAGATAAATGTACAGTATAGGCAGGAAAATGAATAGCTAGAGAATGTATAGATGCAAAAATGTATAGTTAGAGAAATGTAGAGCTAGATTAATGTATAGGCAGAGAGATAGAGAAATGCATAGATAGGAAAATGTATAGTTAGTGAAATGTCTAGATAAATGTACTTTATAGGTAGGAAAATTAATAGACAGAAAATGTTTAGATGGAAAAATGTACAGTTAGAGAAATGTAAAGCTAAAGTAATGTATAGGCAGAGAGATAGAGAAATGCATAAATATAAAAATGTATAGTTGGAGAGTTAGAGAAATGTAGAGATAGATACATGTATAGATAAATGTTTAGGTAGAAAAATGTATAAATAGAAAGATGGGTTCTTAGATCAGGAAATATATATGTAAAGAGTTAGAGAAATGTAGAGCTAGAGTAATGTATAGACAGATAGAGATTGCATAGTTAGGAAAATGTATAGTTAGTGACATGTCTAGATCAATGTATACTGTAGGTAGGAAAATGAATAAATAGATAGAGAATGTATAGCCAGAAAATGTATAGAGTTAGAGAAATGTAGAGATAGAGTAATGTACAGGCAGATAGAGAAATGTATAGACAGAAATATGTATAGGTAGAGAGTTAGAGAAATGTAGAGAAAGTGAAACGTATACGGAGGAGAGGTAGAGAAATGCATATAAAGGAATATGTATAGATAGAGAAATGTATATATAAATGTATAGGTAGAAAAATGAATACATAGACAGATAATTAGATAGATAAACAGATAGAAAGGGAAATGTATAGATAGAAACATGTATATGTAGAGAGTTCAGAAATGTAGAGCTAGAGAAATGTATAGGCAGAGTGATAAAGAAATGCATATATAGAAAAATGTATAGTTAGCGAAATGTCTAGATAAATGTATAGGTAGGAAAATGAATAGATAGAGTATGTATAGATAGAGAAATGTGTAGGTAGAGAGTTAGAGAAATGTAGAGCTAAAGTAATGGATAGGCAGAGAGATAGAGAAATGTATAGATAGAGAGTTAGTGAAATGTAGAGCTAGAGAAATGTATAGGCAGAGAGATAGAGAAATGCATATAAAGGAAAATGTATAGATAGACAAATGTTTATATAAATGTATAGGTAGAAAAATGAATAGAAGATAGATAGATAAATAAATAAATTATAAGATAGCTACATAGATAGACAGGGAAATGTATAGATAGAAAAATGTATAGGTAGAGTTAGAGAAATGTAGAGCTAGAGAAATGTACAGGAAGAGAGATAAAGAAGTGCATAGATAGGAAAATGTTTAGTTAGAGAAATGTCTAGATAAATGTATAGGTAGGAAAAGGAATAGAAAGATAGAGAATGTATAGATAGAAAAATGTATAGGTAGAAAATTAGAGAAATGTAAAGCTAAATTATTGAATAGGCAGAGAGATAAAGAAATACATTGATAGGAAACTATGTAGATAGAGAAATTTATTGCTAGAAAGATAGACAAATGTGTTTAGAAAGATAATGTACAGATAGAAAGAAAAATGTATAGGTAGAGAGTAAGAGAAATGTAGCGATAGGAGTAATGTATAGGCAGAGAGATAGAGAAATGTATAGCTAGAGAGATAGGAAAATGTATAGATAGAGAAATGTATATATAAATGTATAGGTAGAAAAATGATTACATAGATAATTAGATAGATAAACAGATAGGGAATTGTATAGATAGAAACATGTATAGGTAGAGTTACAGAAATATAGAGCTAGAGAAATGTATAGGCAGAGAGATAAAGAAATGCATAGATAGAAAAATGTATAGTTAGAGAAATGTCTAGATGACTGTATAGATAGAAAAAGGAATAGAGTATGTATAGATCGAAAAATGTAAAGGTAGAGAGTTAGAGAAATGTAGAGCTGGAGAAGTGTATAGGCAGACAGATAGAGAAATGCATAGATAGGTAAATGTATAGAGAAAAGTGTATGTAGAGAGTTAGAGAAATGTAGAGCTAGAGTAGTGTACAGGCAAAGAGATAGAGAAATATATAGAAAGGGAAATGCATAGTTAGAGAAATGTCTAGATAAATGTATAGGTTGGAAAATGAATAAAGAATGTATAGATAGAAAAATGTATAGTTAAAGTTAGAGAAATGTAGAGATAGAGTAATGTAAAGGCAGAGAGATACAGAAATGTATAGATAGAATACTGTATAGGTAGAGAGTTACAGAAATATAGAGCTAAAGTGATGTATAGGCAGAGAGATAGATAAATGCATAGATAGGAAAATAGATAGAGAAATGTATAGACAGATAGATAGACAAATGTGTTTAGATAGAAATGTACAGATATAAAGAAAAATGTATAGGTAGGGCAAGAGAAATGTAGAGATAGAGTAATGTATAGGCAGAGAGATAGAGAAATGCATAGATAGAGAGAAAGGGGAATGTATAGATAGCGAAATGTACAGATAGATCGATAGACAAATAGATTTAGATAGAAATGTACAGAAATAAAGAACAATGTGTAGGTAGAGAGTTAGAGAAATGTAGAGCTAGAGTAATATATAGGCTTTGAGATATAGAAATACATAGATAGGAAAATGTATAGCTAGAGAAATGTATACATAAATGCATAGGTGGAAAAATGAATAGATAGACAGAAAGAAGATAGATAGATAGATGGATAGGAAAATGTATAGGTAGAGAGATAGAGAAATATAGAGATAGAGAAATGTAGAGATAAATGTACAGGTAGAAAAATCAATAGTTAGAAAGGTGGGTTCATACATCGGGAAAGGTATAGATAGAAAAATGTATATGTAGAGAGTTAGAGAAATTTAGAGCTATAATAATGTATATGCAAAGAGATAGAGAAATGCATAGATAGGAAAATGTATAGTTAGTGAAATGTCTAGATAAATGTACAGTATAGGCAGGAAAATGAATAGCTAGAGAATGTATAGATGGAAAAATGTATAGTTAGAGAAATGTAGAGCTAGATTAATGTATAGGCAGAGAGATAGAGAAATGCATAGATAGGAAAATGTATAGTTAGTGAAATGTCTAGATAAATGTACTTTATAGGTAGGAAAATTAATAGACAGAAAATGTATAGATGGAAAAATATACAGTTAGAGTTAGAGAAATGTAAAGCTAAAGTAATGTATAGGCAGAGAGATAGAGAAATGCATAAATAGAAAAATGTATAGTTGGAGAGTTAGAGAAATGTAGAGATAGATACATGTATAGATAAATGTTTAGGTAGAAAAATGTATAAATAGAAAGATGGGTTCTTAGATCAGGAAATATATATGTAAAGAGTTAGAGAAATGTAGAGCTAGAGTAATGTATAGACAGATAGAGATTGCATAGTTAGGAAAATGTATAGTTAGTGACATGTCTAGATCAATGTATACTGTAGGTAGGAAAATGAATAAATAGATAGAGAATGTATAGCCAGAAAATGTATAGAGTTAGAGAAATGTAGAGATAGAGTAATGTACAGGCAGATAGAGAAATGTATAGACAGAAATATGTATAGGTAGAGAGTTAGAGAAATGTAGAGAAAGTGAAACGTATACGGAGGAGAGGTAGAGAAATGCATATAAAGGAATATGTATAGATAGAGAAATGTATATATAAATGTATAGGTAGAAAAATGAATACATAGACAGATAATTAGATAGATAAACAGATAGAAAGGGAAATGTATAGATAGAAACATGTATATGTAGAGAGTTCAGAAATGTAGAGCTAGAGAAATGTATAGGCAGAGTGATAAAGAAATGCATATATAGAAAAATGTATAGTTAGCGAAATGTCTAGATAAATGTATAGGTAGGAAAATGAATAGATAGAGTATGTATAGATAGAGAAATGTGTAGGTAGAGAGTTAGAGAAATGTAGAGCTAAAGTAATGGATAGGCAGAGAGATAGAGAAATGTATAGATAGAGAGTTAGTGAAATGTAGAGCTAGAGAAATGTATAGGCAGAGAGATAGAGAAATGCATATAAAGGAAAATGTATAGATAGACAAATGTTTATATAAATGTATAGGTAGAAAAATGAATAGAAGATAGATAGATAAATAAATAAATTATAAGATAGCTACATAGATAGACAGGGAAATGTATAGATAGAAAAATGTATAGGTAGAGTTAGAGAAATGTAGAGCTAGAGAAATGTACAGGAAGAGAGATAAAGAAGTGCATAGATAGGAAAATGTTTAGTTAGAGAAATGTCTAGATAAATGTATAGGTAGGAAAAGGAATAGAAAGATAGAGAATGTATAGATAGAAAAATGTATAGGTAGAAAATTAGAGAAATGTAGAGCTAAATTATTGAATAGGCAGAGAGATAAAGAAATACATTGATAGGAAACTATGTAGATAGAGAAATTTATTGCTAGAAAGATAGACAAATGTGTTTAGAAAGATAATGTACAGATAGAAAGAAAAATGTATAGGTAGAGAGTAAGAGAAATGTAGCGATAGGAGTAATGTATAGGCAGAGAGATAGAGAAATGTATAGCTAGAGAGATAGGAAAATGTATAGATAGAGAAATGTATATATAAATGTATAGGTAGAAAAATGATTACATAGATAATTAGATAGATAAACAGATAGGGAATTGTATAGATAGAAACATGTATAGGTAGAGTTACAGAAATATAGAGCTAGAGAAATGTATAGGCAGAGAGATAAAGAAATGCATAGATAGAAAAATGTATAGTTAGAGAAATGTCTAGATGACTGTATAGATAGAAAAAGGAATAGAGTATGTATAGATCGAAAAATGTAAAGGTAGAGAGTTAGAGAAATGTAGAGCTGGAGAAGTGTATAGGCAGACAGATAGAGAAATGCATAGATAGGTAAATGTATAGAGAAAAGTGTATGTAGAGAGTTAGAGAAATGTAGAGCTAGAGTAGTGTACAGGCAAAGAGATAGAGAAATATATAGAAAGGGAAATGCATAGTTAGAGAAATGTCTAGATAAATGTATAGGTTGGAAAATGAATAAAGAATGTATAGATAGAAAAATGTATAGTTAAAGTTAGAGAAATGTAGAGATAGAGTAATGTAAAGGCAGAGAGATACAGAAATGTATAGATAGAATACTGTATAGGTAGAGAGTTACAGAAATATAGAGCTAAAGTGATGTATAGGCAGAGAGATAGATAAATGCATAGATAGGAAAATAGATAGAGAAATGTATAGACAGATAGATAGACAAATGTGTTTAGATAGAAATGTACAGATATAAAGAAAAATGTATAGGTAGGGCAAGAGAAATGTAGAGATAGAGTAATGTATAGGCAGAGAGATAGAGAAATGCATAGATAGAGAGAAAGGGGAATGTATAGATAGCGAAATGTACAGATAGATCGATAGACAAATAGATTTAGATAGAAATGTACAGAAATAAAGAACAATGTGTAGGTAGAGAGTTAGAGAAATGTAGAGCTAGAGTAATATATAGGCTTTGAGATATAGAAATACATAGATAGGAAAATGTATAGCTAGAGAAATGTATACATAAATGCATAGGTGGAAAAATGAATAGATAGACAGAAAGAAGATAGATAGATAGATGGATAGGAAAATGTATAGGTAGAGAGATAGAGAAATATAGAGATAGAGAAATGTAGAGATAAATGTACAGGTAGAAAAATCAATAGTTAGAAAGGTGGGTTCATACATCGGGAAAGGTATAGATAGAAAAATGTATATGTAGAGAGTTAGAGAAATTTAGAGCTATAATAATGTATATGCAAAGAGATAGAGAAATGCATAGATAGGAAAATGTATAGTTAGTGAAATGTCTAGATAAATGTACAGTATAGGCAGGAAAATGAATAGCTAGAGAATGTATAGATGGAAAAATGTATAGTTAGAGAAATGTAGAGCTAGATTAATGTATAGGCAGAGAGATAGAGAAATGCATAGATAGGAAAATGTATAGTTAGTGAAATGTCTAGATAAATGTACTTTATAGGTAGGAAAATTAATAGACAGAAAATGTATAGATGGAAAAATATACAGTTAGAGTTAGAGAAATGTAAAGCTAAAGTAATGTATAGGCAGAGAGATAGAGAAATGCATAAATAGAAAAATGTATAGTTGGAGAGTTAGAGAAATGTAGAGATAGATACATGTATAGATAAATGTTTAGGTAGAAAAATGTATAAATAGAAAGATGGGTTCTTAGATCAGGAAATATATATGTAAAGAGTTAGAGAAATGTAGAGCTAGAGTAATGTATAGACAGATAGAGATTGCATAGTTAGGAAAATGTATAGTTAGTGACATGTCTAGATCAATGTATACTGTAGGTAGGAAAATGAATAAATAGATAGAGAATGTATAGCCAGAAAATGTATAGAGTTAGAGAAATGTAGAGATAGAGTAATGTACAGGCAGATAGAGAAATGTATAGACAGAAATATGTATAGGTAGAGAGTTAGAGAAATGTAGAGAAAGTGAAACGTATACGGAGGAGAGGTAGAGAAATGCATATAAAGGAATATGTATAGATAGAGAAATGTATATATAAATGTATAGGTAGAAAAATGAATACATAGACAGATAATTAGATAGATAAACAGATAGAAAGGGAAATGTATAGATAGAAACATGTATATGTAGAGAGTTCAGAAATGTAGAGCTAGAGAAATGTATAGGCAGAGTGATAAAGAAATGCATATATAGAAAAATGTATAGTTAGCGAAATGTCTAGATAAATGTATAGGTAGGAAAATGAATAGATAGAGTATGTATAGATAGAGAAATGTGTAGGTAGAGAGTTAGAGAAATGTAGAGCTAAAGTAATGGATAGGCAGAGAGATAGAGAAATGTATAGATAGAGAGTTAGTGAAATGTAGAGCTAGAGAAATGTATAGGCAGAGAGATAGAGAAATGCATATAAAGGAAAATGTATAGATAGACAAATGTTTATATAAATGTATAGGTAGAAAAATGAATAGAAGATAGATAGATAAATAAATTATTAGATAGCTAAATAGATAGACAGGGAAATGTATAGATAGAAAAATGTATAGGTAGAGTTAGAGAAATGTAGAGCTAGAGAAATGTACAGGAAGAGAGATAAAGAAGTGCATAGATAGGAAAATGTTTAGTTAGAGAAATATCTAGATAAATGTATAGGTAGGAAAAGGAATAGAAAGATAGAGAATGTATAGATAGAAAAATGTATAGGTAGAAAATTAGAGAAATGTAAAGCTAAATTATTGAATAGGCAGAGAGATAGAGAAATACATTGATAGGAAACTATGTAGATAGAGAAATTTATTGCTAGAAAGATAGACAAATGTGTTTAGAAAGATAATGTACAGATAGAAAGAAAAATGTATAGGTAGAGAGTAAGAGAAATGTAGCGATAGGAGTAATGTATAGGCAGAGAGATAGAGAAATGTATAGCTAGAGAGATAGGAAAATGTATAGATAGAGAAATGTATATATAAATGTATAGGTAGAAAAATGATTACATAGATAATTAGATAGATAAACAGATAGGGAATTGTATAGATAGAAACATGTATAGGTAGAGTTACAGAAATATAGAGATAGAGAAATGTATAGGCAGAGAGATAAAGAAATGCATAGATAGAAAAATGTATAGTTAGAGAAATGTCTAGATGACTGTATAGATAGGAAAAGGAATAGAGTATGTATAGATCGAAAAATGTAAAGGTAGAGAGTTAGAGAAATGTAGAGCTGGAGAAGTGTATAGGCAGACAGATAGAGAAATGCATAGATAGGTAAATGTATAGAGAAAAGTGTATGTAGAGAGTTAGAGAAATGTAGAGCTAGAGTAGTGTACAGGCAAAGAGATAGAGAAATATATAGAAAGGGAAATGCATAGTTAGAGAAATGTCTAGATAAATGTATAGGTTAGAAAATGAATAAAGAATGTATAGATAGAAAAATGTATAGTTATAGTCATTCAGACACCAAACAACGACCGCAGGAAGCGTGAAGGCCCAGCAGAGAACAGCGGATCAGGCCATATGTAATGCAAGAGGATCTGCAGTGAGGTGGTAACAAGTGAGCAGGTGTCAGTCCTGTGCAAAAGAAAATGTTTCCAAGGAAAGAAAATGAACGCCTCAAGTCTCCCAGGGCAGTGGAGCTCGTGGATGCAGGTGTGTCGGTGTATCGGCAGGCTGGTAAGCCGGATCTGTTATTGATTGCTATAAAGATGCAGTACATTTGGGAGTACTGGAATGAAGCTATGCGGATGATCAGTGGCTGGAGAGTATCCAGCATACAGGACAAGTTGTGTTACCTGGGGGATGCATTCCTGCACAGTAAAAGTGAGGCAGCCTCATGGAATCTGCTGGGGGAGCCAGAGTTTGTAGAATTCACAGAGGAAGTGAGTGCTACAGTGACCCAAATGATGCAGAGAAATCAATATTCTGAGGCTGAAGGGCAAGTCCAGAATCAATTATCTTCTGGGCTAGAACCAGAGGAAATATCCAAAATGGGGCCGCTGCAACCCAGGCAGATGACTGAGGGGTCCGCCTTGCAAGTGCCTGTTACCAAGGGAGCAAAGTCCTTGTCAGCGGGGCCCATAACCACATTGGAAGAAATGAGCATGGAGGAGCTGATAGCAGAATGCCAGCTGCGAGGCATCCCTTTCCAATTCTGCACTCGCAGGGAAATCCTCCAGCTTATTCTCCAGGATCAGCGGGATCCAACAAAAGCTTTCACCGATTACCGGACGTGGATCCTTCGTCTCGGCCCAGGGATGAGTGTGTGGGAACAGCTGGAGTGTCTGGAGGAGTGCTTCATTGTGGCAGAGGAAGAGGCAATGGATCGGGGGCTCCTGGATACCCCAGCATGGCTAGACCAGTGTTGCAGGGTGGATGCAGAAAGGCACCGTCTGCAACAGCTTCTCCCACACCCAAGGGAAGCAGTTGCCCGGTGTACTATGCTGGGAGAGGCTAGCGCTGAAGTGAAGGCTATGCCCACAATACAGGCATCCCAGGAGGAGCTGTGCTACACCTTCCCTTTTGCTGAGGTGGAAGATGTAGACCTAGTAACCAGCTGCCAGGGAATCAATGAAGACTGTGCCCAAGAGATCACCATGGATGGGGGAGTATTGTTCCACTCCCCGACTACAAACATACCAGTCATGGATGGCCTCTTGCTCCAGGATGCCCAGCTTATTCAGCTGGGGGAGGCTCATCGCGATGGATTGGCAATGGCAGCCCCATTCATTTCACTGAGGAAGGCTGATGAGAACATGCCCTGTGTATCTCCTGCTACCCTAACTCCACAAGAAGTTTATGAAGGATTATTCCATCTTAACGATTTGGGGAATGAGGAGCTGCGATGTGAATACTGGTACGTACCCTGTGATTTAACAGTGACATTGGTAGCAGAGACTGTTAACATAATATCAGAGCAGGAACCAGAAAAGGATGTGTTGCACCACCGTAATACCTGTGAAAGTGTGGACTGTAACTATGTGCCGAGGGATGTGCCTGCCATAAGCCAGATCCAAGCAACTACAGATCAAGTGGAGGTTGGGAGATGCCGCTTGCTATCTCGTCTCCTTTACCAGGGTGAAGGAACAGTGCCACCCACACCCCTTCCATCTGCAGAGCAAGAGCAAGTTGTGGAGATAATTGTGGAATCTTCAGTTGTTAAAACCATGACTGGTACCCCACCAGCTACCAAGCGCACAGGACTGGCGGGGGAGGAGGTTATCCAGGAGGAGGAGTACGCAGAAGGAGCTGCAGGTGAGATACTGGCTTTTGAGGGGGGAGCGCGGGCACAGGACCAGCCTGTGCTGGTGACTCCCCTGCAGCCACCAGCTGAATTGTTTTTGATGAAGAGTCCATCCTCAGCACTGGGTATTGAGACCACGTGCTGTACGGAAATTTGCCAGCCCCCTAGTTGGGGTTTGAGGAAGGAAGGACTGGACAGAGTTGCGGAAGTGCTGGGGGCAGAACCCCACCATTGGCCTGCCTTTAGGCAGCTGTTCCTTGTGCAAGGGAGGGAGGTGGAAGGTACTCCCTGCCCCGTTGTGCCAGAGGCACAGGTATTAGTACACCCAATAGGTGTGCCGGGTGTAAAAGTTTGCAATGTTGCGGAGTGGGGATACCCAACCCCTGAATTGCTAAATCCCCTGCTGGTGAAAATGAATGTGTCATATTGTAATATTGTCCTTGCTGGTTGTCTAACACTACTGCCTCTTACCACATGGGTCTGGTGGGACATCACCCTGTGGGACTCAGGTGGTACACACATGCATGATATTCTCTCCCCTGCACTCACTGCTCCTGGGTGGTAATGTTTCCTCAACACTTAAGAACAGAAATAAAAAGTAGAGGAAGGAATGTAAAGATATAGGGGGGGCTAATACTGTATTTGTGGTGTTTCAATCTTTATAGCGTTTAATGTACTTTTTATTCCTTCTGTTCCCATGTCTCTCTGGCTTGTGTCACTATTACCCCATGTGTGTGTTCATCCATTAGCCTATATATTCTGTACTATAATCTTACCCAGGTAATACAGGTGTGCTGTGACCTGGCACGTAGTGCTGCCATGTTATGTTATTGTAGGAGGATGCCAGGCTGGTATGAGGTTATTACAGGTTATCATTGCTAGGCCTATTGAGTCCATCCTGTGATCCTTATATGGTCACACAGGAAATACATTTGAGGACCAGGTAATGTCTCTTTGAAGCTTCTCCTCCACAGGGGACAATCAGGACTTAAACCAATTTCCCTGTCATTGTTCCTTCTGTTTACTGTCCCCTGTCCCATCCTGGTCTCTCACAGACATCACGGAGCCTGACCCAGCATGTGGTCAGCAGGAGAAGGCCAGCTGTGGGAGGGAGTAGGGAAATACCTGGGGTGGGATACCACCAATCAGGAACCTGCGTCTCCTCCCCAGGTGAGCGCTGCATGATGGGCATTTGGAAGGTTGTAAAAGAGGTTGCGCAGGTCAGCTCCGCATGTTAGTCGCAGGACTTTGGCTAAGGGGTGATTCTCTGCCAGGGTACCTTGTGGAACGCATCAACAGTGCTGTGTGGACTTTTATGTACTTACTACTGCATGGACTAATCTGCTATCACTGCTGTGTGGACTCAGTGATAGTTCTGCTGTATGGACTTGTTTATCTGGAACTTCTGCACGGAATTGCTGTGGCCCTAAATCCTCTACTGGGACTTACTATCTGGACTGCTACCTGTATACTGTTTCTGGGCTATATTTACTTCTGCTTCCTGTGAATTATCTACTACTGTGTGCGGTGAGAAATAAACCATCACTTTGGTTTCATCGGCTCTGTGTCTGAGTGATTAGAAGAACCCCGTATCTTCACATAGAGATAGAGTAATGTATAGGCAGAGAGATAGAGAAATGCATAGATAGAGAGAAAGGGGAATGTATAGATAGCGAAATGTACAGATAGATCGATAGACAAATAGATTTAGATAGAAATGTACAGAAATAAAGAACAATGTGTAGGTAGAGAGTTAGAGAAATGTAAAGCTAAATTATTGAATAGGCAGAGAGATAGAGAAATACATTGATAGGAAACTATGTAGATAGAGAAATTTATTGCTAGAAAGATAGACAAATGTGTTTAGAAAGATAATGTACAGATAGAAAGAAAAATGTATAGGTAGAGAGTAAGAGAAATGTAGCGATAGGAGTAATGTATAGGCAGAGAGATAGAGAAATGTATAGCTAGAGAGATAGGAAAATGTATAGATAGAGAAATGTATATATAAATGTATAGGTAGAAAAATGATTACATAGATAATTAGATAGATAAACAGATAGGGAATTGTATAGATAGAAACATGTATAGGTAGAGTTACAGAAATATAGAGCTAGAGAAATGTATAGGCAGAGAGATAAAGAAATGCATAGATAGAAAAATGTATAGTTAGAGAAATGTCTAGATGACTGTATAGATAGGAAAAGGAATAGAGTATATATAGATTGAAAAATGTAAAGGTAGAGAGTTAGAGAAATGTAGAGCTGGAGAAGTGTATAGGCAGACAGATAGAGAAATGCATAGATAGGTAAATGTATAGAGAAAAGTGTATGTAGAGAGTTAGAGAAATGTAGAGCTAGAGTAGTGTACAGGCAAAGAGATAGAGAAATATATAGAAAGGGAAATGCATAGTTAGAGAAATGTCTAGATAAATGTATAGGTTAGAAAATGAATAAAGAATGTATAGATAGAAAAATGTATAGTTAAAGTTAGAGAAATGTAGAGATAGAGTAATGTAAAAGCAGAGAGATACAGAAATGTATAGATAGAATACTGTATAGGTAGAGAGTTACAGAAATATAGAGCTAAAGTGATGTATAGGCAGAGAGATAGATAAATGCATAGATAGGAAAATAGATAGAGAAATGTATAGACAGATAGATAGACAAATGTGTTTAGATAGAAATGTACAGATATAAAGAAAAATGTATAGGTAGGGCAAGAGAAATGTAGAGATAGAGTAATGTATAGGCAGAGAGATAGAGAAATGCATAGATAGAGAGAAAGGGGAATGTATAGATAGCGAAATGTACAGATAGATCGATAGACAAATAGATTTAGATAGAAATGTACAGAAATAAAGAACAATGTGTAGGTAGAGAGTTAGAGAAATGTAGAGCTAGAGTAATATATAGGCTTTGAGATATAGAAATACATAGATAGGAAAATGTATAGCTAGAGAAATGTCTAGATAAATGTACAGTATAGGCAGGAAATTGAATAGCTAGAGAATGTATAGATGGAAAAATGTATAGTTAGAGAAATGTAGAGCTAGATTAATGTATAGGCAGAGAGATAGAGAAATGCATAGATAGGAAAATGTATAGTTAGTGAAATGTCTAGATAAATGTACTTTATAGGTAGGAAAATGAATAGACAGAAAATGTATAGATGGAAAAATGTACAGTTAGAGTTAGAGAAATGTAAAGCTAAAGTAATGTATAGGCAGAGAGATAGAGAAATGCATAAATAGAAAAATGTATAGTTGGAGAGTTAGAGAAATGTAGAGATAGATACATGTATAGATAAATGTTTAGGTAGAAAAATGTATAAATAGAAAGATGGGTTCTTAGATCAGGAAATATATATGTAAAGAGTTAGAGAAATGTAGAGCTAGAGTAATGTATAGACAGATAGAGATTGCATAGTTAGGAAAATGTATAGTTAGTGACATGTCTAGATCAATGTATACTGTAGGTAGGAAAATGAATAAATAGATAGAGAATGTATAGCCAGAAAAATGTATAGAGTTAGAGAAATGTAGAGATAGAGTAATGTACAGGCAGATAGAGAAATGTATAGACAGAAATATGTATAGGTACAGAGTTAGAGAAATGTAGAGAAAGAGAAACGTATACGGAGGAGAGATAGAGAAATGCATATAAAGGAATATGTATAGATAGAGAAATGTATATATAAATGTATAGGTAGAAAAATGAATACATAGACAGATAATTAGATAGATAAACAGATAGAAAGGGAAATGTATAGATAGAAACATGTGTAGGTAGAGAGTTCAGAAATGTAGAGCTAGAGAAATGTATAGGCAGAGTGATAAATAAATGCATATATAGAAAAATGTATAGTTAGCGAAATGTATAGATAAATGTATAGGTAGGAAAATGAATAGATAGAGTATGTATAGATAGAGAAATGTGTAGGTAGAGAGTTAGAGAAATGTAGAGCTAAAGTAATGGATAGGCAGAGAGATAGAGAAATGTATATAAAGGAAAATGTATAGATAGACAAATGTTTATATAAATGTATAGGTAGAAAAATGAATAGAAGATAGATAGATAAATAAATTATTAGATAGCTAAATAGATAGACAGGGAAATGTATAGATAGAAAAATGTATAGGTAGAGTTACAGAAATATAGAGCTAGAGAAATGTATAGGCAGAGAGATAAAGAAATGCATAGATAGAAAAATGTATAGTTAGAGAAATGTCTAGATGACTGTATAGATAGGAAAAGGAATAGAGTATGTATAGATCGAAAAATGTAAAGGTAGAGAGTTAGAGAAATGTAGAGCTGGAGAAGTGTATAGGCAGACAGATAGAGAAATGCATAGATAGGTAAATGTATAGAGAAAAGTGTATGTAGAGAGTTAGAGAAATGTAGAGCTAGAGTAGTGTACAGGCAAAGAGATAGAGAAATATATAGAAAGGGAAATGCATAGTTAGAGAAATGTCTAGATAAATGTATAGGTTGGAAAATGAATAAAGAATGTATAGATAGAAAAATGTATAGTTAAAGTTAGAGAAATGTAGAGATAGAGTAATGTAAAGGCAGAGAGATACAGAAATGTATAGATAGAATACTGTATAGGTAGAGAGTTACAGAAATATAGAGCTAAAGTGATGTATAGGCAGAGAGATAGATAAATGCATAGATAGGAAAATAGATAGAGAAATGTATAGACAGATAGATAGACAAATGTGTTTAGATAGAAATGTACAGATATAAAGAAAAATGTATAGGTAGGGCAAGAGAAATGTAGAGATAGAGTAATGTATAGGCAGAGAGATAGAGAAATGCATAGATAGAGAGAATTGGGAATGTATAGATAGCGAAATGTACAGATAGATCGATAGACAAATAGATTTAGATAGAAATGTACAGAAATAAAGAACAATGTGTAGGTAGAGAGTTAGAGAAATGTAGAGCTAGAGTAATATATAGGCTTTGAGATATAGAAATACATAGATAGGAAAATGTATAGCTAGAGAAATGTATACATAAATGCATAGGTGGAAAAATGAATAGATAGACAGAAAGAAGATAGATAGATAGATAGATGGATAGGAAAATGTATAGGTAGAGAGATAGAGAAATATAGAGATAGAGAAATGTAGAGATAAATGTACAGGTAGAAAAATCAATAGTTAGAAAGGTGGGTTCATACATCGGGAAATGTATAGATAGAAAAATGTATATGTAGAGAGTTAGAGAAATTTAGAGCTATAATAATGTATATGCAAAGAGATAGAGAAATGCATAGATAGGAAAATGTATAGTTAGTGAAATGTCTAGATAAATGTACAGTATAGGCAGGAAAATGAATAGCTAGAGAATGTATAGATGGAAAAATGTATAGTTAGAGAAATGTAGAGCTAGATTAATGTATAGGCAGAGAGATAGAGAAATGCATAGATAGGAAAATGTATAGTTAGTGAAATGTCTAGATAAATGTACTTTATAGGTAGGAAAATTAATAGACAGAAAATGTATAGATGGAAAAATGTACAGTTAGAGTTAGAGAAATGTAAAGCTAAAGTAATGTATAGGCAGAGAGATAGAGAAATGCATAAATAGAAAAATGTATAGTTGGAGAGTTAGAGAAATGTAGAGATAGATACATGTATAGATAAATGTTTAGGTAGAAAAATGTATAAATAGAAAGATGGGTTCTTAGATCAGGAAATATATATGTAAAGAGTTAGAGAAATGTAGAGCTAGAGTAATGTATAGACAGATAGAGATTGCATAGTTAGGAAAATGTATAGTTAGTGACATGTCTAGATCAATGTATACTGTAGGTAGGAAAATGAATAAATAGATAGAGAATGTATAGCCAGAAAATGTATAGAGTTAGAGAAATGTAGAGATAGAGTAATGTACAGGCAGATAGAGAAATGTATAGACAGAAATATGTATAGGTAGAGAGTTAGAGAAATGTAGAGAAAGTGAAACGTATACGGAGGAGAGGTAGAGAAATGCATATAAAGGAATATGTATAGATAGAGAAATGTATGTATAAATGTATAGGTAGAAAAATGAATACATAGACAGATAATTAGATAGATAAACAGATAGAAAGGGAAATGTATAGATAGAAACATGTATATGTAGAGAGTTCAGAAATGTAGAGCTAGAGAAATGTATAGGCAGAGTGATAAAGAAATGCATATATAGAAAAATGTATAGTTAGCGAAATGTCTAGATAAATGTATAGGTAGGAAAATGAATAGATAGAGTATGTATAGATAGAGAAATGTGTAGGTAGAGAGTTAGAGAAATGTAGAGCTAAAGTAATGGATAGGCAGAGAGATAGAGAAATGTATAGATAGAGAGTTAGTGAAATGTAGAGCTAGAGAAATGTATAGGCAGAGAGATAGAGAAATGCATATAAAGGAAAATGTATAGATAGACAAATGTTTATATAAATGTATAGGTAGAAAAATGAATAGAAGATAGATAGATAAATAAATTATTAGATAGCTAAATAGATAGACAGGGAAATGTATAGATAGAAAAATGTATAGGTAGAGTTAGAGAAATGTAGAGCTAGAGAAATGTACAGGAAGAGAGATAAAGAAGTGCATAGATAGGAAAATGTTTAGTTAGAGAAATATCTAGATAAATGTATAGGTAGGAAAAGGAATAGAAAGATAGAGAATGTATAGATAGAAAAATGTATAGGTAGAAAATTAGAGAAATGTAAAGCTAAATTATTGAATAGGCAGAGAGATAGAGAAATACATTGATAGGAAACTATGTAGATAGAGAAATTTATTGCTAGAAAGATAGACAAATGTGTTTAGAAAGATAATGTACAGATAGAAAGAAAAATGTATAGGTAGAGAGTAAGAGAAATGTAGCGATAGGAGTAATGTATAGGCAGAGAGATAGAGAAATGTATAGCTAGAGAGATAGGAAAATGTATAGATAGAGAAATGTATATATAAATGTATAGGTAGAAAAATGATTACATAGATAATTAGATAGATAAACAGATAGGGAATTGTATAGATAGAAACATGTATAGGTAGAGTTACAGAAATATAGAGATAGAGAAATGTATAGGCAGAGAGATAAAGAAATGCATAGATAGAAAAATGTATAGTTAGAGAAATGTCTAGATGACTGTATAGATAGGAAAAGGAATAGAGTATGTATAGATTGAAAAATGTAAAGGTAGAGAGTTAGAGAAATGTAGAGCTGGAGAAGTGTATAGGCAGACAGATAGAGAAATGCATAGATAGGTAAATGTATAGAGAAAAGTGTATGTAGAGAGTTAGAGAAATGTAGAGCTAGAGTAGTGTACAGGCAAAGAGATAGAGAAATATATAGAAAGGGAAATGCATAGTTAGAGAAATGTCTAGATAAATGTATAGGTTAGAAAATGAATAAAGAATGTATAGATAGAAAAATGTATAGTTAAAGTTAGAGAAATGTAGAGATAGAGTAATGTAAAAGCAGAGAGATACAGAAATGTATAGATAGAATACTGTATAGGTAGAGAGTTACAGAAATATAGAGCTAAAGTGATGTATAGGCAGAGAGATAGATAAATGCATAGATAGGAAAATAGATAGAGAAATGTATAGACAGATAGATAGACAAATGTGTTTAGATAGAAATGTACAGATATAAAGAAAAATGTATAGGTAGGGCAAGAGAAATGTAGAGATAGAGTAATGTATAGGCAGAGAGATAGAGAAATGCATAGATAGAGAGAAAGGGGAATGTATAGATAGCGAAATGTACAGATAGATCGATAGACAAATAGATTTAGATAGAAATGTACAGAAATAAAGAACAATGTGTAGGTAGAGAGTTAGAGAAATGTAGAGCTAGAGTAATATATAGGCTTTGAGATATAGAAATACATAGATAGGAAAATGTATAGCTAGAGAAATGTCTAGATAAATGTACAGTATAGGCAGGAAATTGAATAGCTAGAGAATGTATAGATGGAAAAATGTATAGTTAGAGAAATGTAGAGCTAGATTAATGTATAGGCAGAGAGATAGAGAAATGCATAGATAGGAAAATGTATAGTTAGTGAAATGTCTAGATAAATGTACTTTATAGGTAGGAAAATGAATAGACAGAAAATGTATAGATGGAAAAATGTACAGTTAGAGTTAGAGAAATGTAAAGCTAAAGTAATGTATAGGCAGAGAGATAGAGAAATGCATAAATAGAAAAATGTATAGTTGGAGAGTTAGAGAAATGTAGAGATAGATACATGTATAGATAAATGTTTAGGTAGAAAAATGTATAAATAGAAAGATGGGTTCTTAGATCAGGAAATATATATGTAAAGAGTTAGAGAAATGTAGAGCTAGAGTAATGAATAGACAGATAGAGATTGCATAGTTAGGAAAATGTATAGTTAGTGACATGTCTAGATCAATGTATACTGTAGGTAGGAAAATGAATAAATAGATAGAGAATGTATAGCCAGAAAAATGTATAGAGTTAGAGAAATGTAGAGATAGAGTAATGTACAGGCAGATAGAGAAATGTATAGACAGAAATATGTATAGGTACAGAGTTAGAGAAATGTAGAGAAAGAGAAACGTATACGGAGGAGAGATAGAGAAATGCATATAAAGGAATATGTATAGAGAAATGTATATATAAATGTATAGGTAGAAAAATGAATACATAGACAGATAATTAGATAGATAAACAGATAGAAAGGGAAATGTATAGATAGAAACATGTGTAGGTAGAGAGTTCAGAAATGTAGAGCTAGAGAAATGTATAGGCAGAGTGATAAATAAATGCATATATAGAAAAATGTATAGTTAGCGAAATGTATAGATAAATGTATAGGTAGGAAAATGAATAGATAGAGTATGTATAGATAGAGAAATGTGTAGGTAGAGAGTTAGAGAAATGTAGAGCTAAAGTAATGGATAGGCAGAGAGATAGAGAAATGTATAGATAGAGAGTTAGAGAAATGTAGAGCTAGAGAAATGTATAGGCAGAGAGATAGAGAAATGCATATAAAGGAAAATGTATAGATAGACAAATGTTTATATAAATGTATAGGTAGAAAAATGAATAGAAGATAGATAGATAAATAAATAAATTATTAGATAGCTAAATAGATAGACAGGGAAATGTATAGATAGAAAAATGTATAGGTAGAGTTAGAGAAATGTAGAGCTAGAGAAATGTACAGGAAGAGAGATAAAGAAGTGCATAGATAGGAAAATGTTTAGTTAGAGAAATGTCTAGATAAATGTATAGGTAGGAAAAGGAATAGAAAGATAGAGAATGTATAGATAGAAAAATGTATAGGTAGAAAATTAGAGAAATGTAAAGCTAAATTATTGAATAGGCAGAGAGATAGAGAAATACATTGATAGGAAACTATGTAGATAGAGAAATTTATTGCTAGAAAGATAGACAAATGTGTTTAGAAAGATAATGTACAGATAGAAAGAAAAATGTATAGGTAGAGAGTAAGAGAAATGTAGCGATAGGAGTAATGTATAGGCAGAGAGATAGAGAAATGTATCGCTAGAGAGATAGGAAAATGTATAGATAGAGAAATGTATATATAAATGTATAGGTAGAAAAATGATTACATAGATAATTAGATAGATAAACAGATAGGGAATTGTATAGATAGAAACATGTATAGGTAGAGTTACAGAAATATAGAGCTAGAGAAATGTATAGGCAGAGAGATAAAGAAATGCATAGATAGAAAAATGTATAGTTAGAGAAATGTCTAGATGACTGTATAGATAGGAAAAGGAATAGAGTATGTATAGATCGAAAAATGTAAAGGTAGAGAGTTAGAGAAATGTAGAGCTGGAGAAGTGTATAGGCAGACAGATAGAGAAATGCATAGATAGGTAAATGTATAGAGAAAAGTGTATGTAGAGAGTTAGAGAAATGTAGAGCTAGAGTAGTGTACAGGCAAAGAGATAGAGAAATATATAGAAAGGGAAATGCATAGTTAGAGAAATGTCTAGATAAATGTATAGGTTGGAAAATGAATAAAGAATGTATAGATAGAAAAATGTATAGTTAAAGTTAGAGAAATGTAGAGATAGAGTAATGTAAAGGCAGAGAGATACAGAAATGTATAGATAGAATACTGTATAGGTAGAGAGTTACAGAAATATAGAGCTAAAGTGATGTATAGGCAGAGAGATAGATAAATGCATAGATAGGAAAATAGATAGAGAAATGTATAGACAGATAGATAGACAAATGTGTTTAGATAGAAATGTACAGATATAAAGAAAAATGTATAGGTAGGGCAAGAGAAATGTAGAGATAGAGTAATGTATAGGCAGAGAGATAGAGAAATGCATAGATAGAGAGAATTGGGAATGTATAGATAGCGAAATGTACAGATAGATCGATAGACAAATAGATTTAGATAGAAATGTACAGAAATAAAGAACAATGTGTAGGTAGAGAGTTAGAGAAATGTAGAGCTAGAGTAATATATAGGCTTTGAGATATAGAAATACATAGATAGGAAAATGTATAGCTAGAGAAATGTATACATAAATGCATAGGTGGAAAAATGAATAGATAGACAGAAAGAAGATAGATAGATAGATAGATAGATAGATAGATAGATAGATAGATGGATAGGAAAATGTATAGGTAGAGAGATAGAGAAATATAGAGATAGAGAAATGTAGAGATAAATGTACAGGTAGAAAAATCAATAGTTAGAAAGGTGGGTTCATACATCGGGAAATGTATAGATAGAAAAATGTATATGTAGAGAGTTAGAGAAATTTAGAGCTATAATAATGTATATGCAAAGAGATAGAGAAATGCATAGATAGGAAAATGTATAGTTAGTGAAATGTCTAGATAAATGTACAGTATAGGCAGGAAAATGAATAGCTAGAGAATGTATAGATGGAAAAATGTATAGTTAGAGAAATGTAGAGCTAGATTAATGTATAGGCAGAGAGATAGAGAAATGCATAGATAGGAAAATGTATAGTTAGTGAAATGTCTAGATAAATGTACTTTATAGGTAGGAAAATTAATAGACAGAAAATGTATAGATGGAAAAATGTACAGTTAGAGTTAGAGAAATGTAAAGCTAAAGTAATGTATAGGCAGAGAGATAGAGAAATGCATAAATAGAAAAATGTATAGTTGGAGAGTTAGAGAAATGTAGAGATAGATACATGTATAGATAAATGTTTAGGTAGAAAAATGTATAAATAGAAAGATGGGTTCTTAGATCAGGAAATATATATGTAAAGAGTTAGAGAAATGTAGAGCTAGAGTAATGTATAGACAGATAGAGATTGCATAGTTAGGAAAATGTATAGTTAGTGACATGTCTAGATCAATGTATACTGTAGGTAGGAAAATGAATAAATAGATAGAGAATGTATAGCCAGAAAATGTATAGAGTTAGAGAAATGTAGAGATAGAGTAATGTACAGGCAGATAGAGAAATGTATAGACAGAAATATGTATAGGTAGAGAGTTAGAGAAATGTAGAGAAAGTGAAACGTATACGGAGGAGAGGTAGAGAAATGCATATAAAGGAATATGTATAGATAGAGAAATGTATATATAAATGTATAGGTAGAAAAATGAATACATAGACAGATAATTAGATAGATAAACAGATAGAAAGGGAAATGTATAGATAGAAACATGTATATGTAGAGAGTTCAGAAATGTAGAGCTAGAGAAATGTATAGGCAGAGTGATAAAGAAATGCATATATAGAAAAATGTATAGTTAGCGAAATGTCTAGATAAATGTATAGGTAGGAAAATGAATAGATAGAGTATGTATAGATAGAGAAATGTGTAGGTAGAGAGTTAGAGAAATGTAGAGCTAAAGTAATGGATAGGCAGAGAGATAGAGAAATGTATAGATAGAGAGTTAGTGAAATGTAGAGCTAGAGAAATGTATAGGCAGAGAGATAGAGAAATGCATATAAAGGAAAATGTATAGATAGACAAATGTTTATATAAATGTATAGGTAGAAAAATGAATAGAAGATAGATAGATAAATAAATTATTAGATAGCTAAATAGATAGACAGGGAAATGTATAGATAGAAAAATGTATAGGTAGAGTTAGAGAAATGTAGAGCTAGAGAAATGTACAGGAAGAGAGATAAAGAAGTGCATAGATAGGAAAATGTTTAGTTAGAGAAATATCTAGATAAATGTATAGGTAGGAAAAGGAATAGAAAGATAGAGAATGTATAGATAGAAAAATGTATAGGTAGAAAATTAGAGAAATGTAAAGCTAAATTATTGAATAGGCAGAGAGATAGAGAAATACATTGATAGGAAACTATGTAGATAGAGAAATTTATTGCTAGAAAGATAGACAAATGTGTTTAGAAAGATAATGTACAGATAGAAAGAAAAATGTATAGGTAGAGAGTAAGAGAAATGTAGCGATAGGAGTAATGTATAGGCAGAGAGATAGAGAAATGTATAGCTAGAGAGATAGGAAAATGTATAGATAGAGAAGTGTATATATAAATGTATAGGTAGAAAAATGATTACATAGATAATTAGATAGATAAACAGATAGGGAATTGTATAGATAGAAACATGTATAGGTAGAGTTACAGAAATATAGAGATAGAGAAATGTATAGGCAGAGAGATAAAGAAATGCATAGATAGAAAAATGTATAGTTAGAGAAATGTCTAGATGACTGTATAGATAGGAAAAGGAATAGAGTATGTATAGATCGAAAAATGTAAAGGTAGAGAGTTAGAGAAATGTAGAGCTGGAGAAGTGTATAGGCAGACAGATAGAGAAATGCATAGATAGGTAAATGTATAGAGAAAAGTGTATGTAGAGAGTTAGAGAAATGTAGAGCTAGAGTAGTGTACAGGCAAAGAGATAGAGAAATATATAGAAAGGGAAATGCATAGTTAGAGAAATGTCTAGATAAATGTATAGGTTAGAAAATGAATAAAGAATGTATAGATAGAAAAATGTATAGTTATAGTCATTCAGACACCAAACAACGACCGCAGGAAGCGTGAAGGCCCAGCAGAGAACAGAGGATCAGGCCATATGTAATGCAAGAGGATCTGCAGTGAGGTGGTAACAAGTGAGCAGGTGTCAGTCCTGTGCAAAAGAAAATGTTTCCAAGGAAAGAAAATGAACGCCTCAAGTCTCCCAGGGCAGTGGAGCTCGTGGATGCAGGTGTGTCGGTGTATCGGCAGGCTGGTAAGCCGGATCTGTTATTGATTGCTATAAAGATGCAGTACATTTGGGAGTACTGGAATGAAGCTATGCGGATGATCAGTGGCTGGAGAGTATCCAGCATACAGGACAAGTTGTGTTACCTGGGGGATGCATTCCTGCACAGTAAAAGTGAGGCAGCCTCATGGAATCTGCTGGGGGAGCCAGAGTTTGTAGAATTCACAGAGGAAGTGAGTGCTACAGTGACCCAAATGATGCAGAGAAATCAATATTCTGAGGCTGAAGGGCAAGTCCAGAATCAATTATCTTCTGGGCTAGAACCAGAGGAAATATCCAAAATGGGGCCGCTGCAACCCAGGCAGATGACTGAGGGGTCCGCCTTGCAAGTGCCTGTTACCAAGGGAGCAAAGTCCTTGTCAGCGGGGCCCATAACCACATTGGAAGAAATGAGCATGGAGGAGCTGATAGCAGAATGCCAGCTGCGAGGCATCCCTTTCCAATTCTGCACTCGCAGGGAAATCCTCCAGCTTATTCTCCAGGATCAGCGGGATCCAACAAAAGCTTTCACCGATTACCGGACGTGGATCCTTCGTCTCGGCCCAGGGATGAGTGTGTGGGAACAGCTGGAGTGTCTGGAGGAGTGCTTCATTGTGGCAGAGGAAGAGGCAATGGATCGGGGGCTCCTGGATACCCCAGCATGGCTAGACCAGTGTTGCAGGGTGGATGCAGAAAGGCACCGTCTGCAACAGCTTCTCCCACACCCAAGGGAAGCAGTTGCCCGGTGTACTATGCTGGGAGAGGCTAGCGCTGAAGTGAAGGCTATGCCCACAATACAGGCATCCCAGGAGGAGCTGTGCTACACCTTCCCTTTTGCTGAGGTGGAAGATGTAGACCTAGTAACCAGCTGCCAGGGAATCAATGAAGACTGTGCCCAAGAGATCACCATGGATGGGGGAGTATTGTTCCACTCCCCGACTACAAACATACCAGTCATGGATGGCCTCTTGCTCCAGGATGCCCAGCTTATTCAGCTGGGGGAGGCTCATCGCGATGGATTGGCAATGGCAGCCCCATTCATTTCACTGAGGAAGGCTGATGAGAACATGCCCTGTGTATCTCCTGCTACCCTAACTCCACAAGAAGTTTATGAAGGATTATTCCATCTTAACGATTTGGGGAATGAGGAGCTGCGATGTGAATACTGGTACGTACCCTGTGATTTAACAGTGACATTGGTAGCAGAGACTGTTAACATAATATCAGAGCAGGAACCAGAAAAGGATGTGTTGCACCACCGTAATACCTGTGAAAGTGTGGACTGTAACTATGTGCCGAGGGATGTGCCTGCCATAAGCCAGATCCAAGCAACTACAGATCAAGTGGAGGTTGGGAGATGCCGCTTGCTATCTCGTCTCCTTTACCAGGGTGAAGGCACAGTGCCACCCACACCCCTTCCATCTGCAGAGCAAGAGCAAGTTGTGGAGATAATTGTGGAATCTTCAGTTGTTAAAACCATGACTGGTACCCCACCAGCTACCAAGCGCACAGGACTGGCGGGGGAGGAGGTTATCCAGGAGGAGGAGTACGCAGAAGGAGCTGCAGGTGAGATACTGGCTTTTGAGGGGGGAGCGCGGGCACAGGACCAGCCTGTGCTGGTGACTCCCCTGCAGCCACCAGCTGAATTGTTTTTGATGAAGAGTCCATCCTCAGCACTGGGTATTGAGACCACGTGCTGTACGGAAATTTGCCAGCCCCCTAGTTGGGGTTTGAGGAAGGAAGGACTGGACAGAGTTGCGGAAGTGCTGGGGGCAGAACCCCACCATTGGCCTGCCTTTAGGCAGCTGTTCCTTGTGCAAGGGAGGGAGGTGGAAGGTACTCCCTGCCCCGTTGTGCCAGAGGCACAGGTATTAGTACACCCAATAGGTGTGCCGGGTGTAAAAGTTTGCAATGTTGCGGAGTGGGGATACCCAACCCCTGAATTGCTAAATCCCCTGCTGGTGAAAATGAATGTGTCATATTGTAATATTGTCCTTGCTGGTTGTCTAACACTACTGCCTCTTACCACATGGGTCTGGTGGGACATCACCCTGTGGGACTCAGGTGGTACACACATGCATGATATTCTCTCCCCTGCACTCACTGCTCCTGGGTGGTAATGTTTCCTCAACACTTAAGAACAGAAATAAAAAGTAGAGGAAGGAATGTAAAGATATAGGGGGGGGCTAATACTGTATTTGTGGTGTTTCAATCTTTATAGCGTTTAATGTACTTTTTATTCCTTCTGTTCCCATGTCTCTCTGGCTTGTGTCACTATTACCCCATGTGTGTGTTCATCCATTAGCCTATATATTCTGTACTATAATCTTACCCAGGTAATACAGGTGTGCTGTGACCTGGCACGTAGTGCTGCCATGTTATGTTATTGTAGGAGGATGCCAGGCTGGTATGAGGTTATTACAGGTAATCATTGCTAGGCCTATTGAGTCCATCCTGTGATCCTTATATGGTCACACAGGAAATACATTTGAGGTCCAGGTAATGTCTCTTTGAAGCTTCTCCTCCACAGGGGACAATCAGGACTTAAACCAATTTCCCTGTCATTGTTCCTTCTGTTTACTGTCCCCTGTCCCATCCTGGTCTCTCACAGACATCACGGAGCCTGACCCAGCATGTGGTCTGCAGGAGAAGGCCAGCTGTGGGAGGGAGTAGGGAAATACCTGGGGTGGGATACCACCAATCAGGAACCTGCGTCTCCTCCCAGGTGAGCGCTGCATGATGGGCATTTGGAAGGTTGTAAAAGAGGTTGCGCAGGTCAGCTCCGCATGTTAGTCGCAGGACTTTGGCTAAGGGGTGATTCTCTGCTAGGGTACCTTGTGGAACGCATCAACAGTGCTGTGTGGACTTTTATGTACTTACTACTGCATGGACTAATCTGCTATCACTGCTGTGTGGACTCAGTGATAGTTCTGCTGTATGGACTTGTTTATCTGGAACTTCTGCACGGAATTGCTGTGGCCCTAAATCCTCTACTGGGACTTACTATCTGGACTGCTACCTGTATACTGTTTCTGGGCTATATTTACTTCTGCTTCCTGTGAATTATCTACTACTGTGTGCGGTGAGAAATAAACCATCACTTTGGTTTCATCGGCTCTGTGTCTGAGTGATTAGAAGAACCCCGTATCTTCACATAGAGATAGAGTAATGTATAGGCAGAGAGATAGAGAAATGCATAGATAGAGAGAAAGGGGAATGTATAGATAGCGAAATGTACAGATAGATCGATAGACAAATAGATTTAGATAGAAATGTACAGAAATAAAGAACAATGTGTAGGTAGAGAGTTAGAGAAATGTAAAGCTAAATTATTGAATAGGCAGAGAGATAGAGAAATACATTGATAGGAAACTATGTAGATAGAGAAATTTATTGCTAGAAAGATAGACAAATGTGTTTAGAAAGATAATGTACAGATAGAAAGAAAAATGTATAGGTAGAGAGTAAGAGAAATGTAGCGATAGGAGTAATGTATAGGCAGAGAGATAGAGAAATGTATAGCTAGAGAGATAGGAAAATGTATAGATAGAGAAATGTATATATAAATGTATAGGTAGAAAAATGATTACATAGATAATTAGATAGATAAACAGATAGGGAATTGTATAGATAGAAACATGTATAGGTAGAGTTACAGAAATATAGAGCTAGAGAAATGTAGAGGCAAAGAGATAAAGAAATGCATAGATAGAAAAATGTATAGTTAGAGAAATGTCTAGATGACTGTATAGATAGGAAAAGGAATAGAGTATGTATAGATCGAAAAATGTAAAGGTAGAGAGTTAGAGAAATGTAGAGCTGGAGAAGTGTATAGGCAGACAGATAGAGAAATGCATAGATAGGTAAATGTATAGAGAAAAGTGTATGTAGAGAGTTAGAGAAATGTAGAGCTAGAGTAGTGTACAGGCAAAGAGATAGAGAAATATATAGAAAGGGAAATGCATAGTTAGAGAAATGTCTAGATAAATGTATAGGTTGGAAAATGAATAAAGAATGTATAGATAGAAAAATGTATAGTTAAAGTTAGAGAAATGTAGAGATAGAGTAATGTAAAGGCAGAGAGATACAGAAATGTATAGATAGAATACTGTATAGGTAGAGAGTTACAGAAATATAGAGCTAAAGTGATGTATAGGCAGAGAGATAGATAAATGCATAGATAGGAAAATAGATAGAGAAATGTATAGACAGATAGATAGACAAATGTGTTTAGATAGAAATGTACAGATATAAAGAAAAATGTATAGGTAGGGCAAGAGAAATGTAGAGATAGAGTAATGTATAGGCAGAGAGATAGAGAAATGCATAGATAGAGAGAAAGGGGAATGTATAGATAGCGAAATGTACAGATAGATCGATAGACAAATAGATTTAGATAGAAATGTACAGAAATAAAGAACAATGTGTAGGTAGAGAGTTAGAGAAATGTAGAGCTAGAGTAATATATAGGCTTTGAGATATAGAAATACATAGATAGGAAAATGTATAGCTAGAGAAATGTATACATAAATGCATAGGTGGAAAAATGAATAGATAGACAGAAAGAAGATAGATAGATAGATAGATAGATGGATAGGAAAATGTATAGGTAGAGAGATAGAGAAATATAGAGATAGAGAAATGTAGAGATAAATGTACAGGTAGAAAAATCAATAGTTAGAAAGGTGGGTTCATACATCGGGAAATGTATAGATAGAAAAATGTATATGTAGAGAGTTAGAGAAATTTAGAGCTATAATAATGTATATGCAAAGAGATAGAGAAATGCATAGATAGGAAAATGTATAGTTAGTGAAATGTCTAGATAAATGTACAGTATAGGCAGGAAAATGAATAGCTAGAGAATGTATAGATGGAAAAATGTATAGTTAGAGAAATGTAGAGCTAGATTAATGTATAGGCAGAGAGATAGAGAAATGCATAGATAGGAAAATGTATAGTTAGTGAAATGTCTAGATAAATGTACTTTATAGGTAGGAAAATTAATAGACAGAAAATGTATAGATGGAAAAATGTACAGTTAGAGTTAGAGAAATGTAAAGCTAAAGTAATGTATAGGCAGAGAGATAGAGAAATGCATAAATAGAAAAATGTATAGTTGGAGAGTTAGAGAAATGTAGAGATAGATACATGTATAGATAAATGTTTAGGTAGAAAAATGTATAAATAGAAAGATGGGTTCTTAGATCAGGAAATATATATGTAAAGAGTTAGAGAAATGTAGAGCTAGAGTAATGTATAGACAGATAGAGATTGCATAGTTAGGAAAATGTATAGTTAGTGACATGTCTTGATCAATGTATACTGTAGGTAGGAAAATGAATAAATAGATAGAGAATGTATAGCCAGAAAATGTATAGAGTTAGAGAAATGTAGAGATAGAGTAATGTACAGGCAGATAGAGAAATGTATAGACAGAAATATGTATAGGTAGAGAGTTAGAGAAATGTAGAGAAAGTGAAACGTATACGGAGGAGAGGTAGAGAAATGCATATAAAGGAATATGTATAGATAGAGAAATGTATATATAAATGTATAGGTAGAAAAATGAATACATAGACAGATAATTAGATAGATAAACAGATAGAAAGGGAAATGTATAGATAGAAACATGTATATGTAGAGAGTTCAGAAATGTAGAGCTAGAGAAATGTATAGGCAGAGTGATAAAGAAATGCATATATAGAAAAATGTATAGTTAGCGAAATGTCTAGATAAATGTATAGGTAGGAAAATGAATAGATAGAGTATGTATAGATAGAGAAATGTGTAGGTAGAGAGTTAGAGAAATGTAGAGCTAAAGTAATGGATAGGCAGAGAGATAGAGAAATGTATAGATAGAGAGTTAGTGAAATGTAGAGCTAGAGAAATGTATAGGCAGAGAGATAGAGAAATGCATATAAAGGAAAATGTATAGATAGACAAATGTTTATATAAATGTATAGGTAGAAAAATGAATAGAAGATAGATAGATAAATAAATTATTAGATAGCTAAATAGATAGACAGGGAAATGTATAGATAGAAAAATGTATAGGTAGAGTTAGAGAAATGTAGAGCTAGAGAAATGTACAGGAAGAGAGATAAAGAAGTGCATAGATAGGAAAATGTTTAGTTAGAGAAATGTCTAGATAAATGTATAGGTAGGAAAAGGAATAGAAAGATAGAGAATGTATAGATAGAAAAATGTATAGGTAGAAAATTAGAGAAATGTAAAGCTAAATTATTGAATAGGCAGAGAGATAGAGAAATACATTGATAGGAAACTATGTAGATAGAGAAATGTATTGCTAGAAAGATAGACAAATGTGTTTAGAAAGATAATGTACAGATAGAAAGAAAAATGTATAGGTAGAGAGTAAGAGAAATGTAGCGATAGGAGTAATGTATAGGCAGAGAGATAGAGAAATGTATAGCTAGAGAGATAGGAAAATGTATAGATAGAGAAATGTATATATAAATGTATAGGTAGAAAAATGATTACATAGATAATTAGATAGATAAACAGATAGGGAATTGTATAGATAGAAACATGTATAGGTAGAGTTACAGAAATATAGAGCTAGAGAAATGTATAGGCAGAGAGATAAAGAAATGCATAGATAGAAAAATGTATAGTTAGAGAAATGTCTAGATGACTGTATAGATAGGAAAAGGAATAGAGTATGTATAGATTGAAAAATGTAAAGGTAGAGAGTTAGAGAAATGTAGAGCTGGAGAAGTGTATAGGCAGACAGAGAAATGCATAGATAGGTAAATGTATAGAGAAAAGTGTATGTAGAGAGTTAGAGAAATGTAGAGCTAGAGTAGTGTACAGGCAAAGAGATAGAGAAATATATAGAAAGGGAAATGCATAGTTAGAGAAATGTCTAGATAAATGTATAGGTTAGAAAATGAATAAAGAATGTATAGATAGAAAAATGTATAGTTAAAGTTAGAGAAATGTAGAGATAGAGTAATGTAAAAGCAGAGAGATACAGAAATGTATAGATAGAATACTGTATAGGTAGAGAGTTACAGAAATATAGAGCTAAAGTGATGTATAGGCAGAGAGATAGATAAATGCATAGATAGGAAAATAGATAGAGAAATGTATAGACTGATAAAGCTAAATATTTATCGTGTATATAACCCTTTATGAGGTCTAAGAACACTGTACGCTAGCTACGTAAGAAGTACCGTAAGGGTACGCTAGTTGCGTATCGACCGCTTAGCCGTGATCTAGACGCTCAAGCGTCACGTTCACTCACGGCCAAGAGATCACAGGCAGACACGTTATTGGCTGTTGACTATCGTAATGATTCGCTATAGCGTAGCGGCGCTCGGGACCACGAGGAGATCACCAGCGATGCAGACGCTCACAACGTTAAACCTTTATATCTATACCTCTAACAATGAAATACACAGTAAACCTTAGTGTAGAGACAAAGTGTAGGTGCAACCTTGTGTAAACTGATTACCTACAAAGCTGCTTGAGCGTCACCGACGCTCAGAGAATACTTAACACTATAAAGAATACACAGATACCTGGCTTAGGGTCCGAAACCTATTATATGTATTATGACTATTACTTGCAAAAAGAATCACAGTACAAAGCATACACTACAGTATAACATAAACCAACTAACCAGATAACTACACAGGAAATACAATACAATACAATTCAAGTCTAATCAAGGGAAAAATACGAGAGAAAGAGAAGAGAGGGAGAGAGAGAGAAATGGCTCACAGTAAGACAATATGATTACGGAGAAAACTTACGCACAAGGGGAACGATCGCATGCGCCTCGATATCCAGCTCCCGATTATCAGCAATGAGAACCGTTGAAGAGAGTGAAGTTGGATATGGTCGGCCTGCTATTTATGCTCCACACACAATACAATTCAATGGTCCCTACAATCTCATTGTTCATTGGACACAGGAATTCGGCTTCGCATTATAACAAAAGGTCATAGGTTGATTCATACAGGTGGGCTGTGACTATTTCCAACCGCTCAGGTGGGAGGGAAACTGAGTTTCCCGCCGCATGGGTAATAAAGTGCAAATAAAGTAAATGTTCATAAACTTCTTATGTCCATAACTATTCGCACGAGCGATTGATTTGCTTCAAACCAACACCGGAATATTTCTAATTAAATATTCTTCCGATGGATACTAAACACCACTGTATTACTCCTATCTGACCCTTCGTATCAAACAAAGAGGGATTCCTCTGTTCATAAACATTCTATATTAACCAAACTTTCAGAATCTATCAAAGGGACCATGACCTACAAAATACATTATTAGTGAAAATATGTAATGATTGAGTCGCACGCTACGATCGCATAAACTCTACCGTAAATACGCATACCATGCGCCTGCGGGTGCCCGCGACTGTGAGTATGCGCACGTACGGGAGAGCGTACGCATGCGCAGCACGGACCTGTGTGCGGTGCAAATATGGTAGTGTGCATAGAGATATTTTTCTGACTTTGACAGTCCACCCTTTGGCAGTCAATAATAACTGCCACTTCCTGAAAACATTTCAAAAGGAGAAAAATATATGTCAGGGGTTAATTCATTTCCATGGTTGGGTAAGGGAGGAGAGAGGAGTAGGTGGGAAGAGGGTATGACCTAGTGAGATAGCAGAAGCATGTGTGTAAGAGTCCATGTTTGGGGGGTCATGTATCATCGTGCCGTACGTGTTGTAAATCAAGCTTCGAGGTATTGCGAAGTATACATTTGAATTCCTTCTTATCCCGTGGTACAGGTCTGTGGATGGGCTGTCAAACTTTACCGAGCTCTTTTCGGATTTTGAACAAAATGGGGAGCACATTTTAGTTGATGATACATGAATGGGGGAATATGTGATTGCTGATATCTGTGCCTGTATTCCCTATACTATGTGTGTCATTACCTGAGGGTTGTAGAAATGAAGAAAAGACATAATTACGGTAAATGCGGAGGTATTCTATGTCAGGTTAATGTACATCTGTCGGTTGAGGTTTTGTTCGGTATCAGTTGAAAGTCGTCTTCTTTGCGCTGTTTTGCTCATTAAGCGTGAGCAATAAGCTTTGTCAATGCCATTAGATTTACAAAAAATGTTGGGCTAGCGTAATTTTAAGAATTCTAGGGAAACTGGGGATCCATGGCAAAGTTCATCAAGTGTCCATATCTCAAGTGGTCAAAACTTCTTCTTTGGTCTATCCGTTGTCTGTATAGCGTCTCATCAACTTCCTCGTCCAAGGGGGTCTTGTTATCTTGGAGAAAAACCAGAAAAACAGGTGAAAGAAACGGACCGTAGAAATCGCATTTTCATCACATCATTGTTTCTATCGTTGGGTCGTAAATCAAATCCAGGTTAATTACAGTTTCCTCACTTCTCAAACTCATCACTCTGGTACTTTGTTTGCACCTCATTACAGCCTGCCCGCATCTAAATATCAATCCAATCGATATAACGACACCTAAGATACATAGTAGAAACTTTCCAACATCCATTATGACTCCTTGAGCCCAGTCTCCTAAACCAGAGAACCAATTTTGCGGGTTCAACCATGACACCCAACCAGTCAGCTCATTACCTACAGCAGCAAGAGTGAGATTGTGTTTTCGACGAAATTCCCACTTTAATTGGAGAATGTCGTCCATCTTTTGGTCTATGACCTCTACCGGATCCTCGGTGCTATTCGTGATATAAGTGCAACACTTCACGCCGTACTGTGTCGCTAATGTAACACAATATCCGCCTGTCACTGCTGTGAGGTAATTAAGAACCATTCTATGCTGTACCAGTTCTGTTTTATAAGCCTGAAGTTCTCTTCCAGTATATCTAAACGTGTCATCATACATTTCGGTGATATTATCTAACAAATTGGCGAGTGCGGAAATGTATCTATAATTCATCACTCCTCGAGCGGTGCGAGTGAAATCTAACGCCACCAGAACCTGAATCCCGGTGGATTCATGGATCAGATCAGAGGCCGGATGCTCTAACCTTTCTGACAGTTGTCTTTTAACGAGGTGCTCGTAATGAGTGTGAGTATAAGGAGCTTGGGCACCACGGTGTATGTCTTTCATTTTATCATGAGTTACAGTCATTACTTCAGGCAGTACTCTTCCAATATAACACAATCCTTCAGAGTTTGGGGCAAGCCACTTGTACGCCTTTCTCCCGCATATGAAATATGCATCATCGGGGAGAACATATGGGACGGAGAAAGACATTACCATATTACACACCTTCCAGGTGAAATCTCCTAGCCCTAATTCTTCCATCTGCTTAATGCACGTATCAGGTTGTACGATATGTGCACAGTATCCTGGTGATACTTCTCCAACTCTAGTAATCCTATTTCCTAGGGTGTATCTATATCGGAAAGATTTTCCTCTACTGGCTATGTGGCGTACAAGCTCTGTATCTGTAGGCATTGTATCTGCTCTGTGTGAAAAGGTCATGGTGTGGTCGCTCCATGATACTTCCCAATTTCCCGGCTTTCTGGAATTGGAGATGTTAAAACATAATAGGGACCTATCCACGTGGTATTGGTGGAGCTTCAAACTAGGAGGGCTGGAGATATTAAACCTCCGGTCCACCGGTCTCCCACCATTTAACTCAAGTACCTCCCCTATCGTTAAAGGAAATGGTACTAGCCCTGATTTGCTATGACCCTGAGGTACTTGAGAGCATACCCAACAATCTGTTTTGTTTAATACATTACCCACTAAGGAGTGATAATCACTCAATGGATGCCGGTCCATATGGATATTAAAACTGGATTGGCATTTCTTAATGCACCCATCTTCAATGACATTGTTACAGAGCCTACAGATACAGTTTTCTTCAGCTAACAATCCGTCACAATTTCTTCTATGATCAATGCTATCGGATCGTTTTCTGATACTCGCCTTTGCTTGTTGGCTAGGTTGATCTTGGAAAACTACGCCTCCATCTTTATCATCAGAACCCATTCCAGAACCTCTATCGACCTCCATGGTACTCTCGCCGGAACAGACTGCTCTGGTCAACATCATGGTCAACAGGAAAATCCGGATCACAGTCTCTTGGGGCAAGTCCATCTTTGAGGAGGAGACGAAGAAGAATGAGAAGGAGGAAAAATACATTTGAGGGAGAGGGGATGGGAAGTGGAGAAAAACAATAAAAGGGAGTGGGGAGGGATCGCGCTACCGTATCTAGCTGAGCGCTGTAGTATGCAACTGGCCTGCTGGCATCACCGTGTTTTTGGGTTAGTACGCCTGCCGCGCAACCAGCACTTTCTGTTCCGTATAGTTCAAAGGGTTTCCCATAGTCTGGCATACCTAGTGCTGGTGCCTGCGTTAGGCACTGTTTAAGTCTCTCAAATGCCATCTCAGATTCGTCTGTATGCGAAATCCGATCAGGTTTGTTTGAGGAGACCATTTCCTGCAAAGGTAATGCCAATATGGAAAACCCTGGGATCCAATTACGACAATACCCACACATTCCTAAAAACGTTCTGATCTGTTGCTGGGTTTGTGGCAGGGTCATGTCTCTAATTGCTTGGATTCTATCAGCGGTCAGGTGTCTCAGTCCTTGTGTTAGACAGTGTCCCAAATATTTTACCTTAGTTTGGCATAATTGCAACTTGTCTTTGGACACCTTGTGTCCGGTGTCTGAAAGATGAAACAGGAGCTGTTTCGTATCCTTCAGAGATGCTTCCAGTGAATCTGAACACAGTAATAAATCGTCCACATACTGTATCAATACTGATCCACTGTCTGGTTGAAAAGACTGTAAACAATCATGCAAAGCCTGAGAAAATATACTTGGACTATCTATGAAACCTTGGGGTAATCGAGTCCACGTGTATTGGACTCCTCTGTATGTAAATGCAAACAAATATTGACTGTCAGGGTGCAGAGGTACCGAAAAGAAAGCGGAGCAGAGGTCAATAACAGTGAAAAATTTGGCAGTGGGAGGGATTTGCATTAGGATGACAGCTGGATTTGGCACTACGGGGAACTGACTCTCAACTATTTTGTTAATCCCCCTTAGATCCTGCACTAGCCTGTAACCCCTCCCCCCACTCTTCTTAACAGGGAAGATGGGACTATTGGCAGTGCTGGACGTTCTTACCAGAATGCCCTGTTGTAGCAAGCGCTCTATTACTGGGTAAACTCCTAACTCCACCTCTGGCTTCAGAGGATATTGTGGGATTTTTGGAGCTATCCTACCATCTTTTACTTGTACAACTACTGGAGCTACGTTTGCCATTAATCCAGTGTCCTGTCCGTCTTTTGTCCAAAGTGACTCTGGTATCTGAGATGTCATCTCTTCTACTTGGGATGGATTCCTATTTGTCATAATGGTATGTGACATTAATTTTGATGGGGAGTCTAACATGTCTCGCACTTCCTGAGCGTGTTTCTCAGGTATGTCCAAGAATACACCTTCAGGAGTACAATAAATGACGCACCCCATTTTACACAGTAAATCTCTTCCCAGGAGATTGGTTGGTGCCGATGCAGCCAGCAAAAAGGAATGCTTGGTATGCAAAGGCCCTATTGTAATCTCGGCTGGTTTGCTAACAGGGTAGTGCTGGACTACTCCTGTTACTCCCATGGCTGGAATTGTCCTACCAGTGGTCCTCATGCCCACTGTCGAATTTATCACTGACTTGGCCGCCCCTGTGTCTACAAGAAAGTTTAAAGTTTTACCAGCTACATTAATTGCGACCTCGGGTTCACTTTCAAGGTTGGCAATCAATTTTACTGGCTGCAGATTACAGGTATGGCCACACCCCTATTGGGTATGGTGACCTCCCTGAATCCCGCTGGCAGCAACTATTTGTGAGGGAGATAGTTGGGAACTACCAGAGGCATGCCAGTCCCTGTTTGGGGGATATCTTTTTGTTTCCCCTGTATGTGGCTCATAACTCCGCTTCTGCGGACCTTGCTCCCAATGTCGTGTGTCGTGTCGTTGTCTAGGGGGTTGGTATGATCTTTGCGAATTTTTCGCTCTACAGTCTCGTGCATAGTGCCCCTGTCTTTGACAAGAATAACATGTTATCATAGTTGACTTACCCACAGGGTTGGATGGTACATACGCAGGCTGCTTTGTGGTCAGAGCCTGTATACTTACTGACATTAGCTTATCACTCTGCGACTCCCTGTGTCTGGTGATGTTTCGGTCGTGATCAATAGCAGCCTCTCTCAAAGTGGACACTGACAGACCTCGCCAACATGGTTGCGTGGTCTGTACCCTTGCCTTTAATGTTTCCTTCAAACCATCCATTAGTACAGACACTGCTATTTCTCGATGGTTTGGATTTGTCCTAATGTCCTCTATACCAGTGTACTTTGCCATTTCTAATAGTACCCGGTGAAAATATTCTGCAGCTGTTTCTGACTCTTTTTGTTTAATGGAAAATATTTTGTTCCATTTAACAACTGCTGGGAATTGCTCCTTTAACTGTAAGTTTATCCTTCTTATGTTATCTTTGTTGTACACATCTGTAAGAGGTACATCCAGATCTAGTCCACAATCAGCTAAAAATTGAGCTGAGTCGACATTGGAGGGTAAACAAGCTTTTAGCAATATCTGCCAATCTTTATTATTGGGCTCTAAAGTGTTTCCTAAGTCTGTGATGTATTTTTGGCTGGCAACTAAATCTTTTCTAGGGTCAGGGAATTCAGACACTATGGTCCTTAATTCCATTCGGGAAAATGGGCTGTACATGGCAATGTTCCTTATGGGAGTGGCTCCTGATACATCCGTTTTCCCATTGGGAACTGCTATTACCCTAACAGGAGTAATTCTAACAACCTCATTCTGTGTAGATTCTACAGCTTGTGGTGAAATAGTCTCAGCATAATGTATGGTGCCGTACTTACCAGTTGATACGACCTCACCTATCCCTCCGCTAGGGGCCTTTACTAATCTCGTGGGTGTTGCTGTGCCTACTGTGGTCTCTGCTATGGTGGCTGCTAGAGAGAGCGCTGAAATCGTTGTCGCTTCGTCCTCTTGATCACACTCCTGAGGAAAGTTCAAAACAGGGTACAACTTGCACGGGTTAATACTTGCATGGGTTAATGGGTTAACATTATCATTAACATTTACACAGTTACTAAGTGATTTTGTGTTACACCTTAGTGCGTCTTTCTCCGTAATCAACTTCTCTCCTGATATATATGGTGGCGGCGGGGCCGTGGCAATTAGTTTTCTGTTAGAGCCAGATCCCGCCGCCTGAGCCAAACCTCTCTGTATCTCACCTTCCTGTTGCCACAACTGTAAATAATCATAATGCTGAACTCGTCTCTTTGTTGATTTTATGAGACATATCCTCCTCCTTAAATTTTGTAACACCTCTGGGCTGAAGCTACCTATTCTTGGGAATTTCTCCCGGTCTTGTACCATCATTCTCTCCCATTCATCACATAAAACCTCTGTGTGACTTCCATATTTCTCACACATGATATACCTGGCCGACCCAATTGGTCGGACCACTGAATCAACCCGAACCGAGGTTGATCGCCCCCTACCTGAACAACTGGCCCCCATAACTCTGCAGGCGTTGCTTGCTCTACCTCTGATCTCTATATCAAGGTCTTCAGCGAACCCTTACAGAAAACCAGATTGTTCACAATAGGCCGACGGTGGCGGTTTACCGAGTACCCCACTCACTCGCCCACGCCGACCAATACGACCTGATCACACCGATATGGTGCTGGCGTACTCGACCCAGGGCACCTATAAAAACCGTTGTTTACTGGAACATGTGAGGGCTATCCGCAGAACACTTACTCTTTCCAGTAAAGGTGAGGTTTGTCAGATAGTTCCTGAGTGACCAGCGAACTTCCCTTCTTGAAAAATAAAAAATTACACAAATCACGTCAGAATGTACAAATAGCGTTTGTGACCCCTTTACTCTAATGGTACTAGGTCAGATTACTAACTACTGTACACAATTACGTGCGGTCCAGTCGTTCAGTACACAAACAACTAAGCTTGTGTACGGAAAGACCAATGGAATCGAAACTTACGACTGCGAATTCCTTCAGCCAGAGCTTGTACGGCCTATATGGGTCTTGCACCAACCCTTCTCGGTGTTGTGCCTCTGAACTGTATAGCGGACTTCCCTGTTTACTGTACCTGGACCTCCTGGTCTGTTATGACCTCCTGGTCTTGTTCTGTACGACCTCCTGGTCTTGTTTTGTACTGGTCCGCTATACTCTAATGCTCAAATATTATGTTTAACCAAGGATGCCTCCCTAGCCACCGTGCACGTCACTTACACGCGTGTACCTCACGAGTACTCGACTTTTCTTGTGGTTCAACCTTTAAGTTATATAAACTTATGTAATACAAAAACACTCACTCATCACATGTACACTTTTGCTTCTATTTCTATTTCTGCGCAGAAATTTTTCTTTAGCCCAGCTGTGTTACCAATTAGGAGCAGGATCTGTTAATTTAAATTTTGGATTTTCCAAAAATAGACTTGCGTTATTTATCGCCTGTGGCGCTATTTACCGCTTTGCGTTACTTATCGCGTTGCGTTAAAAATCAACTTATCGTGACTTGAGCTACGTTGGCGTAACCGGACGCTCCGTTGCGTAATGTACGCTGCGTGCGTCCGCCTTTGGATTGCGTACACAAGTCTTTTGTTAGGGACACGTGTACGCAAAGCAAAGATCCACCGTAACACAATTTATATTTTTATCAATGTAGATGATCCCTGGTCATCTACCACACAACACACTGACTTCGCCTTATCTCCCAGGCAAAACTGTGTGTTTGTCTATCTTTTAACTATATTACCTTTACTCTTAAACTATGAAATAACGGCAAATCTTTTTTTAGCACTTCTATCGACTATAAAACTGGCAGACAGGAGAGTGATATACGAAAATGAAAAGAAAAAGAAATGCAGATATATATGTGTGCGTGCGTGTGTACGCAAGACAGAAAAATACAGTTTTAAAAGACACTAGCGTTTTGTTCTTACCTCCGGTTCCCGGATTCCTTCAGCACTCTTTTATCTAAGTGAAGCAGACGCTTATCCCGTCAGCACTACGAGACAACCTCCCGCCCTTTGCTGAGGGATAATGTCTGCTGATCTACCTAGTGCAGATATGTGAAGGACAGGACGAGCCGCCAATTTATAAAGCTAAATATTTATCGTGTATATAACCCTTTATGAGGTCTAAGAACACTGTACGCTAGCTACGTAAGAAGTACCGTAAGGGTACGCTAGTTGCGTATCGACCGCTTAGCCGTGATCTAGACGCTCAAGCGTCACGTTCACTCACGGCCAAGAGATCACAGGCAGACACGTTATTGGCTGTTGACTATCGTAATGATTCGCTATAGCGTAGCGGCGCTCGGGACCACGAGGAGATCACCAGCGATGCAGACGCTCACAACGTTAAACCTTTATATCTATACCTCTAACAATGAAATACACAGTAAACCTTAGTGTAGAGACAAAGTGTAGGTGCAACCTTGTGTAAACTGATTACCTACAAAGCTGCTTGAGCGTCACCGACGCTCAGAGAATACTTAACACTATAAAGAATACACAGATACCTGGCTTAGGGTCCGAAACCTATTATATGTATTATGACTATTACTTGCAAAAAGAATCACAGTACAAAGCATACACTACAGTATAACATAAACCAACTAACCAGATAACTACACAGGAAATACAATACAATACAATTCAAGTCTAATCAAGGGAAAAATACGAGAGAAAGAGAAGAGAGGGAGAGAGAGAGAAATGGCTCACAGTAAGACAATATGATTACGGAGAAAACTTACGCACAAGGGGAACGATCGCATGCGCCTCGATATCCAGCTCCCGATTATCAGCAATGAGAACCGTTGAAGAGAGTGAAGTTGGATATGGTCGGCCTGCTATTTATGCTCCACACACAATACAATTCAATGGTCCCTACAATCTCATTGTTCATTGGACACAGGAATTCGGCTTCGCATTATAACAAAAGGTCATAGGTTGATTCATACAGGTGGGCTGTGACTATTTCCAACCGCTCAGGTGGGAGGGAAACTGAGTTTCCCGCCGCATGGGTAATAAAGTGCAAATAAAGTAAATGTTCATAAACTTCTTATGTCCATAACTATTCGCACGAGCGATTGATTTGCTTCAAACCAACACCGGAATATTTCTAATTAAATATTCTTCCGATGGATACTAAACACCACTGTATTACTCCTATCTGACCCTTCGTATCAAACAAAGAGGGATTCCTCTGTTCATGAACATTCTATATTAACCAAACTTTCAGAATCTATCAAAGGGACCATGACCTACAAAATACATTATTAGTGAAAATATGTAATGATTGAGTCGCACGCTACGATCGCATAAACTCTACCGTAAATACGCATACCATGCGCCTGCGGGTGCCCGCGACTGTGAGTATGCGCACGTACGGGAGAGCGTACGCATGCGCAGCACGGACCTGTGTGCGGTGCAAATATGGTAGTGTGCATAGAGATATTTTTCTGACTTTGACAAGACAGATAGATAGACAAATGTGTTTAGATAGAAATGTACAGATATAAAGAAAAATGTATAGGTAGGGCAAGAGAAATGTAGAGATAGAGTAATGTATAGGCAGAGAGATAGAGAAATGCATAGATAGAGAGAAAGGGGAATGTATAGATAGCGAAATGTACAGATAGATCGATAGACAAATAGATTTAGATAGAAATGTACAGAAATAAAGAACAATGTGTAGGTAGAGAGTTAGAGAAATGTAGAGCTAGAGTAATATATAGGCTTTGAGATATAGAAATACATAGATAGGAAAATGTATAGCTAGAGAAATGTCTAGATAAATGTACAGTATAGGCAGGAAATTGAATAGCTAGAGAATGTATAGATGGAAAAATGTATAGTTAGAGAAATGTAGAGCTAGATTAATGTATAGGCAGAGAGATAGAGAAATGCATAGATAGGAAAATGTATAGTTAGTGAAATGTCTAGATAAATGTACTTTATAGGTAGGAAAATGAATAGACAGAAAATGTATAGATGGAAAAATGTACAGTTAGAGTTAGAGAAATGTAAAGCTAAAGTAATGTATAGGCAGAGAGATAGAGAAATGCATAAATAGAAAAATGTATAGTTGGAGAGTTAGAGAAATGTAGAGATAGATACATGTATAGATAAATGTTTAGGTAGAAAAATGTATAAATAGAAAGATGGGTTCTTAGATCAGGAAATATATATGTAAAGAGTTAGAGAAATGTAGAGCTAGAGTAATGAATAGACAGATAGAGATTGCATAGTTAGGAAAATGTATAGTTAGTGACATGTCTAGATCAATGTATACTGTAGGTAGGAAAATGAATAAATAGATAGAGAATGTATAGCCAGAAAAATGTATAGAGTTAGAGAAATGTAGAGATAGAGTAATGTACAGGCAGATAGAGAAATGTATAGACAGAAATATGTATAGGTACAGAGTTAGAGAAATGTAGAGAAAGAGAAACGTATACGGAGGAGAGATAGAGAAATGCATATAAAGGAATATGTATAGATAGAGAAATGTATATATAAATGTATAGGTAGAAAAATGAATACATAGACAGATAATTAGATAGATAAACAGATAGAAAGGGAAATGTATAGATAGAAACATGTATAGGTAGAGAGTTCAGAAATGTAGAGCTAGAGCAATGTATAGGCAGAGTGATAAATAAATGCATATATAGAAAAATGTATAGTTAGCGAAATGTATAGATAAATGTATAGGTAGGAAAATGAATAGATAGAGTATGTATAGATAGAGAAATGTGTAGGTAGAGAGTTAGAGAAATGTAGAGCTAAAGTAATGGATAGGCAGAGAGATAGAGAAATGTATAGATAGAGAGGTAGTGAAATGTAGAGCTAGAGAAATGTATAGGCAGAGAGATAGAGAAATGCATATAAAGGAAAATGTATAGATAGACAAATGTTTATATAAATGTATAGGTAGAAAAATGAATAGAAGATAGATAGATAAATAAATAAATTATTAGATAGCTAAATAGATAGACAGGGAAATGTATAGATAGAAAAATGTATAGGTAGAGTTAGAGAAATGTAGAGCTAGAGAAATGTACAGGAAGAGAGATAAAGAAGTGCATAGATAGGAAAATGTTTAGTTAGAGAAATGTCTAGATAAATGTATAGGTAGGAAAAGGAATAGAAAGATAGAGAATGTATAGATAGAAAAATGTATAGGTAGAAAATTAGAGAAATGTAAAGCTAAATTATTGAATAGGCAGAGAGATAGAGAAATACATTGATAGGAAACGATGTAGATAGAGAAATTTATTGCTAGAAAGATAGACAAATGTGTTTAGAAAGATAATGTACAGATAGAAAGAAAAATGTATAGGTAGAGAGTAAGAGAAAT